>NC_091257.1:19113409-19416439 GCF_042477335.2 Ovis canadensis
AGCCAGCTCTGTGAGTGACCTATGACCCATCATCGTGGCTGCTTATGCTCTTTATTCTATAGCAGTTATTTCTCACTTTGCAAAAACCAAGTCAACTCAGTTTATCCAGTATTGGGGAATGGAGGTGCATTTCCTTTGTAAATAAGCGCATCACTAATCGGACTCTTTGGAGGCCATAGAGTGCCTTTGATCCTCAAACAAAACCAGAAGCACACACCTTCACCTGGGGCAGGGCTCAGCTACTCTTCCCTCAGGTTTCAAGCCCTCTGCAACTGTGTCTTCTCAGAAATCCAGCTTCAGCAAACAGGTTGGAGCAGAGGGGAGGGGGCCCCCATGGCAGAGTGAAGGGGGGGGTGAGCAAGGGAGAGTGACAGGCAAGCATTTCCACGGTGGGCCCACGAAAGCCGTGTCAGAACTGTCTCCCCCTTCCCACTCAGCTGAACTTGGGAAAACAAGCACCCCAAGATGCAAAGGCTTTCTGCTTCCAGAGAGCTGAAGGCAAGCTAAAAACCTTCGTCATGGGAAAATTATAGGGATCCAGCTAATAGCTAATCACCCATGGCCGCGAGTCAACTTAGCCCCTGAGAATTCTGACTAACCACTTCCTAACTTCTAAGAGCAAGCCATCCACGCCCCAGTACAGAGAACCACCAGGATGTGTGGTTTAAAAATCAGACACAGGATTCCGGTTGATTTGAAATGAAACTTCAGTCTAAATGACAAATGACTATTTAATGGAGTAAAATAAGAACAAAGTCAATGCTTTGGTAGCAATTTCTTTAAAAGTGGACCCTCAAGTTGGTGGGAGCTCAGGGTGATGCTTTTGATACTCTTAGCCTAGAAGGTAGATATTAAGAGGGAGTTGATTTGGAAATAGCATTCTTGTCACTGTCTTTCCCCAATTCCCTCCCAAATGAGGGTTTGCTACACCTCTTCAATTTGCTTAACAAAATGCAAGAAGAGACAGCTGAGGACCTGCCCTCAGCTCTTAATTAATGAGAGACTGGATCCCCAAGCATAAAAAAGGAACCACAAGAGGCCACGGATGACTTCAAAAGAAAACAAATAAAAATACTGACCCTAAAACAGGCATCCACAAAGTTATCCCAGTTTAATAATATATGATTAAGGTTCTCATGAGAAATTGAAGCGACTTTCCTCACAGGATGATTCACAATTAAGTTTGATATTATTGGCAGGCTCGCAATGAAGCAAGACCGTGCGTCCAGGAAAAGGAACCCAGGTCGCCTGGGGAGCAAGAGAGGCAGGCAGGTTCTCTCATGTGGAGGAAACAGAGCAAAAACACACCCTTCTCGGCCACCATCCAGAGGGCCACTTACAGGTCGCGGGCCATCCAGCTACGTGAGCAGCAGGGCCGACCAGAACTTCCTCAGGCCTCGAGAAGGTTCTGTTTTCATTTTTCTTTCAAGGGAAAGGGAAGGAGCTGGGTGGGAGGCTATGCAAATACCGTGTGGGAAAGTCACACCTTCAGTCAGAAAGGGCCTGCGTGTCCAGGCAGGAGTGGGAGGGAGACTTTGAGAGAGGAAGGGCTCAGCTCTGGAGACAAAGCCTGTTGTTCTGGCTGGGAGGGCCTCCCCGGCAGTGGCGTGTTTATTCTGATGACGGGAGCAGAAATCAGCCCCTGGCTGATAGTCATCTGAGTCCAACGCAGGCCTGGCGGGTGCCCGAGAGCTCGGCTGCTCTGAACCCATGAGCACCCTTCAGGAGCAGGGCCTGCTCCCCTGACGGTGCCAGCTGCCCCCACTGGTAGGGTCCGCCCCAAACCCCCTCGGCCTCCCGGAGCATAACCGCCTCTCTGGAGTGCAAGGACAGACATATCTCAGAGCAGCCTCCTCCATTTGACCTCAGTGGCCCTGAGCTCTACACTTCAGCCTCAAGCCTCAGAGCTCAGTCCTCCCAGTGGCGAGCAGAGGCAGCAGGGAGCACCCCGAGGTTCAGGCAACCACAGAGGTCCTCTAGACTTTCTGAGCAGCAAAACCATGTGGCTGAGGTGGGCCGGTCAAAATGCAGATCTCTGGGCCCAGCCGAGGAAGTGGGATCATCTGGGTGCAGCGTGGCACCCCGGAACCTGCATTTCCACACACCCCCGGTTAATTAGAGGGATGACACTGAGCACAGAGGTTTGTCCCTCCAGCAACAGCGGCATCACTGGAGGCTTGCTGCAACTGCTGAGACTCATGGCCACCTCCCCGCCTCCCCTACCCGACCCCCACCACCGCCTCAGAATCGAGACCTCACAAGAGCCCCAGGGAGCGCAGTTTGAGAGGCGCTGCTCTAGACTATGGGTTCGTGAGCTGCCCTTGGCTCAAACTGGAGTGGCTCTGGGGGCGAAAACAACAGGTCCGGAGGACCCATGCAATGTCACGTTAAATGTGCTAAGCCTTCAGGTTTGGGAGGGGAGTAAAGCGGGTGCTCCTGCCAAAATGCCACAGACACCCACAGCACTTCCTGAGACAAGTCTTTCCCAGATGGGCGCGATGCACATTTCAAGAAGTTCCAAAAGCTGTAAGCGGGAAGCGGCGGGGGGGAGGACTAGGTTTGGCTCCTTGCATTGTCCCGGGCCATAAAAGAACAGACTTCAAAGGTCGGCAGCAAAAGTCTACATTCATCAGGCTCAACTGACAAGATTCCAGCCCAGCCATTAACCTCTCAGCACCGGCCGGCTCCCGCCTGCGAAGGGGCCAGGAGCTCGTGCTAATCCCATTCTAAAGAATGCTCCACTTTCCCTACTGATGGGAAAAGTGGGGGAGGGCCGGGAGACCGAACACCGCGGCGGTGGGGGAGGAGAGAGCCCCCAGCACCAACCCAGTCCTGGACAGTCCATTAGCACTTGAAGGAGAAGATTATAACAACGTGTTATCAATTTACAGAACCGTTAATACATGAAGTCACTCGCTATGCCCAGAAGTTTTTTTTTTCCCCAAGAGAGAAGCATGTACATTCCAGTGGACAGCTGGTATAATTTAATAAGCTTCGGATGTGCTTATTTGAATTTTTTTTGGGTCAAGTTTTCTTGTCCTCCAATGAAAGATAGGCATATTCACAGTAGAGTCAGTCCTCTTTTTGCATTAAAGGGATAATTATTAGGGGGAAAAAAAGTCAAGTTGTTTACCTGCAATCGCCTGGGAGTTTGCAAGACCCATGCTTGGGGCTACAGCCCTGTCGGCAAATAGCTGTAAAAAAGATAAAAAAGGAAAACAAAGAAGGATGCGTCAGCACTGCCCGTCTCTCACACGGCCACAGTCACGGGAATGGCCTCGACCGACAAAATCCACTGTTTTAAGAGATCGCATTTCAAGCACACTATAAGGAGAGGAAGATGGGAGGTGCCCCAAGAACGAATCCAGCTTTAAACTTCAAGGCCACGCGAGCAGATCCTCAAACGCGACGCTATTTGCGGACAAAAAGCAGGCAAGTGGGTAGGGGAAGGGGTGCCTCTGAAGGATACCTGCCCTGCTCCCATCCTCACCGAAACAAACAGAAAGCCTAATCCTCCCCCGGTCATCTTCCTTCCTCCATCCTCCAGCCTTCCTAGAACCCTCCATCCTCCAGCCTTCCTAGAACCCTCCGACCAAACACCTGGGTCTCAGAAACCCCACGGGACTCACAAAGCCGACCAGGCCGACCTTGCTTGGCAGGCTAATCCACCAGCCGGATCTAGTGGTACTTTTTCTTTTTTTTGCATAGTATTCCTACAAAGCAATTCTGCTTCCTTTACAGACAAAAATTTTTGAACAGACATTAAAAAACAGTGGGCAGATTGTTTTAAGTAACTGTTACTGATTTCTAGGACACCAACTATTTAAAATATGTTTATCAGTCCTTTCATTTGGATCCCAGAAAGGCTACCTTTTCAAATTCCTGTCTCTATTTAAGAAAGCATTTTTGCCCGAGAGACCAGCAAATTCTTCTTTGCCCTGCCCTTCAGCCACAGTTCAAAAATTCATTTTTTAAATTGAGTTTATCTTAAAGGAATTTACCAAATTATATGAACCAAGCAAAGCGCGTTAATGTTCGTAAGAGCCTATTACATGGTTAACTAGAATTACCCACCAATTTGCTCTGAATGAGAACCTTTGTAAAGGAGAAGCCCACAGACAACTCTGTGCACATCTGTGAACTGGTACTAACTCCCTGAATTCTAGCAGTCGGGGCTGACAGTCGATGGGACGTCTAGAGGTGTATCCCACTGTGGGGACATTCACTTCACCGCTCACTCCCCCAAGGCCATGCCCCCAGAGATGCCCAGTGAAGGCTGCCGGGAGGCCACCTTGAGCCCAGGGTGTCGTTTCTCACAGGCTCTCAGACACTGGCTGGGTAACCCCGTCTCAACCAGCATCTGTGTGAGGTCAGGGGCCTTAAGCACGGACCCTGAGAAGTGGGGTCGGGCAGAGAGAAGGCGCTGAGGGCAGCAAGCAGAGGAGAAGAGGCTGAGCCGGAACTGGAATGAGCCGGAGCCTGGCCTTGGTCCAATCCCAGGAGCAGCTCTGGAGTGCGGACTGCAGCCCTGAATCAAGGCTGCGGGGGTGTGGCCTGCACACACCCGTGTCAGCCATTCACAGGCTGAGCCGGAGGGTCTGGGCGTCAGGTGGCATCCGCCTAGCCCAGGACAGTGCTCCAGAGGTGGAGCCGCTGTGTGGGGTTAGCGGGCAAGGCTCACTGCGGGAGGGGGTCCCGACAGCAGCTTTGTGTTTGGGGCCTAGAAAGCAGCCCCCATCTCCCAGCCCGAGATGCCAGCTGACTGGAGGCGGGTGAGAGCGTGGCCCTCACAGCGACAGCCGTCGAGCATACTCACACACCTTTGTTGCACTCTGGGCCCATCCAGCCTTCCATGCACGTTTTGTTCCCATTCTGGTCGCAGGCATAGTGTCCAAAGAAGTCGTCTCTGGGTCGGCAGAACTTATTGCAGCCGAAGCCGTAGTAATAGTCATCGCAGGTTACTCGGATCTGATACTCAAAGTGGGCAACCCCTGTGTTCTGCTTCAGCGTCTGCCACTGCCGGCCAGGGTTAATCATGCCTGAGTAGGAAGCCTTTTCAATGAGGCTGTCAGGTTCTAGAGGGGGGAAAAAAGGATTAATCCCAGTGACCTTCACATCGGAGATTCCTCCCCCAACCATTCTGATGATTTTTCATAACATGCACCTGGTAAAAAATTCAAACCGTACAAAAGGGCAGAAAATGAGCCATTCACCTCCCTCTCCAGAGGCAACCACCATGCCTTTACCTTCTTACTTCCAGTATTTCAATAAAGTGAAATTATTTACCTCGCTTCTGACATGTGCATTGAGGTTGTTTTTGGCCTTTTGTTAATAAGTAAGGCCACAAGGAACAGCCTTGAACATATATGCCTGCATGTGGTTCTAAAAGAAAGAAATATCCCAGAAACGGAAGTACTAGGTCAAAGACACACACATAAACAACCCACTTCCACCCAGAAAACTCCAACCACCAGAAACGAAGCCCTGTCCTGCTCTCCCACCAGCAGAGGAAACTTTCCCAACAGCAATGCCAACACTGTGTTACTGGACCTTCTCACTTAACGGGTATTTAAGTGATGGTGAGGACCCTTTTGACAAAACCATGTGTATCTGTTCCCCTGAACTGCAAGCCTGTTTCTCTCCTTCACCAAATCTTCTATTGCTGTTGGTAATACTGGTTTGCAAAAGCTCTTTATATGTAATAGAAAGAGGCCCCTCTCTTACAGGTTACTCTCCAAGAAATTTCCTTATCCCAGGTCAAGGTTAACAACCTTTCTTTTCTGGTTTTAGAGTTGTGTATTTTGCTTTAGAAAAGCTGTGTCTACTCCCAAACTCTCCACTGGAAACCAAAGAGTAATTCTGGGTGTTTTTTTAAGTTGAAAACTTTGTTGCCTCTTAAGCTGGTGTTTAAACAGCAATACCACGAACTTGATGTATTTGAACTTTCACCTTTGCCCAGACGACAGATGGGAAAATCATTCACCCCAGTTTACAGACAGATGGACTGAGGGTTTTTTTCCAACCAAGTCAAGTTCCTTAAAGAGTGCCTAGACTCACCCGGGGCCGAAAGAGCCCCAGAAAGAGGCAGTGGTCCCTGCCCTGAGGTCACTCATCATCTAGTCAGAGACAAATACAAAAACAGCTCCAAACTCAGGTGTCCAGAGCTCAGGGCAGGGCTGCGAGAAGGAAGCCAGGCCCCAAGTCAGCACCCAGCCCGGTCCTGTGTTTATTTTCTTAAACCTGCTGGCACCAACCCTGGACACCTTGTCAAATCCAAGGCCGCCTTGGAGCGACCGGTAGAGCCTGCGTGCAGTATCTTTGTGATTCTTACCCACCCACAACCCCTGTTTTCCTAGGCCCATGGCCTGTGCTCATTTGCAAGGCTGGGCAAACGCCACAGGTGACCAGGACACGGGCCTCCTGGGTGGCCTCGGCCACCCTCCACCTCAAACAGCGCCTAGTCCGCACCCTCTGGGCGCTTACCTTTGGGCAGGACAAGCCTTGGACAAGCCCGCATACCTGCAGACCTACACCCCAGCACGCATGAGGCACTTGTAGAGAACGCTCTCCTAACCTGAGTTTTGCAAATAAATGTGGGCCAAAGAATGACAAAAATGTCCCTCTATTAACTGTGTGTTTACTCTGCTGGTTCAATTAAAAAGTGGAGTGAGCCATTACCATGCGACGATGAGATCTTAATAAAGGAATTACTTAAACACACTGGCCCTGGCTCCAAGGCCTCCCCTCCACTCAGGCAGGTAACAACAAACAGTTCAGACGGGAGCCCAGGGTAATCCGAAAGGCACGGGGCTGCCGTGGCATCAGTCAGTGCTCTGGTATGCTTTCTGTTTCCGGGAGATGTTGTGGGGCATCACGTCGGAATCCTCAATGGGGCGGACAGGGCTGTACAGCTGCCCTCACACCTGCATGACAGATTCTCCCTAAGGGCTGAGAGGGAGCCTAGTGTGTCTGTGACACACTCCCTGGATCCGGCTTAGAGAGAGCATGTCTGCTGACTGCTGCTTCTAAGCTCCTGCCGCCTGAATCACTCTTCCTATCAGCTCGGGGCACTACCGGTGTTTCTGGGAGAGTTCAGTCAGCAGTCGAGTATTAAGACTGGAAGGGGGACTTCCCTGGCAGTCCAGTGGCTAAGAATCCACATTCTAATGAAGGGGACGCTGGTTCGATTTCTGGTCTGGGAACTAAGATCCCACAGGCTTTGCAGCACAGCCAAAGATAACAATGATAATAAATAGTAATAAAGAGAGTAGAAGGGGATATCAGCAGGTCTTCCTGCAATCGTGAACTGCGTGAAGATGGAAGGCAAAGCACCCGCAACAGTTCTGCAGGCCAAGGAGGAGGGTATGAGAGGCAAGTATGAGCAGAACCCTGGAACCACGCCAACCACAAATCTAGACGGTAACCTTGGCCAAGAAGGCTAAGTAAGATATAAGGAAAATCTGGTCTAAGGATGCCAACTCGTGTTTACATACCTATTGATCAGAGTGATAAAAAGAAATCATTTGCTCTGGGAAAGAGTAAAATCTACATCCTTAGACAGTGCAGTCCTGAGAGGTAACAGCAATCACCTTGAGGGCAGATGACAGCAAGGTCAGCCTCAGACAATACTTTCTAACACATGTGTATCTCCTGGGCTTCGTGTAGCCCAGGCTCTGCTCCTCAGGGTTCACTGCAGAGCTGCTGTGAGAAGGAATTCTCAGTGCCAAAGCTCAGGGCTCTGCCTCTAAATCTGAAGCCTTGTTTGGTCCTTAAAGAGCAGCCAACTCCACTTGGGTTACTACACATCTTCAGGTTCTGCCCTCATGGAGGACAGTCCCCTTGGGAGGCATAGAGCGTGAAGGGAGTAAAAAGCGAAATACTCTAGGGAGAGGAACAGCATGTGCAAAGGCCTTGAGGCAGGAGAGAATGTGATGCATTTGAGAACAGAAAGGTGACTGGTGGGGTATGATCATACGGCCGTGACAGCTGACAGCGTGGCATGTGAGATGGAGCAGGCAGGGAGACAAAGCCGGGCTGCGTGAGTGGCTTTGGTGCCACACAGATACTTGTCCCAAGGACAACAGGAAGCTGCCAAATGGCTCTCAGAAAGGTGACACTCAAATGTTACACTTTGAAAAGATGAAGATGGCAGGAGCATGCAGAGAGCACCAGAAGCAACCAGGGCAGACAGAGGTCATTAATTCAGCCGTTACTGCAGGCGTGCAGGCAGGAGCAGCCGGTGGCGCAGACCAGGACTCCAGCGGGACGCCAGTGAGGTGCTGGACACAAGACTTTCAGGACTCGGAGGTGGATTAGACGCCGACGCGGAGAGAGGGCGGTACATAGCAGTGCTGCCCAGACTCCTGGATTATGGTCCTGGGCGTTCAAACACTGCTGCCAGTCACCCATTGAGGGCCCTAGGCAAGCTCTGCTTTGGGAAGGGAAGATGACACATCGGGTTCTGAACATGCTATAATTCAGGATACCTTGGAAGCACTGCCAAAGGGAAGCTGAAACAGCAAGTGGGTAAGCCACTCCCAGCAAACTCCAGCCCCTCCTCGTCGGGTTCACAACGTGAGCCTCAGTGCCCTGCAGGGTACACCCCGTGACTTGAAGGCAACCCTTCACTGCAGGAGTAAAGGTCTGAAAGCCCTTTATCCCCACCCCAACGTTTCGGTGCACTTCCATGGTTTCACCTCCCAGCAAGGGACGAGAGGCTCCAGAACCCCTAAATGGAGCAGACAACCCCAGGCAGCTCTGGGCGGGCCCCCGCTTCCGGGGAAGAGCCCCCTGGCCTGTGGGTTGATGAGAGGCCTCGGAAGGGCCCTGCAGATGCTCAGGGCTCTCTGCAGACCCTGGCAGGTATCCTGATCCGGCTCTCACTAGGAGCCGGTGGGAACCTCAAGGATGTTTGCTCCACCAACCCGTGTCAACATGGACACCAGGAGAGCTGAGGAGCCTATTCCCGCCCCACCCCCATCACCCCAATGCTTAGTGACCACTGCAACCAGGTCCCTGTGACATAATGCTCACCCAGCCCCCAACGCATGGCAGGGGAGGGGGCAGAACCAACAGGAGCCCACAACCCTGACTGGCACCAGCTGCAACCCAGGCTGGGCACAGACTCCCTGCCCACCCCCCCAACAGCGGGACAGGGCATCGCTCGGGGACGACAGATCTCGACTCAGATGCCAAAGGGAGGGGGTGACCCAAACAGCCTGCAGCCCCTGGTAATGGGCTCAGCAGCAACCAGGTGGGCCCAGGCGGCCCAGTGAGACAGGGCAGGCCCGACGGTGCCCTTTCTGGTATTCACCGATCCCAGAGTCAGGAAGAAAGAGTAAGGCGAGAAGAGAGGGAAATGTTACCAGCAGCAACACTCCAAGGTCGGGGTCAGAGGATGAGCCCCGCAGAGGGAGAGGCCAGGGACAGCGGGCTGACGGGCCCCTCCTTTTGAGCAGGCAGACTCGGATTTCAGCGTGAACCAAGATTCCCCATGACAACCACCCCGGTCCTGCTGGCAAAGGGGAACTGACAGAATCAGCCAGGGAGGGGAGGCGTAGTGCGAAGGTGCAATTCCAGAGCAGAGGCCCTGTGCTAGCCAGCTGGCTGCCATGCCCACTCGCGTCCTCCAGGGCTCCCCCAGCCCCTGCGCCGCCCCACCCCCGCCCGCCCACCCCAGAGGGCCCCGTGCTGAGAACAGGGTCAGCTTTCAGAAGGGGACGAGGCCAGCGTGGTGGCCTTGAGGCACTGGAACCAGCTTCCACGAAAGGACTGTCATGCCCAGTGTGGGAAACAGACCGCTCAGGGCTCACCTGCCCACCGAGTGAAATTCAAGGTCGGTCTTTCGAGCCCAGAGCCACCTCTCTGGGGCTTTATCTTTCTGATGAGAGATTAAACGCTCACTTAAAATTTAAATGGACTTTTTAAAAGTCACGACTTTGATCCTTTCACAGTCTACAAGGTTTTAGAGTTGTAAAACCATTAAGATCTCTATCCTAAAGATAATCTAAGGCCTGTATTCAGGGGCTGAGTTAACTAGAAATCTGTTCTGGCTACTTAATATTCCAAGGGAACATTCTAGGGGAAGGGATGGAAAAAGGTTCCATGGAGAGGTTCAGGGTGGGGGGGGTGGGTGGGTACAGAAGAGCTCCGACAGGCCCAGGGACCCGCTGTGCGCTTCCAGACTCGCAGCCTGAGCCCGTGGCTCGATACTTACGGACAGTGTCATTGCTGGAATCCCACGCCTCCACAAGCAAAGTGTAGGACCTCTGAAACACAGATAAAGAACAGCTCAGTATTCAGAAACCGGGGTCAGCTCACAAAGGTCAGCTTTTCTCGGCCTGCCTGCACGCTCTGCCAAATAAAACCGTGCGCCAAGACAGGACCTATCTTTGCCGTGAAGCGAGGTCCTGGGTGTTCAGACCCAGACCAGCTCCCCATGCACCCCCAGCGCCCACCTCAAGTTGACAGAAGACACAGCGCTCCCAGTCGTCCGCAGGCAGGTAGCCCCAAGTTCCAAGCGGGAAATGCCACCTCCCAATTTGTGCATACTCGCGGGTGGTTTCCCCAAACTTCCCAGCCCCTGAGCCTGACGCCTGAGCAAGCTGCACAAAGACCTGACTCTCAGCTAAGCCGCCCAGGTATCCGGGCTGGGGAGTGGGGGTGCTCGTCCACTGAGGAGGGCTGCGGGCTGCTGTTTCTCTCCAGGCCTTGCTGGGGAGGCCCCTGGGGGGCCCCCTTTCCTTTCCAGAACCCCTTTGAAAGCCCTGTCTGTGTGAGACCATCTCAGCTCCCACAAGTATCAGGTGACTCTAGGAAGCAGGAGGGGTGGGTAGGTGCAAAGAGACTCTGAAGACAAAGGCAGTAACCTAACTTAGGGGTGCACATTGCTGGGGGTGGGGGTGCTGGTAGATGATAGGAAAGAAAGTATAAAAGGAAGAAAGAGCTGCACTCTATGGTTATATTTATTGATAAACTTATCTGTCAATACGATCTCACATTCCAGGAATAATCAGAGTCCACTAACCAAACAAATTCCCTGGACACTGGCGGGATGCCAGCCATTCTACTGAAGGCACCTTTTATCTTTCAGCTTATCTCAGAATTCCACCTCTCCCCCCAAAATCCAAGCCATTAGCAAATTCCCGCTTTTACTCAAATCTTCATTTGTAACTTAGGATGAGGTCAGTCTCACAAAACACCAGGCTTTCAAGAAAGCGTCTGCTGTCTTCGTGATGGGAAATATGTCCAGGAGTGGGTGGGATGGGGAGGAAGGGCACGTGAACGTTTCTATGCCCACCCCCTGCCTTTCACTATCCAACACCAGTATGCTGGGAAGAGCAGCGTATATCGATCAAACAGTACTGTGCCACAAGAAGGTAACTACAAGGTGAAGGCAAAAACTGAAGGGGGGAGGAAGAAATTTTTTTTAAAAAAGAAGCTTCATTCATAACTTAAGGCAAGCTTACTGCTCACACAGCGACCCAGCAGGTCTTTGAATATAAAAATATCTTGTGATAGACCCTGCCTTGGAATTCAGCCGAAATATGTTTCATACTCAAAGTAGAGTAGGATTCCATTTCGTTCACTGATAACTGTGGGAAAATGCTCTGAGAAGCAAGCAGAACCAGGCAAGTCGGGGCATATACCCAGCCCTCTCCTGCGACCGGCCAGAGGTCCAAATTCACTGCTGTCATTGTTGATATTTTATTAGCAAAAGTCACACCTTATTTACTGCCTCTACGTTTCCTACGATTCCCTAGAAATTACAGGACCCCTCCCTGAGAACAGCAAGAAGTAAAGTTTCTCTAGGGACTGAGATGCGAGCCCCGTCCAAACAAGGCCACATGTGGGGCTGATGCTGGATAGCGAAGCCCTTCACTTCCCAGTCACAACGAGACCCACCCACCACTTGCACATACCGCTGCAATTTATCCTCTGATTAAACGCACCAACACGCGGCGTTCTGACAGACTTGCACCAGCACTAAACACGTGATGCCCACGAGCCCCACGCAAGGAAGGGCCTCTGGGATCAGCTGGCGTGACAGCAGCGACTGCTTAATGCTCAAGGGAGGGGGTGGCATCGTTTTCACATTAGGTTCTAGGAGGCCAGGCTGCCTTCAGACTCATCCTCCCAGAACTAGGAGACCTCAGAAGCCGCTAGCCAACACGCCCCGCCTCGAAGGGAAGGAGGGCCCGCATCTGGGTCTTCCCACGAACCGCCTTCTAGGTGACAGAGGTGGGCTGGGGGCTGCAGCATTAGCCATCTTGGACCATCTCACTCCCAGGCTTCAGAGCAGGGACCACAGTTCTAGGACTCACCTCCTGGGGCAGGAGGACTCCTCCCCACCCAACCTTCAAGGCAAAGAATCCTTCGGAGGCCCCTATTAGGCATTCTCACCCCCCACTCCGTCCCCACACTATAGATCAGCAATCGAGATCATTTGGCAATGATTATTAGTTGCCAGAGAGCTTTAACTTTTCCCAGGCCCACGTTTAACCTCTGTGCATCCCAGAAGGTACATCCAAACTCCAGGGTCCAGACCATGCATGCGCACCTTATGCCGTCAAGGCCAGGTACCAGGTCCCAAATTGGCATTCTGCTACAATCATTCACACCCAAATGGCCGCTGCCAACCTAACCCCAAGGGAGGCAGAGTCCCAGGTCCCTCCTCACAGCGTGGCACGGGGGGCAGGTGAGATGACTGGCAGGTGTTCCAACTTACTGATAAGTTCATACAAACACCCCCACCCCCAAAGAAACACAAAAGAAAACTGCACACACCTGGATTTTTCTTGGTTTCAAGCTATGAGAACAGGATTCTTATATAAAGCTACCTGGCATTCATCTATTTTTCCTTTTTTTCCAGAAGAACAGCCAGGGGGCAAAGCAGGAGGGATGGGCAGGATCAGGCCTTCAGTTTGGGCTCACAGAGTGAGTGGCTCTGCCCCTCCCCAGCTCCAGGGAACCTGGCAACCTGGGAGGTGGGTCTCCATTCTGTGCAGCAGGAAGGCACAATGGTCAGCTTTCAGAAGGCCCTTTGGAGAGGATGTCCTGGGATTCTACTTCGAGGAGGGTCCTGGCCTCAAAGCGCTCCTGTGCCTGCCCCTGCCCCTGGCACCTGGGCTGCGGGAGGCCCGGGTTCCACACCCATCCCACCTGCGGGGGTCACCTTGGCACTGGGCAGAGTGGCAAGCACTTAACTGCCACATTAAGAAGGGGGGATGTGAGAAACAAGGGTGATTGTGCTGACAGCTGGGAGCTTCCTTTTCCTGGCAACAGTGGCAGCCAAACCAAGCTCTGAGAAGTGGCTGTTTCCCCTCCTGCCAAGCTGACGGACACAGAAAACCCACCCTGCAAATGGCATGCATGCAACGTCCAGAGGCCCCGGCGGGCGGCAGGGGTGCACCCTGGGAGTGCCCAGTGTGCCCGGGGGGCCATTGTATGCAGTCATCGCCCCGGTCAGGCTGGGGCCCTGGGCTCTGCTGACTCGACGGTCGCGTCCTGTGGCTGGCCCTGTATCTGCACTATTTGTGAGGCGGCAGCATTATTCCCTGTAATCCTCGTTTCAGTCAATCTGGCCACACTATTGTCCTGCCTGCGTCTGGGTGGCCAGAGTAGAATATATTCCAGGCACAAACATATTACATAAAGGCTCCAGAAATGCCATGTGTGGGTACACACGTGCTCACCCCGACAACTCACGTGTGTGGCGGGGTTTGGGCAAAGTGAGGCACACAGCAGGGACAGCCACCCCATGGCGTACAGCTGAAACCTCAGTCATAGAAAGCAATTTAGTCTGCAGGGCTTGACATTTCAATAGAGTCTGATCTGGTTACAAAGGGTGATTTTCTCATGAAACCCCACCTCAAAGACTCAGCAAGCGGGGCCCCAAAGCTCGGATCCAGATTGAAGACTCTCAATGAGATGCCCCCACCCCCTTTCCCATCGTTACCCCTACCTGTCTGAAAAGCATCCCACTGATAATTAAATGCACCAGTTACAAAAGGGTGGCGAGGTTAATAGATAGAATACCGAGAAGCCAGCCAAGCACAACCGTCCGGTTCACACAGAGCAAGCCTGAACAAGATGCCTTTCTACTCATTTACCAAAAGTGCAGAGAGGCTGGGCTGAGCTGGTAGAGGACCCTGGACGTTTGACTATTTATGTACCACTTTTAACCACTGGGACCCACGCTGCGGAACTGCCTCCCTGCACACACACTGCACCAGAGACAAATGTCTTTGGTGCCATAAAATCAAGGGCCACGGGGGAGGGATCAGAGACCAGCATGGGAGTCACAACACAGGCACTTAGCGGCCCCCCCCACCAAACCACCCCCCAGCAACTCCCCATCCCCCGCCACCAGATAGAAGCAGGACATTTCGGAACCCAGAGGCCTACTCCTCCTCCCCTAGAAAACCCAAGAATCATCACTTTCCATGTGCACTATTAAAAACATCTTCCTAAAGTTGAAAACTAGGTTAGCTGTGTTTGGGTCTAACATTTTTTTTTTTTTAACGTATTTAGACTGGAGCAGCTTGGCACCTCACCTCGGCAGAGAGGGTAGAAACGTGTCTCTAGAAGTTTACCAAGGGGAATTCTCAGGAATATTTGCCTTTACAGATTACCATGCTAATTGTATGCATGTCCAGAGATTATGTATTCTTACACGGTAACTACTCTTGAACTCTTGGCACTAGAACCAGGTTCTGGCCCTCCTACAATGGGCCAGCGGCTGCTCCAAATCTAGCCCAGGCCTCTGTATTCCTGTTTTCAGATCAGGACATGAAGACTCTTTGTTGCCTTGGCTTCGTTTTTTCATGAATAACATTTTCCCTCCATGCTAAACTTTTCACATGCCTTCCATCCAAAGGTCCGTTACAACCGTTTGCTGTACAGATTTTAGGCAGTGTTCAGATGGCTGGCTTTCTCGGAGGCTGCGTGCTTTGTAAGGGGCTGCTGCCCCTCCTCCTCACCCACCCAACTTCCCTAAGTGCCTGCATGCCAAAAGCTCTACCAGTCTTGAGAAATGTTTGAAGTCCCTGTAGAATGATGGGTGTGGAATTGGTGGGTTGCAAACTCATGTACATACTGGAGATTTGAATAAGTTGCTAAGAAACAAGACAACAAGGAGAAGAACACACCGAGGCTACACCTGGCAGAGGAAAAAACTATGAGAAACCTAGTACCTTGCACAGGAGTCCACGTGGGGGGCAGCCACTCTGCAGACCCACAGCACCAAGTGAGCACAGCTCCATTTTCTCCCCAGCCAGGTTTTGCAATGCAGACATATCATTTCATCGCTTTAGTATGAGGGAGGTGTTTTAGGGCAAAGGGTGTTTTCCCCACACACAGAAAGTCCCTTGCTATGAGCATGTACGCACGTGAGCTGTCTGTGTGCACACACGCTGATCACCTGGGTGGCACATTCTGACTGCAGAAAGGGGCCAGGTCCAGTGAGAACCCCATCCCTCCACTGGCTACCCAGGGACTGGGAAAGTGAGAGTCATTCAGTCATGCCTGACTCTATGAGACCCCATGGACGATACAGTCCATGGAATTCTCTAGGCCAGAATACTAGAGTGGGTAGCCTTTCCCTTCGCCAGGGGATCTTCCCGACCCAGGGATCGAACCCAGGTCTCCTGAATTGCAGGCAGATTCTTTACCAGGGAATTTACAAGTGAAGTCCCAGGGACCCGGAAGGACAGCATAAAAGGCAAAGGCATGTCGGTTGCAGTCTGTAACTAACCTTATAGCATCTGAATTACCCAGTGTTAATGGCATTTAAATAAGAGGCTGAGAGGTTGAGGTGCCTGAACTACTTCTGACAAAGTTTCTCCGGATTCACTTCACTCTAAGGCCAGCAAAGCATCAGGAGAGCGAACTGGGGTTCCTAAAAAGCTTTTCAGGCTGGATAGTGCTAATTACACTAATGTATTTTTAATGAGCAGGCACTCCTGGGATTTAGTACTAATTTTGGAAAGTGCAACTTACCCATTTCAGTGATTTCTAAATGGTTATTCCCCAATCTTTTCCCGTTGAGCCCAATTACCTTTGATAATGTATGGTCTTATCACTGGGTCCCCTGATTGGAGGATCATAAATCAGCCTCAGTGCTTCAAGTCAAGCCCCTTCCAGCAGCACTGCTAGGGTAATTAGAAGCCACGGAAGAAAACCACCACCAGGCTGGGGCAGTGGACCCAAGTGGGACATAATCAGATACTGTCTAGAGGGCAGACCCACACCACAGACCTTCTCACAAGGGCACTGTGGATTCTATTTCACATCTGACCGAATCATTTCCTCTTCTCCCATTCCAGACCATGAGCAGTTGTTTGATTTGGGTCATAATTCCAAACAAAAGACGTGAATTATACCACCTTCTAAAGTGACCTTCTTCTCTGCACTCTGAACCACCTCTCTACCACTTTCAGCAAACCTGGGAGGACCCATGCAGATGGTAACTGCGGCTGCCTAAGGGTTAGAAGCTTTGCGGCCTGGAAGTTCAAGGTGTTTGTTTGTTTTAAAAAACCATATCCTCCTTGAATTCTGTACCCAATTCAGCTATCACCTATTCAAGATAGCCCCTTTAAATAGACACACTCATTAATATTTAATTGGCAAGCTGAAATGAAGCTGTGCAATCTACTTCGATATTTATCCAGCTACCTAAGTGCTTTCACTTCAGTTAACACTCATTCTTGCACATTACAGACGTTAGGGTTTCTCCAGCCACACTGCAGCAAACAACATGACACACCCCAAGTCCACACTCCCGTGGGAAGTCAGGCTTACACGGCACAGCAGCCCTTCTGGGGGTGATGGGGTGGGGACGTGTTTATGAGGGACACAGGCATTTGGCCCAGCTTCAAAAGAACCACACTCGCACTGCAGCCCCAGCTGTCTTCCCCATTCGAGAAAAGCCAAGAGTCTATTTCATGGTTGGTGACCCGTGGGGCCTGGAAACCACAGAAGAGCACCAGCGAATCAATCGGCTCCCTGCCCTCATACACCACTTCCGCTCGTTCCCATCTAGGGCTCACTGCCAAATGTCAAAAGGAGACAGACACACCTTCTGGGTCAGCCTCCCCAGCCAGCCTGGGGAGCAAGCCTCCCCGTGCTCATCCCAGCTGGTTCTCTGACCCTGCTCCCCACGAGGAGCCTCAGCCAGCCCTGCAGCTTTCCCACATCACTAATAGGATTCCTTTTATGGTCTTGTGAAAAGCGAGGGGCTCCACACGGATCCTGCCGGCGGTGGAGCCACCTGCGGGCCCCTTCCCCCTAACTCCAAACACACGGTCAAGGGCGAGGGCCATCAGTCCTCACAGTAAACTTGGGTCCAGCCAGATTAAAACGTGGCCAACCTCTTTAGCTTAGAGTTCTCCCTAATAGGGGATTAACAAACAAGATAAACACTCTTTGTAAAACTGAAATCCCGCAACAGGCCCAGTCCTCCGTTCTCACAGAATCCCACAAACCACAGGGGTTTATAAGCCCCCTTTAATGGCACGTTTCTGATAACTGTCTTATCTCAGACAGGCAGAGGGCACTTTGTAGTGCCAGCTCCAGTCAGCGCGGGCCTCGAGAGCCGCCGGGGCTTCCCACACACTCCGAGGCCAGCTCCCTCCCTCCTCCCACAGTCAGGATCCCAGCCCCAGCCCGCGGTAGGAGGCGGCAGAGCGCGCCCCGTCCGAGCACGTGGCTAAGAGGACCCAGCGGGTTACCGAGAGCCCCCTCTCACCGCCCGCCCGCCCAGCGCAGGGCCGGCGAGCCCCAGTCCTGGCACAGAGTCACGCCTCCCGGGCGGCGGGAGTGGGCCAGAGGGCACACACACGTCCCCCTCCCCTTTCTGCTGCGACCGCGCTCGTCTCCTTCCTCCCATCTCGGGATTCTGCCGGAGCCCCGCAGCAGGGTCTGCCTGCCGGGCTCGGGCCTGGAGCGGCTCTGGAGCCGGGGGTCTGTGTATTTGCTCCCGCAGGGCCTGCCTCAGGCGGGCCGCCCGTTCTAGGCTTCTGCGCGCCCCCCAAATGTTCACGGGGGCCGCGCGCCTGCCGGACGAGGGCGCACCCCCGCCCTTCCCGGGGAAGTTTGCAAACACAGCTGTTCCAGAGCCCGGGAACCGCTGGAAGTGAGGCCACCAGAGCTACGCCGCGCGGGGGCGAGGGCAGGAAGGGAACAGCAGGGGGCGGAGGCTCCCGGGCCCGCGGCGCGGGCGAGAGCCCGGCCAGCCCGCGGCGCCGGCCCCCCCGGGCCCTAACCCGGTCCGGAGCGCGCCCCCGCACGCACCGAAATCTCCCGGGGAGCAGCGGGAAGCGGGCTCCCCACACCCTCCAGGAAGGACACGCCCGCCCTCCGGGCTGCTCACGGGAAACGGGAGGGTGCCAATTGGACGGCGTTCGGAGGCCAGAATTGTGCCCAGCCGCCCTCCACAGCGCATCAGGTTTAATTGGTTGAGCAAAGATCATCCATAATGACCCCTGGCTCGGGCGGTTACTCTGGGGCCTCCAAGTTGCAAGTTTCAACCGGCCCTCCCGGGAGCCTTGCCCGACAATACCCTCTCGAGCCCCACTTTCCACTTTTTTTTTTTTTTTTTTTAATGCACGGAGCAAAAAGCGTCCGGGCTGGGGCCTGCCAAGATCTAACACAGAGCCCCGGCTCCCTGACCACCACTATCCCCATCGACGTCCCGGGCCTGCGCCGAGTTTCCAGCCAAGGCCCTTTAAATCCCTCTCCTCTCGCAAGAGAAAGCAGAGCTCGGCCCGCGGGTCCGACCCCCGGCCCGGCCGCCACTCACCGGCCAGGCGAAACTGAAAGGCAGCACGATGCGGTTGCGTCCGTTGCCGCGACTGGCTTTGAGGTCGAAGGTGTTGCCCCCGATGACAGGCGTGGACCCCGAGCCGAAGCTGCATGGCCCCCCGGCCGTGACGCGCGACTGGTACTCCTTGAGGCACACTTTGAAGTACGTGTCACACTCGTCGCGGGAGCACTTGCGGTCCCCCGGGTTCCGGGAGCCGCCGCAGCAGTTCCCGTTCTGAAGCTCCCCGTTCACGTTCTCCATAGATAGGATCTCCAGCTCGAACTGCCCGGAGGCCCCGCACACCTGCCGGCGAGGGAGGGAGAGAGGTCAGCGCAGGGGAAAGTTGTTTTCTTCGAGGGTGGAAGCGGCTACTCCCTCCCCGCCCTCCCCGACGAGCCCTTGGCGCCAAGTGAAACTCATTTTGCAAAACTGGGTGCAAGGACTCAACGCGATTCCCGGGCTTAAGAGGCTCGAGTGTGGGAACAATCCGACACGACGGTCCCCTGGGAACAGGAGCAGCGCGAACGCGCGTTCTACCTAGCCTGGAGGGTACATTAGGGAGCCCGGGGGTCCCCCTGGTCCAGGGGCAGCCTACCGGGCGTAGGGGCCCAGGCGGGAGCCGGAGCCCCGGGCTCCGAAGCCCGCTCCAGACGCTCAACCGCAGGCGTCCAGGACAGCCGCGAGGGGAAGGAGAGGGCGGGCCGGGGAGGGAGGCCCGGCGGGCTCCTACCTTGGCTCGCAGGGCGCAGAGCAGGGCGAGCAGGAGGCTCAGGGGGCGCCCGGGCCGGCCGCGCGTCCGTGGGGACCGCATCGCTGCGCTGCGCGCCGCGGGCACTCGGGACGCCGCCGCCGCTGCTGCTCGCGCTGGTGCTGCCGCCGGTGCTGCCGTCGCCGCTGCCCCTGCGGCCGCCGCGTCCCGGCTCTAATATACTCCGCCGATTGGAGCATGCACGACTGGAAAACAACACCACTTTTCAAAAGCCCTTTCAAGAGCGGCCCGTTCCAGAAGGCAAAGAGCCCGGCCTCCTTTTATTATTCTGACGGCTTCTTTGAGGCGCTCCCCCTCCTCTTCCACCTCCTGGCTTTCTTTCCTTCTCTCGAGCTCCTCTTCTTTTATTATTATGATTATGCGCAGCCTTTTATTCCCTTTCGGATCAGCTGCTTGAAGAGGAGGGAGGGAGGGGAGGAAGAAAAAAAAAAAGCCAGAGCCCAGCTCGCGGACCAGCCGCAGGTAGCACAATGACGCGTGCCCGCCCGCCCGCCCGGCTCTCGGAGAGGGACTCAGGGAGCCGGTCTGGGAGCCGCGGCCCGGGCTAGCCACCTCTACCCAGCGCGCGGGGCCGGCGCATGCGCCCGTTCATATTCATGAGGGGCGTGCCCACCAGCGCCACGCCCCCGGCGCTGGGGGGAACGGGGAAGGGCCCGGGGGCTCCGCGACGCGCGGGGCGGCGCGGGTGCTTGGTGCCGGTGGAGACCCCCCCCAACCTGCGGGCGTTCGGGCCTGGCGGGAGCGGGCGGAGCGCTAGGGGACGTGAAGGCTCTGTTGTTCGGGGGCGCGCGGGCCCCGCGCAGACCGCCCCCTCGGGCGCTCTGGGCAGTGAGCCGCGGGCTGCACGTCGGGGTGTAGGCGCCGCGGCGCTGCGGAGCGGTCGGAGCGGGGCGGCTTCCGCCTTCCGAGCCGCCTGCGTCAGCTGCGGCTTCGCCCCAGGCGCCGGGCCCGCTCCCCGAGAGCGAGCGAGCGCGTCGCCCGGAGCGCGCGGCTGGCGGCGGCGGGGCTGGCGCGCGGGCCGCCGGCTGCTCGCCCCGCGGAGGCGACCTGGGCCGGCGCTGCTGGGAACTTGGGAAAACTTTCCCGGAGCCGGGCTGGCCGCAGAGGCGAGGGGAAGCCTCGGCCGCGCCCCGCTGCCGCCCAAATCCGAGTCTGCGGAGCCCGGGAGGGCCCCCGGCTTCCTTCTCCAACCTCGCCGAGGCGGAGGCGGGGAGGTCGGCGGGGTAGGGGGGCGAGGACCCCGCGCAGGCTCGGCGAGCGGCCGGCGGCGAGGCCGGAGCCCTGGGGCTCGCGCCTACCCGCCCCGCCGCCCGGGACGCAGTGCCGGGATTGCACCTGTAGGCGGCCTCGGAGCCGCTCTGGGTGGCCCGAGCCCAGCCTGGGAGACACTGTCTCCCCGCCGTCGCCCAGCAGCACAACTGGGCTTCTCTGGGGTATCAGTGGAAACAGCGATACTCGAGGTCACAACCAAGGTCAAAGGAAACCTGCCCAACGCCTCTACCAGCCCCTTTCTGGGGGGACCTGCTGCTGTGTTGGAGGGGATCTCTTTAGGGAAAAGATCGATTTCCCCTGAAAGGTGCACCAAGTTTTGACCCCTATGTGGGGTACGTTCTACGGGAAAGCGTGACTATTTAGGAGTCAGATCGTGGCTCAAACCCTCAGAAGCTGTTGGCCACGATGGGCTGCAAGGGTCAAGGGAAAATATTTTCCAAGCTCCTGTGTTAAAAGAGAATAAAAGGATAGTTAATTGTGGTTATTTGTGGGTGGGTCGATACGGACAGTATTTTCACTACTTGCTCTCATCAGGCTAGAAAATAAAACAAGGCAGCTAACTGACCTCTTTACACTGGTTCAGAATCACCAAGAACGGTTTAGGAATACTGGCATTTTAACAGCTTTTTAATGATAATGTGTCCCATCTTGATGGTCATTGGTGAGAGAACTAGTCCATATTTTGGAAAGGACATTTCCAAGAGCAGAATCATAAGCAGTAGCACCCAGGGTGTTTTGTCTTAATGTACCCCAGTCTCAGCTCCCCCCCAGTTATCCTAAATACAAGACATCCAGCTTTCATAGGTAATCACATCTAGGCTTTTCTCACCAACATGTCCATACAAACCAATCTCTCCCACCTCCTATCTGCCCCCTTCTCACCTCTGCCCCCAAATTTTCCATAATTGAAGTGCTAAGTAATGGTTTAAAAGCAAAAGGTTGGTATTGGGGGAAAAATTCACAAAGGCTAGTAAGGTCTTAAAATGCTCATTCCTTGGTGTTCCCCATGTCTGAACCTGTTTTGTTTCTGTGCCTGTTACCTGTTCCGCACACCCCTCAGGAAGGAGTCAAGCCGTTCACTGAAGAGTTTAGACCCAGCCACCCGACTTAACTCGAGAGGACTGCCTGAGATGCCAGATGCCTTCAGGTGGGAATATGATGTTCACGTAAGCTGAGGTCAGCTCCAGGCCACAGGTGAGTTTAGCCCCTTGAATAATAAGAACATCGATTTCTGAGGGATAGAAACTGTTTGATTAACCCTACCCAAAATGAGTGATTAAACTGAACTGAAATGTCAAATCACGAATAAACACGAAATTCTCAGGTGAAGAGTATGGTGCCGCTCACCCTTCCTGAGCTTGGGAACCCACTTTTAGAGAAGACAGCTGTGGGCTCGAGGGGATTCTTTGGAAAATTTTCAGTTGAGCCTCTTGCAGCTACTTGGTACTCCCCCAAAAAGCCAGTCACGTTTTCCACAACCAACATCAAGGAGACGCTCTGCCCTCTACTTCCTCCCAGCCCGGTTCTCAGCCTCCCTCCCTGGAGAACGGGGAACTACTGCAGAAAAAACTCCAATATGCAAACTCGCCCTTGGCCAGAAGTCCTCAGCTTTTTTGACAGCAGGGACTGGTTTTGTAGAAGACAGTGTTTCCAGGGACCAGAGATGGGGAGGGATGGTTTCGGGATGATTCGAGCGCATTACATTGGTTGTGCGCTTTACTTCTTTATTACATCAGCTCCACTTCAGATCACCAGGCATTAGATCCCAGGGGCTGGAGATCCCTGCCCTTGGCCACTTGCATCCTGACTTTGGGTGTAGCCTATAGTAAGTGACCATTACAGAAAAATGTTCCTGTGAATACCATCACACCTGTAAGAAGGGGAGAGGCTGGTGGCCAGTTCCTGTCTAGCTAGTCTTGTGCGCAAATCATAACTGTCTTTGAGTATATTTTATTTTAATTTTAAAAAGATGATGCATTGTTTTTCTACCAAACTTCTCTACCTTTGCTGAATCATCAACAAACAGTAATACTGAACCCCCTCCCCCCAACACACACACAGCAAAGGCTTACTTAAAGACATTCAAGCTATAATAACTATTTAAATACATTTAGTTGGCTTAAGTCCTTGGTTAATTGACACTGTGATGAAAATCAGCAAGTCAATATTTATTGAGAACTTCATGACATGCAAACAACATGGGTGATCTCAGAAATATGAAGCTGAGTGAAAGAAGCCAGACACAAAAGACTGCATCCTATCCAAATCCATTTCTATGACATTCTAGAACAGACAAGACTAATCTATGGTCAAAAAAAAAAAATTGAAAGAGTGGGGAGATAGGAAGGTGGAGAGGAGCTGGGAATGGCCTGAGGCCTCTTTTGAGGGATGGAGAAAGGGATAAGGATCTGTCTGTTGATAAGGCTTTGGATTACACAAGTGTACACACTTGTCAGAATTCTATTAAATAGTACACTTAAGATTGGGGCATTTCATTGCGTGTTCAAAAACAAAAATTAGTAATACTCATATTGAGTTAGTTACATGAGTGCTGAAGTATTCAGAGGAAGAGAAATGCTATTTGCAACTTGAAAATGCATAAAAAATTAGAGGGACGGATGGGTGAAGAAGGCTGGATCACTTGATAAGTGCAAGAACAAAATATTGAAGTGTTAGTGATAGGATCTAGGTGGTGGGCACACTGGTGTTCATGTAAAATTCTTTCACACTTTTCTGTGTTGAAAATTTTTCACTATAAAATGTTGAGGAAAACAGCTACTGATGTGTCAGGTATTGTTTAGGTGCCAGTAATACAGTGGATAACACAGAATAATGGGCTAAATAAACTAGAGGGCATGCTTGTAAGGGATGATGACAGTTCTTTTTTCCTTTTTGTAGTTCAAACATTGTTGTTGTTGCTTATCAACCAGATGATGAGTTTAGATTGTGGTAGTGAACACACGGGGCTTCCCAGGTGGCTGTGGTAAACAATCCGCCTGCCAGTGCGGGAGACGTGGCTTTTGTCTCTGGGTCGGGAAGATCTCCTGGAGAAGGAAATGGCAACCCACTCCAGTATTCTTGCCTGGAGAATGCCATGGACAGAGGAGGCTGGCGGGCTACAGAATCGGACACGACTGAGCTCACACACAGTGAGCACGAGGAAGGCAGTTTCGTTCCCCCACCCTTTTTCTCCTAATCCTTTCTCTCCAATAAGTAAGAGTGAGAGTGTCCGACTCTTTGCCATCACATGGACTGTAGCCCACCAGGCTTCTCTGTCCATGGGATTTTCCAGGCAAGAGTACCGGAGTGGGTTGCCATTTCCTTCTCCAGGGGATCTTCCCAACCCAGGGATTGAACCCAGGTCTCCCGCATTGCAGGCAGATGCTTTACCCTCTGAGCCACCAGAGAAGCCCAATAAGTAAGAGAAACAGGTCCAAATACAGACAAAGGACGGGTGAAATATCTTTCAGTATCTTCCTTTTTCTTTGAGAATGAAGTTTGTGCAAGTTCACGAGCCCCCTTCCATGGAAAAGTAGTTGTGATATGTTTATGTCCCTTTTCAGCAGGAGCAAAGAACACATCCGTGTCCTCCAAGCTCTCTACCATACGACCGTCTCAGAATATGTAAGCCTTTGTAAACTCTGTGTAACCAGCTCCCCAGAGAAGCATATCGTCTGATTACATAGCCACCTCCGTGGATTATTCTTATTCTTTCACATCACAAGGAGTCCTGGATCAGAAAAAAAAAAAAAAAAACCACCTATGGGCAATAAATTAAACATTATCAGGATAAAGTTATACCTCCCACCACCATCATAACCAGGTCGCAATTTATACACCCAAGCACAAACTGAGTAGATCTAACCATTTTTAACCCCCAAAGCTTCATCTTACATACACAAGAGATCTGAATTCATTTTCTTGAAAACTAGAACGATGAATTTCTTGAATTGTCAACAGTAATTTTGTATGAGCTTTGCTTTAAACATTGTTTTGGTTTTGCCTTGAGCTCAGGTATTTATAATTTTTCCTGTCTTGCCCCAACCCTGTTTCACATTCATTATCTGGAAATCTATCAGGCCAAATAGTTACATGTCCATGTCCTCCTTAATAAGCCAATCACAGAAAGTCGGAAAAACCCCAAGATAGAGAATTTGGGAACCCTGGGACTAATTTCCTCATTTCACTCCTTGAATTAAAACCAAAAGTTTTTAAAATGACCTTTCATAAATTTATATCTGCCTGCATGCAATGCAGGAGAGCCAGGTTTGATCCCTGGGTCAGGAAGATCCCCTGGAGAAGGAAATGGCAACTCACTCCAGTGTTCTTACCTGGAGAATCCCATGGACTGAGAAGCCTGGCAGGCTACAGGCCAGGCTACAGGCCAGGTCGCAAAGAGTCGGACACGACTTAGTGACTAAACCACCATGGTTTCATCATTTAATGGAGCAGGGAGAGTACTTATAAAATGTCCTGTTTTTTGTTTTTTATAGTGGAGAGTCTTCTTTGAAAATCTCGTGTGTAAATTGCTGTAAAATTGGCATTCTCAAAACCATAAAAGATTCACCCACCTTCCTTTTTCTGGTGATAACGTACTGAGTTTTCTGTTCTGTGAGTGACACCTGAATGACTTGGCCCATGGATGTTCTGGGGTAATATTTTTGAAACTAAATTACCATTTGTACAGTTGACTGATCTGAATGAAACTACCAATTTTCTATAATTTGAAAGTGTGACTGAACTCTTATAAATCTTTTCATCTCCTAAAAGGCTCTGAAAATTACACTTCCAGAAGCAGGTGAAGTGAAGTGAGTGAAAGTCACTCAGTCGTGTCCGACTCTTTGCTACCCCATAGATGATACAGTCCATGGAATTCGCCAGGCCAGAACACTGGAGTGGGTAGCCTTTCCCTTCTCCAGGGGATCTTCCCAACCCAGGGATCGAACCCAGATCTCCCTCATTGCAGGCGGATTCTTTACCAGCTGAGCCACAAGGGAGGCCCTAAAGCAGGTAGCATTTGGAAAATGTTAATACCAGAATACAATTCACTTTTCAGCACTTTTTCATCTTGTTTGCGCTCAACTTTCTAAACCTGCGCAAACCCAAATCTGCCTCCAGAACTCAAAAAAAAAAAAAAAAATCAAAGTGGTTGTTGGAACTAGAGAAAAGGAGAGCTAAATATATCCAGTTATCTGAGAAAGTTTCAAAACATGCATAAATGTGAGAGTCAAAGAAAGGTAGTTACACGAAAGCCACAGGGCTTCGAATCCCAGTATTTCACGTTTGGGTTAATGGTTCTCAATAAATAACAAGATTGTGTCTGTATTTGACACTTTTGTTCTCAAGCCAGTGATTACTGATGGCTTTCTCTCAGAAGTTATTAAGGACATAAAATGTGAATGATTGCAATGCTTAAGGTTATTTTTTCATTTGGAAGGTAAATAGCTGTTTTTATTATTGTTTTGATGCCAAGAGCACTCAAGGATGGCTAAAGAAACACTAGCTTGAGCACAGAAATATTGGCACAAGGAGTACTTGTAAGTTTCAGATCTGTAGTTACAGGTCGTAACAGGTTATTGATACACAGATTTTCACAGACATCATTCAGAAATAATTTAGGAACACATCAAAGGTTCTTTTTTGGAAACTAAGGCATAGAAAACTTTGAATGATTATAAAGAAAGTTTCAATTCTAAAAGATAGGATGACCCAGAGAGAAGGTATGGGGAGGGAGGCGGGAGGGGGGTTCAGGATTGGGAACACGTGTACACCCGTGGTAGATTCATGTTGATGTATGGCAAAACCAATACAGTATCGTAAAGTAAAATAAAGTAAATAAATAAAAGATTTCAGTGAACTGGTAATTTTTTTCAAAGGCAGGTAAACACTAGAGAAGCCAATTACATTGTTTTAGGATAATTTGGCAATAATTCATGTGAGGAGGTGGGGGTTTTAATAGACCACACCTGTGACATGCCTTAATTGTGTAATCAGGCTACTAAGAAGGGGGGTAGGGCCACCATATGAGGTTGAATTACTAGAAACGCAGAGGGTTAGCAATCATGGAAAAATAGCCCCAGCATACTCTGCACTAGCCTTAACACCAGCTCTCAGCATTATTTTTTAACAGTTGTGGTAAAATACACATAAGATAAAATTTGCCAACCTAACCATTTTTAAGTGTACAGTTCAAAAGTGTTAATTAAATCCACATTGTTGTGAAAACAATCCTCAGAACATTTTCATCTTCTGAAACTCTGTACTCATTAGACAATTCTCCATTTCTCCTCTCTCTCGACCCCTGTCAATCACCATTCTACTTTTGGCCCACAGATGTGACTAGGTAGCTCACATAAGTGGAGTTATACAGCATTTGTCTTTTTGTGGCTGTCTTATTTAGCTAATGTCCCCAAAGTTCATCCATGTTGTTGCATACGTCGGAGTTTCCTTCCTCGTAAGGCTGAATAATAACCCATTCGTACGCATATGCTACATTTTGTTTATCCATTCTTCCGTTGATGGACACTGGGCTGTTGTGAATAATGCTACGAACATGGGTCTACAAATTACCTCTTCAGGATCCTGCTTTCAGTTCTGTTGGGTATATGCTGGGCACCGTTTTAAGAGGCATATCGACCAACTGAGTCATACTCAGGAGGTGGTGAAAGGTCAAAAACTGGAGACCTTTAAGGAAAGCGTTTGAAGGACTTAGGAGGGTCTCGTTGGGAGAAGAGGGGAAGAGGTGTAGCAGCTGTCTGCGATATTGGAAAGGCTGCCTTCAGTTGGGGGAACAGACTTGGGAAGCTGTAAGTGGCAGACTCAGCTTAACAGGTGGAGGTTATAAGGAAGTTGATTTTGATTCAGCAGAAAGACAGACTATTTCCATAAAAGCTATTCATCAATGTAACAGGCTGCCTTGGAGGTAGTGAGTCCCTACTCCTGAAGGTAATCAAACAGGCTGCTGGGACCACTTGTCAGCAGCAGGAGAGAGGGAGGTTCCTCATCCTGGGTGGGATGTTGAACTCGGTGGTTTCCTAGGAACCTCATCTCTATGAGGCAATGGCGAAGTAAATGGGTAGGGTGGGAATTCAGATCTCTACCCACAGAGATAATCTAGGAGCTATTTTTAGACAAACATGATGCTGCCCCGGTTGACGGGATCAGCAGAGTCTGGTGTGCGTGGGTGAGAATGGCATGGACTCGCCTGCTTTCCTGAGCTGACTTGTTGAAACTGTCACACTCAAGCTCACCTAATGGCTGCAGCAAATAAACCAAGTATAAATGTCGCAGAGTTGGCCATCTTAGCCCTGGCCTATTACCTTCATCTCTCCCTTGCTCCTCTGCATACCGTCAGGTCAGCAGCATTGGCTCCCCCTGGAAGCTGGAGAGAAAGGCAAAATCTGTGGCCCTCTCCCCAGACCATCCGATCAGAATCTGCAATTTCACAAGATCCCCAGGTGATTCATATGCACGCTAAGGTCTCATCCACACTGAAGACAGAAACAGTCTATGCATTAGGTAAGCAGAAGTTATCAGAGGTTCTTTCCACTGACTGTTGCCCATATTGTGTCACTGGGTTGGTTACTCAAATCTTCATTTTGGGGGTCCCATCATGAGCTCTGTGTCATCATGGGAATTTCTTACATTTATTTTCCCAACTATATATTTATACACCAGCCTAGTCTTTAAAAAAATTTTTCAAGTGACTTTCAGGTAAAATATATGAACAAATAAATATCAGGACCAGGGAAAATGGAGCTTGAAGGTAGATCTTAACCAGGGAGGAAAAATAGTAAGTGAAGACAGGTCAAGCACAACTACCTGACTGGAGAATTGGATGATGAGCTTGCCAGTGGCCAAAGTGATCAAGAAAACAGTCAGCTGCAAGAGGATCTGCAGAGCGCCAACAAGCTGGTCCCTCAGATGGAGCAAAGCTTTCCCTGGTATTTTGTGATGCAAGATACCCACTTTATGAAGGTGCATGATTATGAAAATATAGAGGGGCTTGGGTCTTATATTTATGTAACTCTGTTTCTCAGAATGAAGCACCTGGAGTTGAGGCCTGACACCAAGCACTGCTCTGAGAAAGTGGTGCAGGGGTGGACAGGAGAGGAAGATAAGTTGGTCCCAAGGGTACGTCTTTCTGAGAGTTATGCTTAATCCAAAGATGATCCCCAACTGTCTAGTGCGGTGGCTTTTTTTGTTTCTTGTTTTTTTAATACTGCTCAGCAACTATTACTGAATCACTGAATAAATTCTCATGTGTGGGAAATGATTACAGATTAAAATCCTAGCAATTTAATTGTTCTTGTTCAAAAAACGTTTCACAAATTGACCTGCCCAAAGATTGACCCAGTGGAAGTTCTAACAATACAGTCTGAGATCTCTGATCTTCTAGTTTACATGGTTGTAATTACCTAGGTCAGTAACAGAGTGAATTTCTTTCTTTTTTTTCAATTGAGTTTTCCTCTTGTGTAAACTTATTGATTTTGATGAACTCAGTAAACTTTTTCTGGGGAGTAAAACTAATGAGATATAAGTACCTTAATTGTGAGAGAGGGTACTTATAAAAAGCTTTTTTAGATAAGTACTGAAATAAGCCATTTAACTTTCTCAAAAACGTGAGTTTTATGAGAAAAAAAATGGTATTTTGGCTAATCTTCAATCAAAAGATACTAGACTTCATTTTTTTTTAATCTTGATTTTTTCCAGACCTCCACTCCACAGATAATAGTAATAAGGTTATAAGCTTAGAGCCAGGGAGTTTAAATTTACTTCTCAAGCTTTCTTCATCTAGCCTTTCCTGCTTTCAAAATTGCATTAATACTTCACCTGGCACAAACCCAACATTATATATTATGTCCAGTTCTGTTTTATTTTAATCCTCTTCATTTTAGCTCATGGTTAAAGCAGCTCTCTTGTGGTAGCAACATGAGAATAAACTGGACATCAAAATTATATGAATAACACCTAGCATAAGGTCATCATATAAACAGTACAGTATATTCTTAAGCAAACATTTGATACATATTCATTAAAATACTCTATGTAGACCCATCATAAAGGCATTGCATAAGAAAAGTACTCAATTAGCTCTAAGATAATTTTTTTAAATTACAAATTAATCTATGACTGGTGAATTTCAGAAAATCACCCCGACAGTTTGCCACCACCCCCTGCCCCAGCCCCATGTCTGTACTGGCCTCATGACTTGCTTTGGCCACAAATCAGTGCAGAAGGGGTGGTGCACCAGCTCAGGGCACAGGCCCAGAGAACTTGCTTCCCTTTCGCCTCAAGACTCTGCCATGAGGACTTCCCTGCTGGTCCAGTGGCTGACTCTGCACTCCCAATACAGGGGCCCAGGTTCGATCCCTGGTCATGGAACTAGATCCCACCTGCCACAACGAAGAATCCTGTGTGCTGCAACCAAGATCAAGGCTCCCACATGCCACAACTAAGATGAGGTACAGCCAAACAGATAAATAAATATGTTTTTTTTTTCTTTTTTTTTTCCTAAATTTTTAAAATCTTTAATTCTTACATGTGTTCCCAAACATGAACCCCCCTCCCACCTCCCTCCCCATAACATCTCTGTGGGTCATCCCCATGCACCAGCCCCAAACATGCTGTATCCTGCATCAGACATAGATTGGCAATTCAATTCTTACATGATAGTATACATGTTAGAATGCCATTCTCCCAAATCATCCCACCCTCTCCCTCTCCCTCTGAGTCCAAAAGTCCATTATACACAGCTGTGTCTTTTTTCCTATCTTGCATACAGGGTCATCATTGCCATCTTTCTAAATTCCATATATATGTGTTAGTATACTGTATTGGTGTTTTTCTTTCTGGCTTACTTCACTCTGTATAATCGGCTCCAGTTTCATCCATCTCATCAGAACTGATTCAAATGAATTCTTTTTAACGGCTGAGTAATACTCCATTGTGTATATGTACCACAGCTTTCTTATCCATTCATCTGCTGATGGACATCTAGGTTGTTTCCATGTCCTGGCTATTATAAACAGTGCTGCGATGAACATTGGGGTACATGTGTCTCTTTCCATTCTGGTTTCCTCGGTGTGTATGCCCAGCAGTGGGATTGCTGGGTCATAAGGTAGTTCTATTTGCAATTTTTTAAGGAATCTCCACATCAATGAATATAGTAAAGTTGCAGGATATAAAATCAACACACAGAAATCCCTTGCATTCCTATACACTAATAATGAGAAAGTAGAAAAAGAAATTAAGGAAACAATTCCATTCACCATTGCAACGAAAAGAATAAAATACTTAGGAATATATCTACCTAAAGAAACTAAAGACCTATATATAGAAAGCTATAAAACACTGATGAAAGAAATCAAAGAGAACACTAATAGATGGAGAAATTTACCATGTTCATGGATCGGAAGAATCAATATAGTGAAAATGAGTATACTACCCAAAGCAATTTACAAATTCAATGCAATCCCTATCAAGCTACCAGCCATATTTTTCACAGAACTAGAACAAATAATTTCAAGATTTGTCTGGAAATACAAAAAACCTCGAATTGCCAAAGCAATCTTGAGTAATAAGAATGGAACTGGAGGAATCAACTTGCCTGACTTCAGGCTCTACTACAAAGCCACAGTCATCAAAACAGTATGGTACTGGCACAAAGACAGACATATAGATCAATGGAACAAAATAGAAAGCCCAGAGATAAATCCACACACATATGGACACCTTATCTTTGATAAATATGTTTTAAAAACATAACAACTCTGCAACAGTCATGGGGTAAGCTGCGCTAACTGGCAAGAGGGTGAGAGATTGTGAGCAGGAGAACTGAGTGACCCCAGACCAGATTTTTCTTGACCAGTCTCATCTGACCCACCAGTTGACTCCAGACAAACCAGGAAGCCCAGCCTCCCAGGTGACTCACAGACTTGTGAGAAATAACTGTTCTGTTTTAAGTCAATAGGTTTGGAGCTGGTTTGTTATACAGCACTATTGTAGCAGCAGATAACAGTATGGTCTCCATGGGTGAAATTTTTGAAAAGTTTTCATGCAGTTTATTTAAATGAAACTCCCCCAAACAGACCACTCACTTCTTACATCCAACACACCCATCCTCTTGCAACTGCCAAATCCGTTCTCTATATCTAACAGCTTTTAAAAGTTGCCCCATATAAGAGAGGTCATATGGTATGTCTTTGACTTATTTTATGTAATACCCTCGACGTCCACCCATATTGCTGCACGTGGTAAGGTTTCTTCTTTTTATGGCTGAATAATATTCTAGTATACATAAATATCATAATTTCTTTAGCCTTCCATCAACCCATGGCATGTAGGTTGTTTTCTTATCTTGGCTGTTGTTAAGTAATGCTGCTATGATCCTGGGGTGGGGGGAGTGAAAATGTCTTTTTAAATTATTGTTTCTGTTTTCTTTGGATAAATACCCAGAAGTAGAATTGCTTGATCATATGGTTTCATTCCAATCCCCAAAAAAGGCAATGCCAAAGAATGATCAAACTGTCACACAATTATATTCACTTCACTTGCTAGCAAGGTAATACTCAAAATCCTTCAAGCCAGGCTTCAACATTACATGAACTGAGAACATACAGACATAAAAGCTGGGTTTAGAAAAGGCAGAGGAACCAGAGATCAAATTGCCAACATCCCTTGGATCATAGAAAAAGCGAGGAAATTCCAGGAAAGCATCTACTTCTTCTTCATTGACTATGCTAAACCTTTGACTGTGTGGATCACAACAAGCTGGGAAAATTCTTAAAGAGAATGGAATACCAGACCACCTGACATGCCTCCTGAGAAATCTGATGCAGGTCAAGAAGCACCAGTTAGAACCAGATATGGGACAACAGACTGGTCCCAAATTGGAAAAGGAGTACGTCAAGGCTATATATTGTCATCCTGCTTATTTAACTTATATGCAGAGTACATCATGAGAAACACTGGGCTGGATGAAGCACAAGCTGGAATCAAGATTTCTGGGAGAAATATTAATAACCTCAGATATGCAGATGACACCACCCTTATGGCAGAAAGTGAAGAGGAACTAAAGAGCCTCTTGATGAAAGTGAAAGAGGAGAGTGAAAAAGCTGGCTTAAAACTCAACATTCAGAAAACGAAGATCATGGCATCTGGTCCCATCACTTCATGGCAAATAGACAGGGAAAAGTGGAAGCAGTGACAGACTTTATTTTCTTGGGCTCTAGAATCACTGTGGATGGTGACTGCAGCCATTAAATTAAAAGATGATTGATCTTTGGAAGAAAAGATTTGACAAATTTAGTGTATTAAAAAGCAGAGACGGCACTTTGCCAACAAAGGTCCATATAGTCAAAGCTATGTTTTTTTTCTCATAGTCAGAAATGGATGTGAGAGCTGGACCATAAAGAAGACTGAGTGCCAAAGAACTGATGCTTTCAAATTGTGGTGCTGGAGAAGACTTTTGAGAGTCCCTTGGACTGCAAGAAGATCAAACCAGTCAATCCTAAAGAAAATCATCACCAAATATTCATTGGAAGGACTGATGCTGAAGCTGAAGCTCCAATATTTTGGCCACCTGATGTGAAGAGCTGACTCATTGGAAAATACCCTGATGCTGGGAAAGATTGAAGCCAGGAGGAGAAGGGGGTGACAGAGGATGAGATAGTTGGCTGGCATCATCAATTCAATGGACAGGAGTTGAGCAAACTCTGGGAGATAGTGAAGGATAGGAAGCCTGGTGTGCTGCAGTCCATGGGGTCACAAAGAGTTGGACATGAGTTAGCGACTGAACAACAACAATGGGCGTTGTATTTTTAGTTTTTTGAGGAACCTCCATACTGTTCTCCATAGTGGCTGCACCAATTTACATTCCCACCAACATCACACAATTGTTCCTTTTTCCACATCCTTGCTGACTCTTGTTATTTCTTTTTGATGTCTCTTTGATGAATAGTCATTCTGACAAGTGTGAGTTGATATCTCTTTGTGACTTTGATTTGCATTTCCCTGATGATTAGTGATGTTGAGCACCTTTTGTGTACCTGTTGGCCATCTGTACGTCTTCTATAGAAAAATGTTTATTCAGAGCTTCAGACCATTTTTTAATTGGATTTTTTTTTTTTTTTTTTTGGTGATTGAGTTCTTTTGGATATTAGCCTATTATGAAATACGTGATTTGCAATTATTTTCTCCCATTCAGTTGATTGCCCTTTCATTTTGTTGATTGTTTGCTTTCTTGGGCAGAAGCGTTTGTTTGATGTGGTCTTGTTTATTTTTGCTTTTGTTGCCATGGGTAAAATTTTAAAGAAAACAGAACCACAAAAATTACTTGTAAGCATACAATGAGTAGTAATTGCCACTAGTAAACTTCTGTGATTATCTGGGTCGTGAAGATCTTTTTTTTGTACAGTTATTCTGTGTATTCTTGCCACCTCTTCTTAATATCTTCTGCTTCAGTTAGGTCCACACCATTTCTGTCCTTTATCAAGCCCATCTTTGCATGAAATGTTCCCTTGGTATCTCTAATTTTCTTGAAGAGATCTCTAGTCTTTCCCATTCTGATGTTTTCCTCTGTTTCTTTGCATTGATTGCTGACGAAGCCTTTCTTATCTCTTCTTGCTGTTCTTTGGAATTTGCATTCAGATGCTTATATCTTTCCTTTTCTCCTTTGCTTTTCACTTCTCTTCTTTTCACAGCTATTTGTAAGTCCTCCCTAGACAGCCGTTTTGCTTTTTTGCATTTCTTTTCCATGGGGATGGTCTTGATCCCTGTCTCCTGGACAATGTCACGAACCCCAGTCCATAGTTCATCAGGCACTCTTATCTATCAGATCTAGTCCCTTAAATCCATTTCTCACTTCCACTGTATAATCATAAGGAATTTGATTTAGGTCATATCTGAATGGTCTAGTGGTTTTCCCTACTTTCTTCAATTTATATCTGAATTTGGCAATAAGGAGTTCATGATCTGAGCCATAGTCAGCTCCTGGTCTTGTTTTTGTTGACTGTATAGAGCTTCTCCATCTTTGGCTGCAAAGAATATAATCAATCTGATTTCGGTGTTGACCATCTGGTGATGTCCATGTGTAGAGTTTTCTCTTATGTTGTTGGAAGGCCTCTTGTTTGCTGTGATGATGGTGTGATCACTCACCTAGAGCCAGATATCCTGGAATGTGAAGTCAAGTGGGCCTTAGAAAGCATCACTATGAACAAAGCTAGTGGAGGTGATCGAATTCCAGTTGAGCTATTTCAAATCCTAAAAGATGATGCTGTGAAAGTGCTGCACTCAATATGCCAACAAATTTGGAAAACTCGGCAGTAGCCACAGGACTGGAAAAGGTCAGTTTTCATTCCAATCCCAAAGAAAGGCAATGCCAAAGAATGCTCAAACTACCGCACAATTGTACTCATCTCACACTCTAGTAAAGTAATGCTCAAAATTCTCCAAGCCAGGCTTCAGCAGTATGTGAATCATGAACTTCCAGATGTTCAAGCTGATTTTAGAAAAGGCAGAGAAACAGAGATCAAATTGCCAACTTCCGCTGGATCATGGAAAAAGCAAGAGAGTTCCAGAAAAACATTTATTTCTGCTTTATTGACTATGCCAAAGCCTTTTACTGTGTGGATCACAGTAAACTGTGGAAATTCTGAAAGAAATGGAAATACCAGACCACCTGACTGGCCTCTTGAGAAATCTGTATGCAGATCAGGAAGCAACAGTTAGAACTGGACATGGAACAACAGACTGGTTCCAAATAGGAAAAGGAGTACGTCAAGGCTATATATCGTCACCCTGCTTATTTAACTTATATGCAGAGTACATCATGAGAAACACTGGGCTAGAAGAAGCACAAGCTGGAATCAAGTTTGCCAGGAGAAATATCAGTAACCTCAGATATGCAGATGACACCACCCTTATAGCAGAAAGTGAAGAGGAACTAAAAAGGCTCTTGATGAAAGTGAAAGTGGAGAGTGAAAAAGTTGGCTTAAAGTTGGCTCAACATTCAGAAAACAAAGATCATGGCATCTGGTCCCATCACTTCATGGGAAATAGATGGGGAAACAGTGGAAAGAGTGTCAGACTTTATTTTCTTGGGCTCCAAAATCACTGCAGATGGTGACTACAGCCATGAAATTAAAAGACACTTACTCCTTGGAAGAAAAGTTATGACCAACCTCGATAGCATATTGAAAAGCAGAGACATTACTTTTCAAACAAAGGTCCGTCTAGTCAAGGCTATGGTTTTTCCAGTGATAATGTATGGATGTGAGAGTTGGACTGTGAAGAAAGCTGAGCGCCGAAGAATTGATGCTTTTGAACTGTGGTGTTGGAGAAGACTCTTGGGAGTCCCTTGGACTGCAAGGAGATCCAACCAGTCCATTCTGAAGGAGATCAGCCCTGGGATTTCTTTGGAAGGAATGATGCTGAAGCTGAAACTCCAGTACTTTGGCCACCGCATGCGAAGAGTTGACTCATTGGAAAAGACTCTGATGCTGGGAGGGACTGGGGGCAGGAGGAGAAGGGGAGGACAGAGGATGAGATGGCTGGATGGCATCACTGACTCGATGGACGTGAGTTTGAGTGAACTCCGGGAGTTGGTGATGGACAGGGAGGCCTGGTGTGCTGCGATTCACGGGGTCGCAAAGAGTCAGACACGACTGAGCGACTGAACTGAACTGAAACTTCTGTGAGTTAAGCATAGCCTGGGGTAACCAACCTTAACTCAATGGCCTCCACTTCAGAAAGGGAGCTGAAATGTGAGCTCAGGTGGCAGTTTTATACAAATAACCTTGAGCCTGCTCAAATTATCTTAAAAATATGTCATTTGCAGGATTCCCTTAAAAAGTCAAGATAGAGGCTCTTGTAAACATCCTTTGCTTAGCCTAGTCATCGATTTGAACTATGTCCTTCATTCCTTCTTTAATAAATATTAACTGTAACCCACAGCATAGAGTATTCTGGCAGCTAATAGACTAATTTCTGTTCCAAAGAGAGGGGTAAGATGTTATATTTTCCAATAGTCAGTTTGGATGAGCTCCCAAAACTGTATATGCCAGTTGTACTTGTTATTGTAATTACATCATTTAATTCACTATTATATAAACCGATGAAATATGAGTGCTAGAGGAAAGATGTTGCTCCTGTGCAAATTAAATTGAATATAGCTTGATGAGAATAAGTGTGAATTGCTAAAAATAAACTCTTAATGAGTGAATATGAGCAACACAACTTTAAAAGGGAGTGGGAATCCTCAAACATCTTGTGAAAAGGGAGCTCCTTATTATCGGTCTGGGGCAAGCCTGGGAGTGTGCATTTCTCATGAGTTCCCAGGTAAGGCCAATGGAGCTGGTCCCAGAATGCACTTGGAGGAGTGATGCTCTCAAGGCCATTAGCACTGGTGCAGAGGCCAGGATGTCCCTTGGCAGGAAGCAGAGGTCCCCAAACAGTCCTTCAATCATGTTATCCAAACAGTATAATTTGCCTTTCATTTTGTCAATGAAGAATTTGAAGAGGGAACAAAAAGGGAAGCTGTATTAAAAGGATGAGTGCAAGGAAGGATGCCAAGGCCATGCATTCTTCGTGAGAGAAAGGAGGAAGCCCCAAGGGGAAGGAGTTGGGACCATCCGAGTAAGAAAACCCACCGCTTGTGTCTGAATGTGATCTTCTCTGGGAAGCAAATGGAATATAGTCACTTGGTCACCAACTGCAGGAAATGTGATGGGATCTAGAACGCTCATTGGTTACCACCATCGGGAAGAGGGAGGGTGTGGTTATGGTGGAAGCTGCGCGAGGGCAGAGAGTTTCAAAACTTCTCTTCACACCATTCATGCCATAACTGTGTTCCCTGCACATGGTCATCTGATCACCACCGTCACACTCAAGATCTGGATATCTCCCCACCCCCTCGTGGCTGCCCCTTTGGGCTCAACCCCCTCTCCCCAGCCCTGTGGCTTTGCCTTTTCTAGAATGCCATATGGATGGAGCCACACAGCATGCAGCCTCTGAGTCTGGTTCTTTCACTTCACGTAATGCATTTGGGACTCTCCATGTTGGTTGGCGTATCAACAATTCAGTCCTTTTTCATTGCCTAGTGATGGTTCATTGCTGGGATGTACCACAGTGTGTTTATCCATCCCCAGCTGGGAGACCTTTGAATTGTTTGGGTTCCTCATGATTACGAGTAGCTGCTATAAATATTTGAGTGCAAATTTTTGTGAGAACATAAGGTACCATTTCTCTTAGGTAAATAAATACCAAAGAGTGAGATTGCTGGGTTCCCATGGTAAGTGTATGTTTGTAAAAAACCTGCCAATGTTTCCAGAGTGGCTGGCACTGTCTTTGCCCTGCCTTAGGTGATAGCTGAGTGGTCTTTCTGAGCTGCGTTCCAGGGACTGCCCCCAGGCCCTTGGCACACACAGAACAGTCAGTTTTCACGTCAGAGTCTCAGGGAGGTAGCTGCCAGGAGCAAGGAACCACCAAAGAGAAGCTGTGGTCAGAGGCTCTGGAAAAGTCAGGGAGGCTGGGCTTACCTCCCCCAGCCACTGTCAGCTTCTAGACCCATCTGCTGAAGCTCTGTGCCTCCTCTCTGAGGGAGCTTGGAGCCCACCTCTCTCCCCAGCAAATGTGCAACCTCCCAAACCCCACCCTTCTGGGTAAGGCTTTGTTGCCAGATAATGCGACTTTGTAAAGAAGCCCTTCTCCTCCCCCCAAAAAGAAGGCTAAGAAAGGCTCTCAGATCAATCCTCAGCAGATACACGGAGTCACAAAGCTCCAGCAAATCCTTTATTCTCCCTTTGGAGCAGCTGCTGCAGCACCCCCACCCCGCAGAGCCGGCCCCCAGTGGAAACCTGAAAACTATTCATATCATTTAATCCTGTTGAAAATCCTCTCTGCTCTTTCACTGAGGTGCGGTCGCCCGAGGTAAACCTGGGCTTAATTCATATGTTGGAAGGGAGATGAAAGGTGTCATCACATGATCTGACATCCTATCCAGGAGGCTGACTCTCCCCTAATGTAGAGGAGTCATAACCCCTGACTGAGAGGAGCTAAAGTCAAGTCCTCAAGGAAAAGTCCCATTTGGACTTTCTTTTACTCTGCACTCACTTTAGAAGACGGCAAAACTGCAGAAGCAAAGTAGGTGGTGTGAGGGGATTTGAGTAGCCTTTCACTATGGCTCATTCATGTTAAGAATCTACCAGATTTTTTACACTTCATACCAGACACGGTAAAAGAAGACTCTTCAGACCACTTTTACCCTATTGCCAATCACAGCCATGCGGCTTGGATCTCTCCCCTGGCACCAAAAAGTTTGAGATCTTAGAACCAAGTTCTTTAAGAGATTGATCCTAAGTTACTGATATATCCAGAATGATCATCAGACCTACTCTTTTTTCTTCTAGAACTCATTGATACTTACCAGTACCAACAGGCCCCAGACCTTCTCTTTTCTTTCCAGGCTGGGAGAAGACTTCTTATGCGTTCCATGGGTCATACAGTTAGGGAGAAAGCAAAAGAACATAGGAAACTGTATGCATAATTTCAAAGAATACATTCTTTCTGGCTTGTTTTGAGACCCAAGTAGGATTTGGAGAATAAGTGGTCCTAGGTGGCTAATTTAGGGTGACTTCCCTATGAGGAAAACTATTATAAGGCCCCCTTGAAAATCCCAGTCTCCTGGCAGATGACATTTATTTGCCTTCCACTATGTGAGGGATGGCCCAGGAAGCAGGCTGGAGAAACACAGATGGAAGGGCCATCCTGGAGAGTTTGTCATCCTATGGTTCTTGAAATATGAGGACAGCAGCAGGCAGATGAAACCTGTGATCAGTGTTCCCCATCTCTGTTACCTGTTGGGATCACCTGGGGAACTTTGAAGAGTATAGAGGCCTAGGTCCCACCCCCAGAGACCCTAGTTTAATGGGTCAGGGTTGTAGGCTGGGCACTGAGACTCTTTAAATCTTCCAGTGAGTAGCCATGGTTGAAACACGCCTCTGGACAAACTATGTCCCAAGTGGGCGGATAAATGCATGACATAACCAGAGCCTTCTCTCCCCTGGAGGGCCCATCAGGCGTGTGTCTCATGGAGCGATGGGCCGGGGAAGTTAGGTGAGAGGAAGCTGTAGGATACATAACAATTGGGACCTGCAGTGGTCATGAGAGAGAAACTGGGAAAATGCCATATTAGCATTTGTCAAATGGGGAATGGGACTGGGTGCCAGAGAACTAGGAAAGCGTGGAAGAGCCCTGACTACCGTGTGTTTCTTCTGGATCATGCTTGCTTTGTGATCAAAGTTCAGATTATTTTCATATGTGTTTTCTCATGCCTCTAGAGGCAATAAAGCATAAGGAATAAAAGATAAGACTTGGGTTAGAACCCCAGCTATGCTTTGATTAGTACTGTCATTTGGGCAAGTGAACCCCTCTAAGCCTCAGTTTTCCTATCTGTAGAATGGAAATAATACTTTCCTCATAGGGTGAAATAATTATGTAAAATAGTTAGCTCGATGCTTGGCATGTGGGAAACTTATCATGTGTTTTAGCTTCATTTACAGTTACCATCATGCACAGGGTGTGGGGTGGAGACCAAAGTCCAGGGGTAGGAGGGGGTGAGACATGAGTGAAGGTTTTCTGATGGGACAGAATGGGAACTAAAAAATATTAAAAACTTCAGAAGCCAAGACTGATGGAGCTCTTCAAGAGAGACAACCTGGGGCTTCCCTGGTGGTCCAGTGGTTAAGAATTTTCCTGACAATGCAGAGGACACAGTGTTCGATCCCTGGTCCAGAAAGCTCCCACCTGCCTCAGAGCACATAACCTCTGGAGCCCCGGAGCTGCAGCCTCTGAAGCCTCGTGACGGGCCTGCGCTCCGCAACAGAAGCCCCCACGGCGGGCAGCCCTCACCCTGCGGGGAAGAGGGACCCGGCTCCCGGCCACAGAGGAAGCCACGTGCAGCAAGGAGGACCCAGTGCAGTCAAAGGGAAACGAAAATAGATGAATAAATACACACTTTTTTAAAAAAGAAAGACACCGTGACGAGTACCTTGGAGCTCTGAGCAGCTTCTCTCTGAGGAGGTCTGTGTTGGTCGCGCTTTCAGAGAAGAGGCTAGAATGTAACCAGGGCTAGAGGCTGGGGGTGATGAAGTAATTGTGCCATGAAGAACTTGTCGGGTTGGTTTGAGCTGAAAGTGGAGCGTCTAGAGGAGCAGTAACACCGGCCTGTGGACAGAGCCTGACTCTATAGGCGGCAGAGCAGAGTGGGCGGGGGGCTCGGCCCATCGCGACAGGGGCGCGTCCTGGGCCTGAGTGAGCGCACCCCGGGGAGGAGGGCGAGGGGGAGACACTGGCTGTGTGACGGCCATTGGGAGGCATGTGTGTGTGTGTGAGTGTGTATATGTATGTCTGTGTGTGTAAGTGTGTGTGACTGTGTGTGTGTGAGTGTGTGTGTGTGTATGCATGAGTGTGTGTATGAGTGTGACTGTGAATATGTGTGTATGTGTGTGACTGAGTGTGTGTGTGACTATGTGAGTGTATGTGTGTGTGACAGTTTGTGTGTGAGTGTATGTGAGTGTATGTGTGAGTTTGTGTGTGAGAGTATGTGTCAAGAGAGGCCCAATTTGAGGCCAATCAAGAGCCCACTCTCACGAGAGAGGGCTTGTCAAGGTTTCTGGCCTTGAACCTGCACTTCTTTTGTGTGGCCACCGGAAATGTGAGAAGGCTGGCAGGAAGGGTCCCGAGTTCACTAGAGATGGAACTGAACACCTCCCTGTTGGATGGACAAGGCTGCAGCCACTTCACACACGCTGCTGGGTGGGTGAAGTTCCTCATCCTAAGGAGCTGTGGCTGACTCAGAAGCTCCTTTTCCTGCAGCGGGGTGGATGCTCCCAGTCCCCTCTGGGAGGCTCTGCTCCCTGCCCCCTGCTGAGCCCTTACTGCATTTATAAAGTCCTGCAGGGCTGACCTGTTAGCTGCCAAACAGCTCCCGAAGATCTCCCAAGGGGTGTGCTTTTCATAGTCAAATGTACAGAAGAATTGCTTTGAAAAAGTGTTAAATAAGGACTTCCCTGGTTGCCCAGTGGCTAAGACTTTGTCCTTCCAGGGACCTGGGTTCCATCTCTGGTCCGGGAACTAGATCCTGCGCATTGCAACTAAGACTCAGTGCAGCCAATAAATAAATAAAATTGTTAAACAGATTCGTTCCTCTCACCCACAGCAATGCAGATGTAACACAGCAGGGGTGGGGCCTGAGAAGCTGCTTTTTAACAAGCTTCTAGATGCTCCTGCTGCTGGAAGGTCCACACTTTGCACGGCCTGCTCCAGCCCCTCTGGGAGTTTTGAGTATGTGCCTTTGCTTACCGGCTGGGGTGGGGGTGGAGGGGACAAGTGGATATTAGTTAGTTCTCCAGGCGCTGTGGGTTGGGATTCTGGCCTCATGTAGGGATTCTCAGGGCAAGCTTATTAATAGGACTCAAATGTTGACCCTTTTAGTGGAGAATTTTCGTAAACCAGAGTGTGTGATGTCAAGTTCTTTCAAGAAGAGCCACCATTTCTTACTGGGTCCCGTTCTGGCACGCAAGACATGAAGGATAAGATGAGGATGAGACATTTTGTACATCTAGAATCTGTATGCCGGTGATGGTTTGGTGTAATATACTTCTTTTTTAACACCTGGGGGATGCTGAGAAGGAGGCAGTCTTCTCCTCTTATTGAATGTCTAGACAATTTTGTCCGCTTTACTGAGTTTCCTTTGCAGTTTCAATCTCAAAACCGAAATTTTCCGCAGGGGATCTTTTTGTTTCTTCTGGGTCTGCCAGAGTGAAACCCTCAATTCATTCAACCCACCCCACTTTTCTTTCTGGACCTCACAAATAACACTTAAAATGTGAGCAGAATCTCTTTTTTGAAGGAGCAAAGTCTAATCTCAATGTTCTGTTTCAAACAAAGACATCTGAATTGACAGTCCTGGTTTTTTCAAACACGTGGACTTCTGAGCTTCGGTAACTGAAGGAGGGTGTAAGTTTCTGCTGCCTCTCGGAGCCTCAAAGGTTCCCCTATGATGGCGGAGCTAAGAAATCAGAACAGTCCAGAGTTTGGTGTAAACAAGTCCTCTTAATTCCTATTTGGGGTTTGTCACTGCCTGAATAGCTGAGCAGTCTCTATGTGGAGTCATTTTACTTAACCATTCTTATTTTGTAGACTCACCACCCATCCCAAGGTGGCCTTAATGGAGTGAGGCCCAGTGTCTCCACGAAAGGAGGTGATTCTTAGGCAACAACTGGAGTTTATTTTGATCTCTGTCTTTTGAAGCCAGAAACTGTTCATGTGTAACTTTAAAGAAAACTGTGATTTTTTTTCCTAGAGCAAAGCTGTAATTTGAAGTCAGGATTCTATTAAAAACAGACAAATAATTCCCATTCCTTCCTGGTCCTGCCTATTGTTTTCTTAAGTTTGTTTGGATTCTGAGATTGAATCCTGCTGGCTAACCTTCCAAAGAGAGGGTCCCGGCTGCTGCCATCCAGCGAGGTGACTGTCTCCTAAGCTCTTTGGGGAACACATCCTGTTTCCCCATCAAAGAGGTGTTTGGAGGATGTGGGAGACTGTCTCTTGTCTTCCCTGTTCAGACAGCCTTTATTTCCTCCCCGTGTTTTGTCTATAGACTGCTTCAGTCTTCCGAAGAACTGTCCCTAGGAAGCAATGTTGGTCGAGAGCCAATCTCATTTATAGGTCATAAGCAGTAAACCATGGGATTGGTTGAAGGAACCCATGTCCTGCCTCCAGCAAGTGGTCCCCCTCCACCATCCCGCGCACACACACATCAAAGACAAAGATCTGATACTCACATGGTACCTCTAGATGCCTTCACTGATGATGCTCTAAGTGTGCCACATCCTTCCACGCCAGGGAAGGCATCCCTAATCCTGTGACTGTGGCTTCTTTCTCTCGAGGGGGCCTAAGGTGACCAAGATGTTTCGTGTAGCCAGTGTTCACTAATCAGAGCCTGGGTGTGAGTTGCAGCCTAGTAGCCATACATGAGTCAGGTGTTGACTTTTCTTTTGAAAGGAAATTATTCTGGAGACGGTGACACAGAGATATCATCACTTTTCTGTGACTTTGACTTTCTCTTTTCCTGGGTCCACATGGCCATGCTGGCCTACATCAGGAGAGCAATGCCACCCTGCCCTGGATTTTCTTGCTCTGAGGATGGTGTAGGTTTTTACCCGGGCTTGCTGAGAAAATTCCTAGTTGAGCAATAATGAGAGAGGAAACTTTTTTCCCCCTCAGTCTAAACCTGAAAGATCCACTACTGATTAAATATATCTGGTCAAGAATCACTTCTCTTAAGCTCTAAACTGAAACCTCTAAACCCTGAATATTCTTTCCCAGAATATTCCAGAGACAACCGGGCAAGCTGTATGATTTCCAAGTTGCTTTTTTCCTTAGGGAGAATGAGTGATGTTTGAGCTGGGCAGACACGGAGCTCTGCGCATCCTGATAAAGATAGGGACTTTAGGCTAGCAGAAAAAAAAATTCCAAATAAACAGATTTTCAAACAAACCAGCTTTCCTTTTGGTAGCTGAAAAGGAAACCCCACATCCAGGAGGAATGCAGATCAAAGCAGAGTCTACAAGTGATGCAGAAACACATAAAATAACAAACAAGCCTGGTGGGAAGAGGGACCTTTTTGTAAAAGAATAGGCCTCTTCAAATTACACTGAAATTGAATGCAAGATTGCAGGCAAAGATACATGAATTGGGAATACAAAGCTATAGTTTCTTTCCCCTTTTTTGGAGCCGAGGGTATACCTTTGATAGGTCAGATTGAAAGCCACTAAAAGCAACGGACAAAAGATAGGCCCCTTGTTGGAAACCTTGCTGAGCCTACCTTTTGCTGTGCCTTGGTCTCCCTCTTTTCTTGGTATAAAGTGGACGGAATAATGAATCCGTTCTGGTTGTAAAGGTGGAACCCGAATCGTAGTGGTCTCTGAGCATTCCATGTCAAAAACTGGGCCTTTTCACTCTGGCAAACCTGGTTCTAGTTAAAAGTTTTCCCAGGTGAGTTGCAGATTTAAAACTGTTGACCTGATGACATCCTCATTCAGAGGCTATCCTTTTCCCTGGTGTTAAAATTTATTTGGGTCAAAGTCTCAATTGGATCATAGGTGGCAAGCTGCAAAACCAGTCTTAGGACACTTGATCTCTGGGAATTAAGCTCCTTTAAAATACTATGTGTGTTCTGATAGTGAGGTGCTGAATGGCTACCGAAGACACAGGCTTCTATTGGTTGAAGTAATTGTCAGTGTTAAGCATCTGCTTTTTGAAAACCGCTGGAATAAGTGCTCCTGCTATGTGTGTAGCTCAGTCGGTAAAGTGTCTGCCTGCAGTGCACGAGATCTGGGTTCAATCCCTGGGTCAGGAAGATCCCCAGGAGAAGGCAATGGCAACCCACTCCAGTATCCTTGCCTGGAGAATTCTGTGGACACAGGAGCTGGTGGGCTGTAGTCCATGGGGTCGCAAAGAGTTGGGCACGACTGAGCGATTAACACTTACTTAATACGTACTAAGTCACTTCAGTCATGTCCAACTCTTTGTGACCCCATGGACTGTAACCCATCAGGCTCCTCTGTCCATGGAATTCTCCAGGCAAGAATACTGGAGTGGGTTGCTATTTGCTTCTCCAGGGGATCTTTCTGACCCAGGGAACGAAACTGTGTCTCTTATGTCTCCTGCATTGGCAGGTGGGTTCTTTACCACTAGCGCCACCTGGAAAGTCCCGGAATAAATGGTTGGTGGAGTTTGAATCCTCTTTAAAGGACCTTGAGGTGTTAACTGTATGTTTAGTTGAGCTACTAGCTCATTTCCTACCTCCGTTTGGAAAAGGGGAATGAAGCAGTATTAGCTTCACCTGGGAGCATCGCCTGAGGTCTATTCCTCAGAGTGGAATTTTGAGTCCCTACATGTTTATAGTATCTTCCAACGCACTGGCTGGTGCCAAGTTGCTCTCCAGGGTGGTTGCCTCTGTTCCAACCCTGCCACTGTGTAATAATAATTTTGTGTCCTATTGTTTCATACTTTCCCTAACACTGATATCATACTTATTCTTTTTTTTTAACCAAATTTTGATGACTGGAAAACTGTACTTTGTTTCAATTTGCACTTTCCTCACTACTTGTGAAACTGATTCCCTTTCTAGATGATGATTGGACATCTGAGTTTCCTCCTCAGTAAACGCATCTTTTGCCCATTTTCTCCCCTTTTGAGTTGTTGGTCTTTCTCTAGCCTGTTTGTGAGAGTGAGGTCCCTCTTCCAGACAGTGACTCTTTATCATGCATGACAAGCAGTGCAGTTACGCTCTTCCAGTATGTGGCTTGAGTTTATTTTTTTAACGGTGTCTTATATATGTGTATAATTCTATTTATCTGTTTTGTTTTGGGCTGCGCTGGGTTTTCATTGCTGTGTGGCCTTTTCTCTGGCTGCAGCGAGCAGGCTGCTCTCTGGCTATAGTGTGAGGGTTCCTTGCGGTGGCTTCTCTTGTTGGGCAGCCCAGGCTCTAGGGCGCACAGGCGTCCGTGTTTGCAGTGGTGGGCTCAGTTAGCTGCGGTTTCGAGGCTCCAGAGCGCTGGCTTAGTGGTTGTGGTACACAGGCTTTGTTGCTCCACAGCGTGTGGAATCCTCCCAGACCAGAGATTGAACTCGTGTCTCCTATGTTGGCAGGCAGATTCTTTGCCACTGAACCAACAGGGAAGCCTTGGTGTTCTTTAATAAACAGAAATGTTAACTTTTAATGTTGTTGAATTTATTCATCTATATTTTTGTGATTGGTGGGTTTGGTTTTTTTTTTTGGTATATTGTTGAGAACTTTACCTTCAAATCATAACAGATTCTCCTGTATTGTCCCCATTAAGCCTTTAGACCACTCGAATAGACTTTTGTGTGTGGTGTAGAGCAGGGACCTAATTTTGTGTGTGATGAGCTGTCCCACCTGCAACATAAATACATAGTCCATTGTTTGCTCAATAACCTATGGTTCCTCGTCTGTTACCTGTCACCTTTTCATGTATGAATGGGACTGTTTCAAGAGTCTGTATTCTGTTCTATTTATATTTATCTTTGGGCCAATACTATACTATATTCATCACCATCACTGTACTTATTGATCCAAATATTGAATATCTGGGAAATGAGTTTCTCCCTCCATTCATCCTCATTCTCTTTAAAAACTGACCTGGCTGTAATTGGGCTTTTGCTCCTCTGTGTAGGTTTTATAATCTGATTATTAAGAGTCATAAAAAACCATATAGACATTTTTACTGAAGTTACATTAAAATTATATTTTAATTTGCTGATTAACATTTTTATGATTTTGGCTTTCCATCGATGAACATGGTATAATACTTTGAGTATTAAATTTATTGATTAATGCCCTTCAATAATTCATTTGTCTATGAAATATTTGCATGTTTTTTGTTAGTTTCTTAGGTACCTTATATATATTTTTGGCAGTTTCTATTGTTTGCCACCGAGAACTCTGGCATATGCGTTCACATTATGCTCCCAGTTGAAAATGTCTTAGGTGTTCGGTGAAAGGGGAAGTCGCTCAGTTGTGTCTGACTCTTTGCAACCCCATGGACTATAGAGTCCATGGCATTCCCCAGGCCAGAATCCTGGAGCGGGTAGCTTTTCCCTCCTCCAGGGGATCTTCTCAACCCAGGAATGGAACTGGAGTCTCCTGCAGGGGACTGTGTAATACATGGCTCTTGCCTTTGCATCTCACATTTTCACGAGAGCAAGTTGGTGCTGAGTAGTACAGAAGAGGGAAGAGGCTGCAGATGAAGTGCTTAGTTGGAGAGGGTCTCATAAAACAAGTGCAGCTGGGAGGTTGAGTTAGATTTTGATAAAGAGATGAAATGTATAAGTTGGAAGAAAATCTGTGAACATAAATTTAAGCCTATGAATATCAACATGTGTTTGTTTAGGCAACAGAAATTTGGGGTTAGTGGGAGACAAGGGTGTGGCCAGACTCTTGATGGCCTTGAGTGCCAGGATAAAGCACTTGAGCTTCATTTTGTCCGTAGCGAGGCTTCGGAAGCTGGATGATACATCGAATTGTAATAGTTTGATTGTTTCCTTTCTACAAAGAGGCATGAGAAGTCGGCTTTCCTTGTGATAAATCCTTTAAATTTATTTTGGTTCAGAGCTGGTGTGAGTGGAGGCACAGCAGTTGCTCTGCATGGAATCAGTGCATTAAGGATAGGTTTTAGAGTGGTTTTAGACAGGTTTTAATGTTTAGATCTCAAACATTAGGAAAAGCTGTCGTTCTAGGAACCGCCAAGGAAGTGTGGCCCAAGTACAGTGAACAATGTATCTTCTTTTTACCTTCATTTTCTTCCTGTAAAAAGCATCTTATTACCAGCATTTCCCAAGGTACTGTCTTGGGGTTTCCTGAGAAATGGTCGAAGCTGGGCTAGAGCTTCCTGAGAAATACAAAGGGATCTCCAGCTATCCATGCCCCTCATGAAATAGTTCTCATGACTTTCCACTGCCCAACAGGTGATTTATTTCCTTCTCCCTCAAAATGTGTTCTCAATTTCACTGAAAGATTGCATGTTCTTTCTTCACTGAGCATCATGCCGTCTTTCCTGAAAGAGCCAGAGACCTGTCTCAGCTGCTGTGGCAGGGCTGCCTGACAGTGGTGGGGGACTGAGAGGACCGGTGCAGTAGGGGCTGCGGTTGGGGCTGCCAGCATCAGAGGAGGCCTTCGGGACGGGCCACCTTCTCTTAAAGCCCAGGAGACAGCTCTCTGAAAGAGCCGCAGAGCATGCCTGCTGGGCCTATGCTAGCACTTGGAATTCCAAGGAGGTATCATTCATCAGCGATGTTGAAGTTCCAGAAAGACAGTAGCAGACAACGCTGCTGTACATGTCATTCTCAGAAGAATCAGAAGGCTCTGAGTCCACAGTACCCTTCAGTTCTTTCCCCTCACCCGGAATCTCTGCTCTTTCAGCTGCCCCATTCCATTCTTCCTTCTCTAGCCTTCATCCCCTACAGTGGGGAAAAGCATTCCTGGCCATTTTGCAATGAAAGGCCAACAAAAATGCACCCTGTCATTTCTGAACACCCCCCCAACCCTTGCCAACACACACATGTATGTCAGTGAGTCACCACCCAGCACTCAGTGTACAGTGGGCATCAGGTTTCTAGGCAATGGGCAGCCTGTCCCAAGTGAGATGTGTGTCCTGAGACCACATAAGACTCCTTGGAAACAATGACTCCAAATAAACTTGACAGTTGTTAGGCTATTCTCTCTCAGCTCTCCCTGTATACTCTGTAATTCTGGAGGGCTGCTGCTGCTAAGTCGCTTCAGTCGTGTCCGACTCTGTGCCACCCCATCAGGGTAGCCCACCAGGCTCCCCCATCCCTGGGATTCTCCAGGCAAGAGTACTGGAGTGGGTTGCCATTGCCTTCTCCAATGCATGAAAGTGAAAAGTAAAAGTGAAGTCGCTCAGTTGTGCCCGACTCTTAGCAACCCCATGGACTGCAGCCTACCAGGCTCCTCCATCCATGGGATTCTCCAGGCAAGAGTACTGGAGTGGGGTGCCATTGCCTTCTCCATTCTGGAGCTCAGACCCTGTTAATTCCTGGTTTAGCTTTGCCAGCTGCTGCCCATAGCGGGTGCTAGATTGAGACGACAAGGTTGGAGGAGGCAGTCCGAGCTTTCTGTTTGAATGGGCATCACCGGAGTATCCTTTATTCTCTGGCAGCAGGAGTTAATTGCAGTTTGTGGTTTATTTCCCATTCACAGCATCAGCTTGCTCGCACCCCCTCGGGCGCTCAGTACCAGTCACCAGGGTCCCTCCTGAGAAGCCTGGGCCTCGCCCTCTGGAGTGGCCGAGTCCTGATCCTTTTCAGAGGCCCCTTCTCAGTCCCGCAGGGCCCCTCCTCTCCTCCATCTAAATTTTAATAATTCCAATCCCTTTCCTTGGTTTCCCCAGCCCTGGGAGGGCAGCCTGCTTCCTTCAGCTGCTGTCTCCTTAAGACTCTGGCCTTCTGGTTTTGGCTCTTCAGTTACTAGCTGGAACTTTATACCTGCTTAACAATTCCTTCCATTACATTCTCTCCAGTCCGGTGTGATTTCTGACTGGACCTGAGCAGACCAGTGGTTCTCAAGTTTTAAAGTGCATCAGAAACACCTCATGAAAACACAGATTTCTGGGCCCGTTGCTAGAGTTTCCAATCCAGTAGTTCTGGGTGGGTCCAGGGATTCGCATTTCTAGCAAGTTCTCATGTGATGCTGACCCTGCTGGTCCAGCAGTCACACTTGGAGAACCCCTGCACTGGACAAGGCCGCCTGCCCTACGTAAACCCCATCGGTTAATGAGTCAATGATTTTTTTTTAAAATTTATTTTTCTGTTCTTGGCTGTGCTGGCTCTTCATTGCTGTGTGTGGGCTTTCTCTAGTTGCTGCGAGTGGAGGCTGCTCTCTAGTTGTGTGAGGGTATCTCATTGCGGCGGCTCCTCTTGTTGCAGAGCATGGGCTCTCGGCATGTAGGTTTCAGTTCTGGGCATGTGGGGTTATTTGTTGTAGCACACAGGCTTGGTTGCTCCATGACACGTAGAATCTTCCCAGACCAGGGATGGGACCCACGTCCCCTGCACTGGCATGTAGATTCTTAACCACTGGACTACCAAGAAAGTCCCTTAATGATGTTTTAAAAATGAAGTGATATGAGGTCCAGGCTGCTACCACTTGCCAAAATAATAAGAAAGGACCCACATCTCACCAGCTTCGCTGCAGAGTGATGGATCAGGAGGTGTCACTCCAGAACGATGTGTGAGACATGCTTCTGGCACTTTAGAACCCACAGGTCTTGGATCGGGATGGATTCAAGGAGGAATGGCATCTCAGTGGTTCTGCACAGTAGTATATTTGAACAAATACAGACTTTCCCCTATATATTTTGTCATGCCAACAAATGGATATAAAAACTCCATATCCTACACCTGGCCAAGCTGAATGGCTTCATCTTTGTTCTTCACACTCTTTACTTAAAGTCTACATGGTGGTCTTATTTTTATTTCCCACCCTGCATGTTATGGGAGGGCAGTGAGGATCCTAAAACCTCCTCAAAGGAATAGAAACCATGTAATAAGGAGACACTGCTCTTCTGCAACACCTTAGCGCCATGGTTGGCTTGGTTGGCAGTGAGGTGAGGAGACCAGACAAGGGAATTGAAGTATGAAGGTCATCAGAAATCCAGATGAGGGACGAGTCCAGTGAGGGACAGGATGGGAATGCTGAAGCTCACTGAAACCAGTTATTATGACTATGCAACAGATTCCCCACAAACGAATGACTCAAACCAGCAGAAGCAAAAATATTCATTAATAACAATACTTATTTTGCTTGTAAATCAGTAATTCGGACAGGGTTTGGGGGGAATAGCTCACCTCTACTCGATTCAGGGTTCTCTGGAGCAGCTTGCAGGCTGGACTGGAGGTCCTGTGACCATGCCTGTGGTGGATGCTAGTTGTGGGACCTTAGGTGGGACTGTTGGTGGGAGCGTCAACATCCGACATTTCAGTAGGACCTGGGTTTCCTCATAGCCTGTTTGGCTAGGTTCCCAAGTGTGAATAGGGAGAGAAGGAGACAGAGAGAGATGGAGAGAGCCGTGAGCACCAGGCAGAAACGGCACCTTTTACATGACCTAGCAGCCTTGGAATTTCCATCGCACCGCTGCCGCCATTTTCTATTGATTGCTCAGAGCAGCTCCAGCCTTGGTTCAAGAGAAGGGAATCAGACCCCCACTTCTCAAACTGAAGAGTGTCAAGGCTCTCAAGAGTACAGAGGACTGGCGGTCTGGGGAAGAAAACAGTCTGCCATCCCATTTATTTCCATCGGAAGCCCTGGCCATCTTTACAGAGACAGACCCATTCTTCCCAGTCTCTGGGGACTGGAGCAGAGTGAGACACGTGACGTGGGAATGGGGCCAATTGGATTCTGCCCTGGCTGAGGCTGTAAGTAACTCAGAGAGTGAGATGTCCTATCCCTGGATCTACTCCTGGAGCCATCATGGCCTGTGGGCTGGATAGCTGGGGTAGCAAAGGAGGGAAAAAGGAAACAGGAGATGGAGTCTGTTCCTAATGGCTCCCCAACTTCTGCAAAGTGCCCCGCCTGTTTTTGCCATCTTGAGGCGCTCTTGTGTGGTAAAAAACAATGCCCTTTTTACTGAGCTAGTTTGCATAGATTTCTCTAGTCTGAGTGGATTGCCAGGCAGGGGAAGATGGATTGATTCCTCTCTTTTTTCCGCACTAGGTTGTCCCTGGATCTGTTTTCCATGGTTCCTGCCCTTTGATTTTATGCTCCTTATCAAGGATGGCCCCACCTACCACACCCATAATTCCTCAACATATATTAAAGGCTCAAGCAAATGTCTCATGGAAAGAGGCCAGGGTAAGTAAGTGAGCATTTATTTACAAATTAGCTAGGTTTATTTTAAGTTTTATTTACACGAAAGGCCGCATGGGGAGATGTTTCGTGAACGCATTTTTTTTTTTTTTTTGTGAACACATTTTATTGATAAAATAGGTGGAACACTGTCTCACGGTTTCCATCAGGCTACTCCCCACATTCCTGGACCCCCTACTGGCTGACGGTGTCATGCCTCGGCCTCTGTGTGCTTTGATGCCAGCAGTGGGAACTGCTGACCTTCTTCAGAGGATCACCCTTGGGCTACTGGTGCTGCTTCGCCCATCCTGCAAACAGGGCTCCAGAAGTACCTGGGAGCTTGTGTCTGCTGGTGCAGCCTGGAGCCGGTGGCTGACAGTTTGGGCGTTTGGAAGCCCCGCTCACTTGCTTCCAGGTGGGACAGAGCGTGTGCCATTGTTCATGCCACAGGAGCCCATAGAATCAGACTGGGGCTGGGACTGGATCTGAAATTGCCACTTCCCGGGACTCATTTCTCCTGTCCTACTTCACCATCCTCCTATTTCTCTGGGAGTTCTTCCTGAGTAAAAGAAGAGCTTGACCGATGTAAGCGCAGGAGATCTTGTCTTAGGTTCTGCTTCTTGAGCACCCGCCTAAGACATGGACATTCTCTAAAATGGAGTGTGATATCATGGTAAGAAAAAAGTCTTTCAAATGATGGAATTTGGACTCCAATCCTTGCCTACAGAATTGATCTAATATATATCCATGGACTCCTGCCCAGTTCACTTTCCTAATTTTGTCTCCAAACCTAAAAATTGGAGGTAACAATCACTACCTTGTGACTACAATCTTGTAAACATACCTATTTTATGTCTATAAATCTTTAATTATATCTTAAACAGTATTTGAAAGCTATAGGTCAACACTGTCCAATGGGCCTTTCTGTGATGACGGAAATGTTCTCTGTACAATTCAATACAATGGTCCCTAGGCATATATGGCTATTGAGCCTTTTAAATGTGGCTCATGTGACCAAGGAACTGAATGCTTCATCTTAATTAACTTAAATTTAAGTATAAATAGTCACATGTCGCTAATGGCTGGCCATATTGGACAGTTTGAGATTGATCAGGTGATAGAATTGTAAAGTTAATTTCCTAATTTTTAATAATTGTAGGGTTGATTATGTAAGCCTTGATTTTGGAAATCCACACCAAAATATTTAAGGGTAAAGAAGCATCATGTCTATTTTAACTTATTTTCAAATTTAGAGGAAATATATACTATCACTGTTTTTTATGCATATATATTTATAAAATATATGTATAAATATATATGCTTCTATCATATTCTCTATGGTAGAAATCAAGAATATCATATATATATTCATATATCATGATTCTTGAACAATACAGTATGGGAATTGGGGCACTCAGCTTTGGCACAGTCAAAAATGCACATAGAATTTGCAGTCAGCCCTCTGTATCTTTGGTTCCTCTGTGTCCATGGTTCCAAATCTGCAGATTCAACTGTGGATCATATAATACTGAGTGGTTATTGTTGTTTAGTCACTAAGGTGTGTTCGACTCTTTTGTGACCCCGTGGACTGTAGTCCACCAGGCTCCTCTGTCCATGGGATTTCCCAGGCAAGAATACTGAAGTGGGTTGCCACTCCCTTCTTCAGGGTATCTTCCTAACCCCAGCTTCCTGCATTGCAGACAGATTGTCTACCACAACCCACAGAGTTCAATCACATGTTCTTCAAGGGTCAATATATATATATATATATATATATATATATATATATATATATATATATATATATATGTATGTATATTTATGTATACATTTTATGTCAGTTTTGTTAACTGTTAACATTTAAAGAATCTGAGTGAAAGGCGTACAAACTTTTTGAGGTGAAGAAAGGGAAAGGGACGTTTCTGGCTGTCCAGTGCTTAAGATTCCATGCTTTCACTGTAGGGAGCATGGGTCTGATCCCTGATTAGGGAACTAAAATCTTACCTGCTGCTTGGTGCAACCAAAAAAAATTAAAAAAAGGGTGGGGGGATAAAAAAGATAAGCTCTTAATTATTATAATAATAAATAAGAAAGTCATATTTGAAACTGGTTACTTCAGAGGTAGCCATACGCATGTATTATGTAGAAATATGGAAGTAAATACTAGAATGAAACTATTCAATTACTTGAATTATTAAAAATATCCATCAGTTCTTTCCATTCCATTCTGCATGCCCCTTGCAGTATAATTTGGAAGGTCTCTTCATCATTTTTGAAACTGGAGTTAGCTTGTGATTTGCTTCGGGAGGTGGAATAGTAGTAAATATGATACAAGCAGAGGATTAAAAAGTACTTGTGCTTTGGTACTTGCCTTTCTTAATGCTCTCAGGCTCTTGGAAACTGTAACTATCACCATGGAAACAAGCCTTGACTGGCCTGCTAGAGGAGGAGGGGCCCTGTGGAGGGAGGCCCTGCCACGTTGGTCATCCTGGCTATCCCATCTAAGGTCCCAGATATGAGTGTGAGGCCATCTAACTCATCTAGCTACCAGCTAACTTGACAGCTGACCTCATACATGAGTGGGCCCGGCCAAGACCAGAAGAAGAACTGTGCTGTTGAGCCCAGCCCAAATTTGCCACCCCACGGTATCAGGGGCTAAAGGAGTGATAGTTGTTTTAAGCCACCATGTTTTGTGTGTTTTGTTTCCCAAGAAAAGGTAACTGACACGAAAATGCTCCTCTAGAGAGAAGGATAAGATTGCAACATGCAAATATAACATGGCTTTAGGAATGTGGATTTTTGAGCTAGACCCTACCTTCCATCTCCTAGCTGTGTGATCTTTAAAAATTTCATTAACCGATTGCTTTTTCATATCTGAAAAATAGAAATGATAATACAACTTCTCATATTTATTCTGAGATTAAAATTTTTTTAATGCAAGTAAAAGACTCAGATAGTACTTGGCACATAATAAATGTTCCATAAATTGCTGGATATGTGTGTGGGGTGGAGAAGGGCAAAATAACACTGGGGTTGCAATCAGAGGTGGAAGATAATGTTAAGTATACTGTATTAGTAAGAAAAAAGGAGAGTTTGATTCTTCTCTCTAATGTCTTCTGGCTGTGTCATTTTTAGGCAAGTCATTTTTGTTTTCTAGACCTTGGTTACCTTGGAAAAAATTTTTTACTGGTGGACTAAACTGCCTCAGTGGATTTTTTCAGATTCCAAAGACTGTGATTATATTTATTTTAATTCTGATGTTTGTAAGAATCCCTTACTTTTCCAAAAAGAAGGTCATAGAGATCAGAGTCAGAATTACTAGGGTATAAGATGAAGATTTAAGGACCAGGCAAATTCAGACACAAACATAGCTGCACAAATTAATGTTGTTAGAAAAAGCTAATTACTAAGGAGTTCCAGGAAGGAAGCATATCTTTTGAAGTTCATGATGGGTAGATTTCTATAAGAAATGGTCCCTTTCAGAGAGATTAATAATGGCTGAATCAATGTAAGGTGAGACATTAAATCATGTCACAGACTTCCTAGGAAGTTCGAAGGCAGGTGTGCTGAGGTCATGTTAGCTGCTGTAACAAAAGAACTCAAAATGCATAATCACTCAAACATGATAAAACTAGTTTCATTCCTTGCAGGTGGATCTGCCAACCTGACATCTTTCTGTTTTTAACACATGGCTTGATTGCATCAAGTGGAGAAGAGAGCATGGATGAGCACCTGTGAGAGATTTTATAGCAGTCACCATAATGTGACCCCTTACATTCCATTGGTGGGACCACACCTAGCTGCAAGGGAGGATGGGAGATAAAGTCTTGTGTGTTCAGAAAGAAGAGGAATCATGTTTTGTGAACTGCTCTCTAGTTTCTGCTTCGGCAGGTACACACTGAATACAAGTAATATTGGGGGCACAACAGTGAGGGGTGATAGGGAGTATTAAAGGGAAATATTGCCTCCATGTCTAAATGGTGCCAGGTAGAAATGCAAACCATGGACAGCCAGACCTCCCAGTCTCTAAGGAGCACTGAGGCTTCTCAATTGATGTGTAAAATCTCTTGATTGTAAAATGTTGGTGATGAATTTATTTAAAAAAACAACAATATGTAGAATGTAGGGACTTCCCTGGTTAAGATTCCAAGCATCCACTGGAAGGACCTGGGTTTGATTCCTGGTTGGGAAAATCAGATCCTACGTGTTACAGGGTGGCAAAACAGAACAAAACAAAAAAACAGTGTAGAGTATAAAGAAAATGCCTATGCAGGTCCAGTGTTCCCTACATATTTCAGGCTACCAACATGTAGTACCTATGTTGTGCTACATGGGAAAGTCCTAGAATATCAGATAAGAGCCTAGGAGGCAGATGACCTACAGGTGACAATCAGCCTGGACTGCCCTAGGCAAAAGGATGAAGGGGAGAAAGCAGCCCGAGTTCTTGTTAGGCCTCCCTCCCAGGGCCTAGGAGAAGCTCCAAGGGAACGGGGAAAAGCCCTTTGATTAGGCATTTCCAAACCCTTTTCAAAGAAGAACCGGTCTTGTCTTCTGTTGCCATGCAGGACATGGTAAGAAAGCAGCCATCTACAACCCAGAAAGAGAGCTCTCTCTAGGAACCCAACTGACTTTCACCTTGACCTCTGTCTTTTCAGCCTTTAGAAATGCTCAAAGGATCAAACATTGCGGAGACCACCGAGTGATATAAGACGCCCACTGTCACCTTAACTCATTGTTAAGGTGACAAGTTCGGCGTTCCAAGCTGCCTAAAAGCCTTTCAAATTGGGTCTAAACTTCTATGCGTGACCCTGAGGAGAAATTCTTACATCTGTTTTTAAAGGAAAATAAATAATACTTTTTATAGGGTGGGGGGGGGGAGCAAGGACTGGTGGCAAAGCTGAGGATGGTGACTAGAAAGAAGGGAACAGTAAAATGGCTGAGAAAGGAAGACCCATGTCTACCTGTCTTCAACTGTGTCCTGCCCACTTGTGACACCCAGGGAAGGTGGGAAGGGAGCAGGGCATGGTCTCGGGAAAGGGGTGATTTCACACTTAGTCACAGAGGCAGTGGGTACTTACCGGTCCAAGACAGAGGTCCAGTCTGCGTAGACACACATTTCCTGTAACCCTGTGACTAGCTGTCGGGTTCAGGCTTTATGCAAAACTGTGGCTGTGTCCTTGTCATACCTTTGGTGATTTAGAAAGACTGCAAACACTGGAACTAAATGCCTATTGTTTTCTTCTGTTCTTGGTGATTTGGTAATGACCTCAAAGGTAAGCCATGAATGCATATTTATATTGTATAGCAGTGTGGCAAATTCTGTCTCTCTGGTGTTTTAACCTCCATCCTAATGGTCAGTGACATGCTAGGAAATGCCATTTTGTGCTGGGCACTGAGAGAAATTGGTTGATTATGTACCCCTCCATCCTGCTGGAGGGTTTTATGATCCAGGGAAAGAGGCAAGAAATATACAGTGTTGAAAAAAGCAAACCAGTGTTCAATACAGGCAGGGCCTATAATTGAGAAATGAATGGTGGAAATGGAGGAGCTTGAGGCATAGATGGGGAAGGGAGATGGACTGGTGTAGAGTTAGGAGTAGACCCACTGTCCTGTCTTACACAACAGTCATTCTTAAAGATGTGTCAAATATTATTGTGCTTGATTTTCTTATGCATAGATTGATGGTGCTCTCAGTTCAGTTCAATTGCTCAGTCATGTCCAACTCTTTGTGACCCCGGGGACTGTGGCACGCCAGGCTTCCCTGTCCATCACCAAGTCCTGGAGCTTACTCAAACTCATGTCCATCACGTCAGTGATGCCGTCCAACCATCTCATCCTCTGTTGTCCCCTTCTCCTCCCACCTTCAATCTTTCCCAGCCCCAGGGTCTTTTCCAATGACTCAGTTCTTCGCATTGGGTGGCCAAGATATTGGAGTTTCAGCTTCAGCATCAGTCCTTCCAATGAATATTCAGGACTGATTTCCTTTAGGATGGGCTGGTTGGATCTGCTTACTGTCCAAGGGACTCTCAAGAGTCTTCTCCAACACCACAGTTCAAAGGCATCAGTTCTTCGGCGCTCAGCCTTCTTTATGGTTCAACTCTCACATCCATACAGGACTACTGGAAAAACCATAGCTTTGACTAGATGGACCTTTGCTGGTAAAGTAATGTCTCTGCTTTTTAATATGCTGTCTAGGTTGGTCATTGCTTTTCTTCCAAGGAGGAAGCGTCTTTTAATTTCATGCCGGTAGTCACCATCTTCAGTGATTTTGGAGCCACCCAAAATAAAGTCTGTCACTGTTTCCACTGTTTCCCCACCTAATTGCCATGAAGTGATGGGACCAGATGCCATGATCTTCATTTTTCTGAGTGTTGAGTTTTAAGCCAACTTTTTCACTCTCCACTTTCACTTTCATCAAGAAGCTCTTAAGTTCTTTGCTTTCTGCCATAAGGATGGTGTCATCTGCATATCTGAGGTGATTGATATTTCTCCCAGCAATCTTGATTCCAGCTTGTGTTTCATCCAGCCCAGCATTTCTCATGATGTACTCTGCATATAAATTAAATAAGCAGGGTGACAATATACAGCCTTAACATACTCCTTTCCCAATTTGGAACCAGTCTGTTGTTCCATGTCCAGTCCTAACTGTTGCTTCTTGGTACTTTAGTCCCTTTTTAAAAAGTAAAAAGAAGTGAAGGCATTTTAAGCAGAAATTTGGAATATTTTGTTGAATTTGAAGCTTATTTTATCACAGTAACTTCGGTTTTGCCAGATGTGATGGTCACAAGTATGGTGCATGGTTATAGGCTATGTTGATGAAGAGACCGTGGCTTCCCAATGAAGGACTGACCTCCTGGATTGGAAACTTAGAAATGCCCTTTCCTCTGAAAAGTTCTCCACCAAGAAATCAGCAAAGCTCCCAGAAGCCTCTGCTGAGAAGGGTTGAATAAAAGTCCTTCTATGGTTTTGCTCATTATTTATGTCAAAATGAAAAATACGTTCTTTACCCATGATTAGAAGTATCTTTTTCATGGCGATAGCACCAGCACTTGAGATGATGTCCTCCATTTGGCAGTGAGATAAGTGGAGAAGGGAATATCCTGCCAACTTTGGACAACATATGATTGTGTATTTTTAGTTATGATCCAAAGTCACTATTTGGCCTGTGAAGCTGGTTCTATCTCTTCGCCAAGTTGGGCAAGGAATCTTGGCTGAAAGATGCTTTTTAAAGACCTGGAGTATTGGACTAGATGTCAAGACATTTGTATTTGGACTTCTTTGGTGCCACTGTTTGAAAAAGCAAAGGTGTCCTGGCTTTGCTGTTTCTTTCCATTTTAGTGTACCAGGAATGATCCTGGAGCCCTCTTACAGAACATTGTATGGCTAAACCAGAACTTCATTTAGAAATATTTAGAATCGTCTAAGTTGGAGTGTCTGGAGTAATTATTGTTTAATAATGCCATGTCTACTATTATTATTGCTGCTGTGTTATTACAGTTTTGGTCATGGTTATAGTACCAATGTCTCTGTTTATTATAAAGCGAGATGATGAGTGGTGTTCTTTCCAGACAGCCCCAAACTATCCCAGAGAAATTAAAAGTGAAAATAATTTATGTCACAGTGCTGAGGAAATGAAATACCCAGTGGTCAAGAAATAAATATGTCAAAGCTTCTAGCAAAATATAAAGTGGGAATGTTGCTTCAGACTGTGTGGACCTACTCACTGCCTTTCACTGTGGAACAAGCTTTAATATTTTTGACCTCACTGTATGGCATGTGGAATCTTACTTCCCTGACCAGAGATCGAACAAGTGCCCACTACACTGGAAACACTGAGTCTCAACCACTGGACCACCAGGCAAGTCCCCAGAACCACCTTTAGATCTCAATATTCTGATTTGTATTAACCTTCTTCAGACCTACCTAACTTATAAATCTGGAGAAGGCAATGGCACCCCACTCTAGTACTCCTGCCTGGAAAATCTCATGGACGGAGGAGCCTAGTGCACTGCAGTCCATGGGGTCGCTAAGAGTCGGACACGACCGAGCGACTTCACTTTCACTTTTCACTTTCATGTATTGGAGAAGGAAATGGCAACCCACTCCAGTGTTCTTGCCTGGAGAATCCCAGGGACGGCGGAGCCTGGTGGGCTGCACAGTCCAGTCTATGGGGTCACATAGAGTCGGACACGACTGAAGCGACTTAGCAGCAGCAGCAACTTATAAATCAACATCTTAGTTTATAGTAACCCTGTTTAGACCTATCTGAAGTTATACACAAAAGTAGGATTTTGACTTTGCAGTTATATTGTGATGGGTGAGAATGCTCTCCCAAGTCACAGATTTGGAGACAAATAGATCATTTTAGCACCAACATCTTCTTCCCTGACTACTTGAACACTTCTATATTGTCAGTCTCTTTGGATAAAAGTTATTTTTAAATTTATGGAAAAAAACCATCCAGGACCCAGAAACAAGCTGGGCTTCAGAGTGTATCATCCAGGAAGTCATGCACAGGAGACTGCAGGTGGCAAACGAGTGTGAAGTCCACGGTCAGAATGAGAAGTAGCCGACAGCAGCCTCGGCTGGGAACCGGGGACCGGTGCAGTAATGTGATTATGATAATACTCCACACTCTTTGTGTGCTGCCTGTGCTCCCTGTTATTCACTTTTGGGAATCGCACAGTCTCTGTCCCTGGGCTCATCAGCTGGCCCGGCCTTTGTGTTCCTAGCCTGTCATTCCTCCCGGTCCGGGAACCTCTGAGTGCCTTGCTAAATGAATTCATTGTGGGAACAAAGATGGGGTGGTCGCACAGAGATGGCTATCTTTTGTTGTCAGACATTCAATCCCATAGAGCAATCCAATTACTTAAGCTGTTTCTCTCAGTCTTATTAGGGCTGGCCACGGAGGCCGGCTTGGATGCTGATTGCTGCGTCTCAGAAGAATGTGGTGGAACAGATTAGCGCTTTAATGAGAGACCTTCTGAAGGCCAGATCGTTTCCATTGTATATGTATCGAGATCTAGGAATCATTTTTAGGCAAAAGCCCGGAGTCACTGTTACAATGACTGATCAAAGGATGGCTGGAAATCTGTACAACTGCTTGAAGAAATTTTATGGGTTATAAAATATTGGCATGGCTTCTGTCTGTTATGGGCTATCTGCTAAAAATCTTTGGTAGGCTGGGAAAAGGAAATTGCTTATTGGCATTTATTCTGTGGGATGGATATCTTTGGAGTTTGCATTTGAACTCTTTCCTCACTGTGTTACAGGTCAAATTCTATGCTCAGCGCTAACATTCCAGGAATGTGGACTGCACAAAATCAACACAAGCCTTACTCTATATTCTGCTGCTCAGAAAAACAGACCGTGAGAGGGTGGCTCAGACAAGGGTGAATGGACGATTGCTAGGAACAGATAGCAAGGGTGGGGTAAGATTGCCGTGGTTAATGTGTAAGGTTGAAACTTGATGTTAGAATGAAAGTTAGGAATTAAGTTTGAGAAGCAGCTTAGGACACTCTTGCTCTGGCTGTTGAGAAAAGATGATATTGGGGTTTTGTTTTGGCAATTAGTTTTCATGTTGAAAGAAACAATATCCAGGCCTTATAGGTCATGCCTATGGCTCTGGGAATATTTCTGAAATATCAGATGCAAAGAGCTTTTATTTTAAAAGAAGGGCAGCTACTCCCATTTGGAAGGTTTTAAATAAATAGAAAAACTTTTTTTTTCATATAAATATCTTATTATTTCAAACAGACATAAAAGTACTCATTACTCAGCTTCAGTAGTTAATTGTAGCTAATCTTTCACTTACACTTTCTAACGTTTCTGGAAAACTCTCACCTTGTATAATTTCACCCATGACTACTATACTCTAAAAACAGGAACTCTTTAGCAAAGCTTCAACTGCAATAGCATTATTGTGCCTTAAAAATATTAACAATAGCTTTTTTTAAAACAATAATTTATTAACAGCCAGGAATTTTTACTTAATTAACTTTTTTATAAGCATAAGATACTAAGATATTTGGCCAATTTTTTGAAAGTATTTTTGGCATGGCATGTTTTAGATAATTTTAGATAATAAATGCATCTTTTTCCCAGGAGGCTATTGCTCATCTCCTTCTATGCAGACTTATTCCAGATTCCATAAAGATGTTAGAATAAGAATAAACTCTGTTTGTATGAGATTTTGTAGTTTTCAAAATACTTTTATTTGTGTAGATATTTTGGTTGTTACATTAGACTCTGCTGCTACTGCTGCTAAGTCGCTTCAGTCGTGTCCAACTCTGTGCGACCCCATAGATGGCAGCCCACCAGGCTCCCCCATCCCTTTGATTCTCTAGGCAAGAATACTGGAGTGGGTTGCCATTGCCTTCTCCAATGCATGAAAGTGAAAAGTGAAAGTGAAGTCGCTCAGTCGTGTCCGACTCTTAGCGACCCCATGGACTGCAGCCCACCAGGCTCCTCTGTCCATGGGATTTTCCAGGCAAGAGTACTGGAGTGGGGTGCCACTGCCTTCCCCATATATTAGCCTCTACAAAACAGCTGATTAGAGATAAAGAAACAAACATAACTGGTATTTGAATTTAACTCTTGAATGTCAGCGAAATGTTCTTTCTCCTTTACTGTTGATTTTCACTCTCTTTCAATACAATGTGCTAAGTTGTGTCCAATTCTTTGTGACCTCATGGACTGTAACCCACCAGGCTCCTCTGTCCATGGGATTCTCCAGGCAAGAATACTGGAGTGTGTTGCCATGCCCTTCTCCAGGGGATCTTTCTGACCCGGGGATCAAACCTGCATCTCTTATGTCTCCTGCTTTGGCAGGCAGGCTTTTTACCAGTAGTGCCAATGATTTCTATCAAAAAGTAAAATTCCATGGGCTTTGTCTTAGACTGAATTTCAGATACTGATTATACTCAGTTATATATGATCTTAGGTGAATGATTAACCAAGTGGAAGCCCAGTTTCCTCATCTGTAAACTGGTGAGTATAATACTGTAACTTCCTGGCTTCTAGCAGAATAAAGTGAGCATGAATAAAGGGTAGCAGAAGATGCCTAGTTGCTTGTATCTTTGCTTCTCAGGTAATGGCCTGGATGCAACCCCACCTTTCACAGTGTGACTTTACTTCCTCACATCTTGAATCTGAGCTGGACTTGTGACTTGCTTTGGCAAGTAGAATCAACAGAAGTACTGTCTTGCCATTTCCTAGGTCAGGCCTGAAGATGCTTGATGTACTTATCTGTTTTCTGGGATGCCTGCCACGACCATACAAGCCTTGGCTAGGCTGCTGGGTGGTGAGAAATGACCTGGAGAGCCCAGTTGTCACAGTGGAGACCATCCAAATCAGTCTGTAGTCAGTGACCTTCACAATATGTGAGAAAGCTTAGCTAACATCAACAGAGGTCCCTCTCTACCCAGCCTGGTGCTGACCACACACATGAGTCCTGCCAAGACCAGAAGAACAACCCAGCAGACCCAGACAGTTATGAATGGTAATACATGCTTATTGTTTTAAGCAAGTAAATCTAGGGGTGGCTTGTTATACAGCAATTGCTAACTGTTACACAGTAATTAGAGAGACAACATTAACATTTATTAAGTTCGAGAGGAATTAGTAATGCTTCCATCCTCTTACCCTCATTCAATCCGTCTGCTTTGTAAATGTTAGATAGATCACCTCAATAAAGTGATTTTTGCATCTTTCTTTCTACTGTTTACAACTTTGCAGCTCTTCATTCCTGTAGGAAGTAGCTCAAAGTCTTCAGCAGATGACTCAGCAAAATCTGACTCCAATTACCTTTCTGTTATTTTCTTCCAGTACTTTCCTCTGCTGATTTTTTCTAATGAACTTCTTTTTATGAACATCTAACTTTAAGTGACTCTTTTGTGCTTTTGCTCTGTCTCTAAGTCTCTACCTAAAATGATCTTCATTCTGGCTACATGCTATTCAAGGGAGCTCCTGACTTCCCGAAAGCTTTTCCAAATGCCTTTAGTCACAGTATTGGCAGCATGTCTTTATGTCACTGGCTTAGCAATGAGCCATTTTTGTATTCTGACAATTTATGTTGCATCTGCTCTTACTGTATGATTTTCTAATTGTATCCTTCTTGGTGATAAGAATCAGTTCTCATGTTTTGGTATCTAAGACAGTTATTAACACAAAGAATTCAATAAGTATTTGGTCACCGTTGATGAAGGTTAAAGGGTATGATGGTACATATCCATAGAGAGAAAGGGGAGATCATTGTGGCATAAATAAATTAAGAAGGCCTCTTAGAGAAAGAGAACTTGTGCTGGATCCAGAAGCCTGAGCAGAACTTCAAAAAATAGGAGGAAGTAGAGAGAGGGCGTACGTATAGTAAAAATGCTTGGAGGCAGGAACCAGTACAGGGGGTATTTTAGTTAGGATGGGCTAGCTGATGATAGAGCAACAACCATCCCCCCAATCTCAGTGACAGAAGCAGTGGAGTATCACATACCAGTAGGAGGAATCTGCTGAAATTCATCTTCACTTAGGGATCCAGGGCAATGGAGTTGCTACCATCTGGAGTTAATCGATCTTTGTGGCAAAGAGGAGAAGAGATGAGAAAAATGAATTGCTTCTTAAATACTTTCACCCAGAGGTTGTATATGTCACTTCTGTCTGTGTAGAATTCATTGGCCAGAGGTGATCACATGGCCACACCTAACTTCATGAGTGCCTGGCTGGAGAGGTTTAAAAGATATTAGTAAACAGTTTTTTAAATTTTATTTTTATTTTTACTTTATTTTACTTTATAATACTGTATTGGTTTTGCCATACATTGACATGAATGCGCCATGGGTGTACATGAATTCCCAATCATGAACCCCCCTCCTACCTCCCACCCTATATCATCTCTCTGGATCATCCCCGTGCACCAGCCCCAAGCATCTTGTATCCTGTATTGAACATAGACTGGCGATTCGCTTCTTACATGATAGTATACATGTTTCTTTCTTTTTTTTTTTTAAATTTGTATTTTTACTTTATTTTACTTTACAATACTGTATTGGTTTTGCCATACATTGACATGACTCCATCACGGGTGTACAAGTACACATGTTTCAACGTCATTCTCCCACATCATCCCACCCTCTCCCTCTCCCTCCGAGTCCAAAAGTCCATTCTACACACCTGTGTCTCTTTTGCTGTCTTGCATACAGGGTCATCATTGCCATCTTTCTAAATTCCATATATATGCATTGGTATACTGTATTGGTGTTTTTCTTTCTGGCTTACTTCACTCTGTATAATCGGCTCCAGTTTCATCCATCTCATTAGAACTGGTTCAAATGTATTCTTTTTAATGGCTGAGTAATACTCCATTGTGTATATGTACCACAGCTTTCTTATCCATTCATCTGCTGATGGGCATCTAGGTTGTTTCCATGTCCTGGCTATTATAAACAGTGCTGCAATGAACATTGGGGTAAAAATAGTTTTAATCCTCTTAGGTAGTGGGAGGTGGTAGCCTGGGACAAACTAGCCTAATTAGATAAAGGTTACACAGTGGAGAAAAAGGTAAGAAATTAGATGGATTGGATAAAATGGGACAAAATTATGGAAAGTCTTTTGGCCCAGGAGGAATTTGTTGTTGATATTAGGCAGTAGGCAGCCATTGTAGATTTTTGAACAGTGAAAGGGCATGATGACAGCTGTGTTCGAGTAAGACTAACTGTCACCTTGTAAATAGAATGAAGAGGAGACTGATAGGGAGCCGTTCCATAACCTTTAAGGCTTGGAGTGCTGAGCACTGGTGGTGACTGAGCGAAGGGGGATGTCTGTGTATGTGTGTGTGAGAGAGAGATGCAAGATACTTCAAAGTGAGATGCCACAGGATTTGGTGATCGATTGAAGCGGTAGACTGAGATCTGGAGGACTGATGTCTTTAGCATATGCAGTCCCTTTCCTCAAGTAGGAAGAGGAGGAGCAGGAGGATGAGGTTCAAGCTAACTCATACACTAAGCTAGTTTCAGACCTTCTGAATCTGTGTGGTCTTCATAAGATAGTGATTGAAACAAAAAAGAGGATTTCATTCAAGTCACAAGTATGGTGTGTGTGTGTGTGTGTGTGTGTGTGTGTGTCTGCCTGTGTGTGTGTACAAAGAAAAGTAGACTTCCTTAGATCACTTCAGTGCCCTGCTCATTTCTTTATAAAGCTGTAAGAACCAACAAATGCAGAATTCTGATTTTGTTTTCTACTGAGACATGCAAAGTCACTGGTGCCTGCTTTCTTTGGTTTAAGAAAAAGAGAGTTGGAAAGGTCATCCAAGATAGGAATAAATAGAGGCAGAGGCGAATCAATGTTTAACTTGGAAATATTTTTCAGTTAATCATTTCTGACCGCTCACACTAAGAGGGCAGTCCCAGAGTGCTGGCACGCTTGTACTGCAAGCCACCAAGCTTCTAGTAAAAGAACCAAATGTCAGGATCCATACAAAGACTGTCTACTATAGGTTTAACCTAAAATGGGGAGGAAATCTTCCACAAATGTATATCTAGGGCTATTTTGACTTATAGATTTTTGCTTCCAAGTCAGAAGTCATGAAGCCATAAGATTTTCCTTGTTTGAGGGATTATCATTTAAAAGTTGGGACTTTTACCTGGTAGGAAATTTGTTGAAATGTGTGGGAAATCATTTTGAAATCTATTTTCTGGCTTTCTTTTCCTGTTTTTACTGACAGTATATGTAATTTTACAGAATACTACATAATATGGTTTCTTAGTTGGGGGCTGTTTTGATTACTTTTTTGGTTATTTTATCAAAGGAAGCCAATCAATAAGAAAAGTTTGGAAACTTTATGGGGCCCATGGGACTAATATTTGGTCTTATAAAAATAGATTTTTAAAGTTTTTCTCCATTTTAGTATGTTTGCAGATGGTCAGTGATGAAGAAATGCAATGATTTTGACAAGCTGTGTTCATTCTCTCTTCTGTAGGAGGTGAAATAATGATCTATCAGACAAAAGAGGTAACTTATCTGGCCTTTGAATATAATGTTGCCATTACATTCATGTAAAGCTCAGTTTGTAAAAAGAATTCTTAATCCAAGCATCACCCTTGACTTAAGGCCATTGTGCTTGTGAACCTCAGAGCATATGGTGTGTTCTTTTGCAACCCAGCACTCCAGAGTTTCCTATACCACAGACATTGCTTTCCAAGCAGAGAGTAATGCAACCAGTGCCAAAATAATAAATACTCTAAGAGCGCAAAGATATATTTCTCTTAAGAGACCTGGTCTTTCTAGCATTCTCATTCTAGATAGGTGAAACAGCTTGTAATAATTCAATAGCAGGGAAATTCAGTGAAGCTGTGTTTGAATTAAGGGATGTCTTAATTTTGGTTTTGCCTTTGTGTGTGTGTGTGTGTGTGTGTGTGAGTTGCTCAGTCGTGTCCGACTCTGTGGCCCCCATGGACTGTAATCACCAGGCTTCTCTGTCCACGGAATTCTCCAGACAAGAATACTGGAGTGGGTTGCCATTTCCTTCTCCAGGAGATCTTCCCAACCCAGGGATTGAATGCAGGTCTCCCACATGGCAGGCAGAGTCTTTACCATTTGAGTCATCAGGGAAGCCCTGGTTTTGCCTTTGGGAAGCTTTAAAAAAATCTGGTTTTGAATGCTTTTGAGGAATTCACATAGATTCTATGGATTTTACAGGAAATAAAAAATACTATCTTACATGTGTCTCATATTCAAAAGTACAAATTCTATATCTTTTATGTTCTTTTAGGGTGAATGGATAGCAACATACTGATGGAATTCTAAAAAAAAGTCTTTTATTATGGATTGGATCTTTAATCTTGTAATGTCTTTAAATGATGTCACTTTAGATTTTTATTGTTAACAATCCCATTTTTTGGGAATGGGCTTCCCAGATGGCTCAGCAGTGAAGAATCTGCCTGCAATGCAGGAGACACAGGAGACATGGGTTCAGTCCTTGGGTTGGGAAGATTCCCCTGGAGGAGGGCAAGGCAACCCAGTCTAGCATTCTTGCCAGAGAATCCCATGGACAGAGAAGCCTGACGGGCTACAGTCCATGAGGTCACAAAGAGTCAGACATGACTGCAGTGACTTAGCATGCATGCATTCCATTGTTTGGGACCTGGGTTTCAGATTTCTTATTTTGTACTATATCCTTGGTCATCACCTTGGTCCACCAGTAAAGTTTGGCCATGAATTTATTATTTATTTATTTAGGTCAAAATAAGAGGTGTGTTTCCTTCCTGTTGTAGGATTCAGTCTCCTTCAGATTTTCCTGAGCAGAGGGCAGATGATGACTTGCCTGCGCATCAGTTAGCTATTGTTGCATAACAAGCTACTCCAAACTCTGTCCTAAAAGAGTACAATTATGGCTCTTGGGTTAGATGGACAGCTCTTATGCTCTTGGTAAGGTTCGCCTCCTGTCTCCTACCAACAGTGGGCCAGGTAGGAAGCTCTGCATTTCTAGGCTGACTATGGGCTGGTCTGAGGTCACCTTGAATGGGACAGGTGGTGTCTTCTTTGTGAAGGCTCTCATCATCCAGCAGACTTGTCTGGAGCTGTTCACATGGTGGTGATAAGGATCTGACAGAGAGTGTCTTTTCAAGATGGCACACTGATATTTCCATTGCAAGTTGACCAGCAAGCCACCAGGCCAGTCTAGACACAAAAGGTAAGGAAGTAGACTTCCTCTTGCTGGGAGGAGCTGTAGAGTCTCTTGGAGAGAGTGTAGACACAGGGAGGCCGTTGCTTGGAGTCATCAGTGCAACCAACTGATTGCATCATAATGGGAAGTAATCATCAACAAGGCTAATGATCTCTGCCCCAGGTGAAAGGTCCATGACTTATAGCTAATTGCTTGAGCCATATTTCAACAAGTGCAGTCTGTAGGTGCCGTACCTCCCACATCAGAGTCACTGTAGGGCTTGAGGTGCCCTAAACCTACCACATTATATTTTGGGATGAGTCCTACAAATTTGCATATTAATCAGTATTCCCAACCCTACCCCACAACACATTCAAATTTCAGAATCTCTGCTTTAGAGTCTCTTACTCAATATGATGAAAACATGTAGAATCAAGTAAGAGTATGTTTTTTCAGATACATAAAATTTATTTTGAATTTAATTACAAAAAATATACCCAGACTTTTCCAATGTATTGCTTTAGACAAATTCCTACCTTTTCTCAGATTATGATAAATATAATATGCCAAAATTATATTAATTAGTAAACTCATACTGGTAGGATAATCACTACTTTAGCTCCTTTGATTTTGTACCTGCAAAGGATCCCTAAAACCTGATGCACTGAAAATTGGGCCATTTCCCCTTCCTCAGTGATAATGTCCAAGTCAACATTCCTTTGGTTTCTTTCATAAGAAGACTCAGAAACCTACCAAGATGTTACCCCCTCTAGGAGCCTGTGGTGTAGCAAAGTTGAAATATTCATGAATTTATATTTCAGGAGAAAAGGACATAGATATATGGGAGTCATAGCTTTTATCCAGTGCCTCCTAGCATATGAGTAGGGACAGAAGATACTGTTATATGTTTGAAATCTATCTTTATCTTCCACTCAGAAGTCTTCAGTGGGAGTCATTCAGATGCCCTTCAGGTAGAGACCAACTCTGCATATGTGTGTGTGTACGGTGAGTGTGTACGTGTGTGTGGTGTATGTGTGTGGTATGTGTATATGAGTGGTATGTATATGTGTGTGTGGTATATGTGTGTGTGTATGTGTGTGGCATGTATGTGCCTTTGTATGTGTGGCGTATGCATGTATGTAGATATATGTGAGTGGTGTGTCTATGTGAATATGTGGTAAGTATGTGTGGTATGTGTGTATGGTGTGTGTGTGTATATGTGAATAGTGGTGTGTGTATGTGTGTGTGTGGTGTGTGTACACAGTGTGTGAATGTGTGTGTGTGTGGTGTGTGTGTGTGGTGTGTGTGCACAGTGTGTGAATGTGTGTGTGTGTGTGGTGTCTGTGTATGTATGTGCCTGTGTGTCTATAAGTGAAAGCAGTTCTGTCATTTCACTGGAAACTGCCTTTGAGCCATAGACTGAAAATTTAAGATATTCTGGAAGAAACTTTTGGGATCAACAATGTATTTTAATGAACACTCAAAGGAAATAAACCTGAAAGAAGCAAAAAGAGCTTTAGAAAAGACCAGTTCTCGAGTTAAACTAGTCTCCTTGATTCCAGTCTTTACTGGAACAAATTTAGCCTGTGCAGAGAGCAGATGAGTCGTCTGGAAGCAGCCTTGGCCCCTCACTCTCCCCCTTTGCTTGCAAACCCTTCACAGCACCTCCCTGGGTTGCCAAGTGCAAATACCTCAGAGGTGGGGAAAGCACAGATGGTGAGTGAGGCTGTGGGGTTCTGAGTAATAGCAGTGGGGGGCCTGTGGGAAACTGGAAACTGGAAGTCTCATTGAAAAGTACTCAAAATCGTATTTTTAGAAGAAAAATTGGACCTAACCAAAAGAATACACGTGTGGGTCAATTCATGTCTTAAACCACCTGTGTGCTACCTCTGGGCTGGCTCAAGTTCAAGCATGATAATCTGGCATTTAAGATTCTCTATGGCCTGGCTTCCATGGTGGCTCAGATGGTAAAGAGTCGGCCTGCAGTGTGGGAGACCTGGGTTTAATCCCTGGGTTGGGAAGACCCATTGGAGAAGGGAACGACTACCCACTCAGTATTCTTGCCTGGAGAATTCTATGGACAGAAGGGCCTGGAGGCGGGGGCGTCGCAAAGAGGCAGACACGACTGAGCGACTTACTTTCACAGAGTGGCCTAACACAGTGCTGTGAATAGAGTAAGGTTTTTCCTGCTCACTTTTTTAAAAGATGTGTTTGAATAGAGTAAGGTTTTTCCTGCTCACTTTTTTAAAAGGTGTGTTTGATGTGGGCCATTTTAAAGTCTTTATTGAATTTGTTGCAATATTGCTTCTGTCTGTAGCTTTGGTTTTTGGCCACTGGGCAAATGAGATCTTAGTTCTCTGACCAAGGATCAGACCTGCTCCCCCTGCAGCGGAAGTGCATAGTCTTAATCACTGGACAGTCGATGAAGTCTCTTCACGCTCATTTTGAATTCAGCGAGGTGTAGGGAAAGATCACTGGGCTTCAGAATTCTTGGGGCTGAATTCTGATTCCACTACTCACTGGTCCCTACAGCCTCAGATGAGTCGTGTGCGTTTTTCATATGTGCAGTGTGGTTTGTGATGCCTGCCCTGCCATGCTCATTTTTTCCCTAGGAACGTACAATCGTTCCATTCAGAGCTGTGCTGCTGGTAGGGCAGCCACTGGCCTCATGGGGCCACTGAGCACTTGGCATAGTGTTAGTGCCACAGAGAAACTTGATTTTTTAGTTGCCTCCAGGTTTAATTCATTTAAACTGAAATTGAAAACCTGCTTGATTTAGTTTTCAGAAAACTTTTTAAGAATGACTGGAATAGCTGAAATTATCAATCTAGTTTTTTTAGCTGTAATTTTTTCTGAAATATAAATGCAGATCAAACATTTCTCATGAAAATTCAGCATCTGAATTGAGAGATCTAAATGGTACTAAAGTACACAGTGGCTTTTGAAAATTTAAAACAATAAAAAATATAAAACAGCTCATTAATAACTTTTTATGTTGACTACATGTTAAATTATATTTTGGACAAACTGGGTTATATTAAGTACAGTTTTTTTTTCCTTTCCACCCCCTACACCAACCCCCCTCCCTCAGCTTAAGTATATTGTTACATTGATTTCACCTCTTCACATTAAAAAAAAAATGTAAAATATCGCACGTGGCTCACATTACATTTCTATTGAGCATTGCTGGTCTACATGAAAACTTTTAATAAACTATGATGTTTTTGTCAGCAATAAATACTGTACAAGGAGGGTACAATATTTGTGAGAGTAGTGATTGCATCTGTCCTATTCCCCATCTTATAACTGGGGCCTGGCTTGTTCCCTGCACAAAGCAAAGGTGGTAAAGATTCTTCAAACAAATAAATATTTAAATAAGTTTACATATTTATGATATGATCACATATTCAAATGGTGTCTGTGTTGTACTGCCTATAAAATGCGGGAACTGTAAAATGATATTGAAGTGGCTTCCAGCTCTAAGACAGTGAAACTGATTGACAAGGTAGAGACTGTACAGTCCAGTGCAGCATGCTCCCACTCTATGTGTAGATGTACGGTCTTTTCACTTGGCTGCCCTGTTGGGATTTTGATAGAGTATCTTTAAATACAACACATCCCAATGCAAGAAAGACAAGCAACTCTTCATTGGATGACAAGAAGTACCTCGTGTTGCCAGACGGGGCTTAGCAGTGAGGGAAGCAAGCCTGGCCCAGGCCAGCATCTGTATTTTGGACCTGGTCATGTTGTCTTTGCTAGTTTTGCTTTTCAGTCAAACTACAGTCTTATTGGAAAAATCACTTTCGTAGACTTTCTGGCCTGCAGATCGGAAAGTGTTTTGTGTATCTGAATATTCTACACCTTGAAGTGCGAATTTGCTCTTGGAAAGTCACATGCTTGCTTGGAGAATGAATTGTCACCTCCCATGTTCCATCTGTCCTCCAGGAAATGTTTATTTTTAGTGAGCAAGATAAACCCTAGAGGGGTAAGTGTAGACTCCCCCACTTTCTTTCATTTTGTATGGAGTGTAGGATTCTCTTGACAGTTAGCACATCAGGTTTCTGAGGTCCCTGGAGCTCTTCTTGCAAGGAAGAGTGTATATGGTTGTAAATTCTATGTTTAATATATGTATATGTGTTTCTGTTTCCATGGGAGATGTTACAGTATGATTTATTGCCATATATGAAATTTCGCATTTGAAAGACCAGCTTTTTCTTTTGGAGCATAGTTGCTTTACAATGTTGTGTTGGTTTCTACTGTATAGCAAAGTGAAGCAGCCATAGGGACACATATAGTCCATCTTTGTTGGATTTCCTCTCCATTTAGGGGAAAGACCAACTTTCATTCCATGGGATTAAAGGTGAGAAGCTATACTGGGTTGTGGCATTTCTTTGGAAATGAATGGGAGCTTGGCATTTTCCTCTGCTTCTTACTCATGGAAGTTGTGAGGATTCAAGTGTCTTCCCCTGAGAGATTATCTTCCTTTGGCTGCCATCCTAAGTTTTGAGATGTTTATTCTAGAAGCAATTTAAACAAAAGGGAGGAAATGCCCTGGACTAGTGGCTGCATGTAATCATCATGAAAAATGCTTGATATTGAATGAAAGGAGTGGAAGATGTTATTGATTCTATACACTCTTTTCTCTCGGGATGGGACTCTTTTGGAGAAATGAGGATTAAAGAAAAGTATGTTGGGGCAAAACTGGCCCATTCATAGTGCATGTATTTCCCTCTGTCCATCTTTTCATTGTCACCCTGTGAATGAAGAAACCTGCTGAGTTGTGTGCTAATACACTCTAAGGGTTTATCTTCAGAAAAGGGTTTCTACAAAACCCTTTCTCACTGATGGTGTTCAGTGAGTTAAGTTTCTACAGTGTTACTTAAATAAAAAAGAAAACTCATGAGCATTATAATGAAAATGGATTCAGGCAGGAGTTCTCAATGGATAGGAGAACAGAATACTTACATAATCTCAAGGTATCTTAAAGTCCAGAAGGGAAAAGTTAACTATGCAGTAAAGACATGGGACAGCACTGTCATCAGATGATAGAAATTAGCATCACCACAAAGGGGCAAATGGTATTACAGGCCCAGAGATGGGACAGTTTGGGAAGAACACATCCTGATGTAGTATTCCAGCCCCAAAGGTAATCCATGAACTGGATCCCTCATCCCCCAAATAATTGTTACAATGGTCATTATTGGGGACACATAATGAAATTTGTCTGTCGCCAGTAGATTAGATGAAAAGGTATTATGCCATTGTTAAATTTCTCAAATTTGATAGCGGTACTCTGATTATGTAAGACTATTCTCAGGAAATACACATAGATATATTACAGAGTAAGGCATCAAACATGGAGCCTATTGTCACATGGTTCAAAACTAATTATATCTATATTTGTGTGTGTGTACACCTATATACACACACAGAAAGAAAGGGCCGCATTAAGCAAACATAGCAAAATATTAAAGTTTGTTAAATGGGTGGAAAGGGAGTTTAGCCTTTGCAACTTTAAATGTGAAATCATTTCAAATGAAAAAGTTTTTAAAAAATGGAACCAACCTCCCCACCACACACACATATACATGTATCTGTTGGGGTAAAGGTTTTCTGGGAGAAGAATTTAGAATACAAACAGCCTGAACATTAGAGGAAAAATGTGAGGATGAACCATGGAAGCACCTTCTCATAAATATTCTTGGAAGCAGTCCTTTTACGATGACAGACTCCAGGATTTCTGGGTCCATCAAGGTAATCCCGTTAAAGAAATTTCAGATGCCTGCAAAGCCCCGAGAGTCCAGGGTGTAGGGTGATGAAGCCCTGGTTGGAGGGTTGATTTATTGGCTGGCTTAACCAGCTCGTTACTGGGAACTTGCAGAGCAGTGGTCTGGGTCAAGGCTGCGTGCCCTGTGCTGTGCCTCCGGAGGCAAGGAGCGCATGCGCTCTCCTGTAAATTGCATTGTAGGGGCGGAGATTAGCCAGCCACCTTCTGTTAGTGCCTGGGCATGTCTGCGGTGGCTCCACCATCGCTTGTGAAGCATGTGGAGGAAAAGTTGGTTCTTCATGCAAGCTCTGGCATCCGGATAGCAGTCATCAGTGACTCACGAGGTTTTAATTGTGCAAGCTTGCCCTTCCTGTAGACTCAAGGCTGAGACAGTGCACCCATGGACGCTGTTAACCGAGCCTTCTAGAAAGGGGAGCGCTTGCTAACCAGCCCATTAGCATGAGACAGAATGAAGCTGTGGTTTAATCAGTCCTGAGAAAAATCTCAGTGGGATCTCCTTTAACAAACACCTGTAATCTGGGGTTGCACCACCACACAGTTAATTCTTTACACAGACCTTTGTCGTGCTTTTGGAAGCATCCTGTGGGGGTTACATAGAAAGAAAAATTCAGCTTTTTATTACTTAATCACATCACTCAGTGTTAGAGGTTTTCATTGTCTCATAAAATGCTTTCCAGGGGTAAGGAAAGGGGGTTTGGAAGAAAGTTTGTTATTGACTTGCCTCATTTCCAATTTTGTGAGCTTTCAAACAAAAATTCTTGTGTTCTCTTTTTATTTGTTGATTTAAAAAAATATGACTTTTGGGCAGGCAGGATTGGTTCATTTCCATGGTCATTTTGTCCTGATATCAGTATGCTTTAAGAATTCTTTTTCTTAAGTGTAAATGGCATAGAGAGCTATGAATTATCCACATGTATTTGACTATGACAGTAATTATTTTTGAGTGTCACAGATCAAAAACACAGCAGAGGATGGAGCCAGTGTGAGTCTAGCAAGCTTTCAAAGGTATTTGCTTTAAAAGAAAAATGAAGTCCTAAAATGAAGGCTTCTACTTTTCAACGTGCTGTGCAGAATTTCAACCTCATGATCTCTTATCAGCTCTGAAAGGGGACACGGTTGTTGTCTTTGCTTAGCAACAGTTTTAAAAGTTTCCATTTTTAGTTTCATGGGTAGGGCTGTGATTGTTTTTTTTAACATGATTTGAATTGTTTTACAGGGGGCTCTCTGTTCAAGTCGGGGACTACAAAACTCTACTTTTTCACTTAGCACCTAGAAAAGAAGTCAAAGAACAAAAGAAAAGGATTTTATTTTTTCAACAAAGACTAGACTAGAGACACACCTAAGCACAGCGTGAAGCTTTCTAGCAGGGAGTTCATTTTCCACGTATATGACTTATTTGGCAGAGTAATATGGTCCCAAGGCTTCTGATTTAACTCTCTTAAAAAATTCCATGGCTTAGCATGCAAAATGGGTGTGGGATTTCTAAGGCATAATTGCAGTGGAGGCAAAAGCTCTTTGGAAGCCTGGTGATTAAGGTGGATGACTGAGATCTCTTTCTGAACAGAGAGATGCTGGTGTCTCTCTGGGAAATGCTGGTCTGGAGAGGAAGCAGGAGGGTTATTTTCAGTGCCTGGTAAACTGGGGCAACTGTCTGGAGTCCTTGAGATGGTGCTGCCTTTCGCTGGGTATTTCTTACCTGGATTGTGCCTTTCTTGTAAGAAAAAAGAATGATTTCTTGGACTATTGGTCTTCTTTAGCTGGTGGGGTGTTTTGAGGTGTGTGCGTGTGTATCTATGTATATGTGCACATATATACATTTTTTTCAGTTGGATAATTTCTCAATTTATTCTTCATTCTTAAGAGCCTGTGGTATCATGAATGCCTCTCTCGTGAGGCAGGAGCAAGTCTCAACCGAGACTTGAGAAGTCTCAGTCAAGTGAGAAGTAAACAAAAGGCTTTCTCTTTGCAGACCTTCCCACAGGATCCATTTCTTCTCATCACTGTTCACAGCAGTGACAGAAAAGGAGATAATTTTCCTTCTCTTTCTCCTTCATGTTCTGGCAACTGGACAACTTTCTCTTGGGACCGAAAGCATTAAGGCTGACCCTGGGTTTCCTCAGTGTGGCAGATTGACTTTGCTTAAAGAACCCAGTGAAACTCCTCTGGGAATACCAGGGCCACCAACTCTCTTTCCAAAACACTGACTATCTACAAGGTTTATCCATGCATGGTGCTTTTTTCCCACCAGTTCTTTTAATGGCACCGAGCGCTGGCTGTATTGTAAACTATGTCTACTCATTTACTGCATTAAGAAAGAAGCAGGTATTTATTCCATTTCGTGAGGTGCTGATTGGTTGTAAAATGTCCTTGTAAAATCTATTCTTGCTGTTAGCCTCATTTGTACAAAGAAAAAGTATTTGGAATTTTCCAGAACTGCTGAGCAGTCACAGAGCAGTCACTCTGACAGCCTCGTGTTTGTTGAATTATTAGAAAATCCTGAGCCTGTGAGAACCCCAGGAAGTCTTCTAGTGTGCTCCTCTGGCTCTGGGTGAATCAGCCACTCGAAATGGTCATGCGTGTTACTGGGGCTTTCCTGTCTCACATCCAAGCATCTCCTGGGAACAAGATTACAAGACTTCCCTTTGTAATCTAATATGATACGTATCAACTTATGCACGAAGAATTCATCCTAAAAACTAAGCTGACATCTTTCTGGATTGACTTAAAGCCAATTTTTGGTTGTTTTCTCCTCGGTGATAGGGGACTTTGATTTAATAACACTCCGTATGTTACTCAGCCACCCTGAGGGGCCAATCTCGGTTCCTTTAACCATTTCTCTCCTCTGCTCTTTTCCAAATCTATAACCAGTTTAGTTTTTGTCTTCTTTAAACAATATATCCGTTAGATGTCTATGACTCATTTGTTTTGTTTTAAGGTTTTATTGTTTGTTTGTTTTAAATTGAAGTATAGCTAATTTGCTTTCCTGATGCCTCAGCAGTAAAGAATCCACCTGCAAGGAAGGAGACAAAGGAGATGTGAGTTCTATCCCTGGGATTGGAAAGATCCCCCGGAGGAGAAATGGCAACCCACTCCAGTGTTCTTGCCTGAAAAATTCTTGGACAGAGGAGCCCGGTGGGCTACAGTCCATGGGGTCGCAAAGAGTTGAACACGACTGAGCAAGTGAGATAACTAATTGTAAGTGTGTTAGTTTCAAGTGTACAGCAAAGTGATTCAGTTATAAATATATATTTATATGTTCTTTTTCAGATTCTTTTCATGTATAGGTTGTTACAATATTTTTTTTAACATATTCAGAATTTTGTGCTACTTCTGTTCATGTTCTCACTGTTTCCTTCTTAACCCACATGCCAGCTGTGCCTCATTTAGCCAGGCCAAGAACATGCATGTTATCCTGTGGTGTCACAGCCCTGTGTCAGAGGTGCCTGCAAAAGATGCATGCAAAGAGAACGGGAAAAAGGATCAGGCATAGCAACCTGTGTTTTTGTCTAGAACACAGACTACAGAGGACGTATGTATTTAATAAATGAATTCTGCATAAATAAAATTTCATTCTTGTTATTTTCCTTGCCACTGTACCACCTTTGCTATTAATCTAAAAAGTTTCCTATTAAGATATTTTGAAATTTAAAAGCTACTCCTCTTTTTTTTTTATAACCTTAGGATAATGGAATGTGTTATATTGGAGATTTTTGCATTAATTAGACCACTTTCTTGGGGTACAGAATTAGTAGTTTGGTTGATCTTTCAGTGACTGGTATTACCAGAAGCTGTTGTGTTCCCCAGACTAACACTGATAAAAAGGGACTTCTCCCAGAATGCCATGGGCCTTTCCAGTTAAAACTAGGATGGGTGTAACTTCTTTACTTCCTGAAGCTATATCAGTTACAAATATGTGGAAACAGAGAAGATTAAGCTATTGTGGTGAATTTGTTTCTGAATAATTCATATCATTTTTCCCATGTAGAACTGTTCATTCTCCCTGTCGCCTAGATATAAACTAATTATTGAAGGCTCGTTACATTTCTTCTGAATATCAGCATTCTAACCATGATGCTCGGTTTGGGAACACAGTGAGTTTTTAGTGTCCCAGTGAACAGGATGCAGTAAAAGTTTTTTAACGAGTCAACTCTTTGCCATGTACTTTGACCATTATGTTTCACTAATAGTGTTTTTCTGTCTTTCAATGATTGAGGAAAAGCAGTTTACAATTTAGCTTTATGCATGGCCCTAGAGTAAATCAGGGCTTCCCTGATGGCTCAGCTACTGGTAAAGAACCTGCCTGCCAATGCAGGAGATGCAAGAAACATGGATTCAATCCTCACATCAGGAAGATCCCCTGGAGAAGGAAATGGCAAACTGCTCCAGTATTCTTGCCCGGAGAGTTCCATGGGGAGAGGAGCCTGGCAGGCTAGAGTGTATGGGGTTGCAAAGAGTTGGACGCGACTGAGTGTACACACACACTGAGCTAAAAATCAAGATCGTCCTCCAAATCATGTTTTAGTAAAAATCATCCTACCCTCAATCTTAAATCAATGAAAGTTAAGGTTTTGTCATCTTACTGATAAATGTCTTCCCTTCTGGAAGCGTTGCTAGCAGACTGACTTTCTGCATGATTTGGTTTTCCGTCACTCTTGTTAAATGCAGTGCCCTCTTACTTAGTAGGAAACGAGCCGTTTGAACACCAGTGGCTAAGGAGCTGATGTTGTTCCAGTCTGTCTGGTACAGGGCACCCCTGGGCTATTTACACATGCTTGGCCATTTGACTTGTCGATCTCCCTTGTCAAGTCACTCATCTAGCATCCTGGGTATTTCTTCTCATGTCATTTTCCTGGAAATGGCAAAGAACTGTGTTTTCTTGACTATATCATATAAAGACTTAATCCTGGGCATAGAACAGATAATTCTATTAAATGCCTACCACTTTATACTCATGTCCTCCCTTTCAACAGATATAAGAATCCCTGGCTTTTCCTGGCAAAACATCCACAACCCTAATCTCTTCCTTCTCTCCATCTCCTTCATCTTTAAAAAAAAAAACAGCCTCAGATAGACTGATAATTTTTTGAAGTACCATGCTATACATTCTGAATGCCTTAGTGGAGGGAGGATTAAGAGGGCATATTTTAATTACTCAAGTATTTGTTAGGCCCTACTAGATGCCACCTCCTGAGGTCAACTGAGGTAGAAATTTTACATTTCTCATCTCCAAAATGTCAGTGGTTGAGGACAAGAGGGAGCAAAGGTGTTCTGACCTTGAGTGCAAATGTTATTTGAGATGACTTCACAATGGTGAATTGGAACAGGGCACTTGGGACCTAGGCTACAGGAAAGCTGGCAAACAACTGTGCCCTTCAGCGAGGTGTGGGGGACTCTTCCCAGGCTGTCTTTGAGGAATAGAATGGAAGTGTCTACTGGCCAAGGGAGGGATTTACCTGGTTGAATAGGCTTCTTACTATAGACAAAACCACAACATTCAAGAAGACTGTGGTCTATTGCCGAGGTGATGAGACAGATGGGGCATAAATACTCTTTTTTACCTCTGTTGCCTAAAACGCTAAAGCTCTGGAAGAAGAAGTAAGAGCTAGCACACATGGGGTGTTTCCCATGTGGCAGGAATCTATTTTCATCCTTTTATATACTATCTAATTAGATGTCATAGTAAACTTTTAAGCTAGGCACTATTACTATGATTTTTTTCAGATGGGGAAACTGAGATACAAAAAGCATGAGTACCTCGCCCAAATCCATGTAGCTGGTGGACGATGGAGCCAGGCAGTCAGGTTCCATAGAGCTCGTAACCAGAAAACGGGGCTCCTCCCTGTGTATGATGCTTCCTGTGCTAAAACTTGGAAGAAAGAAACACATCTTTCTTTTTTTTTTTTCAAGATTTTTTTTTATGTGGACCATTTTAAAAGTCTTTATTGAATTTACAGATTCAATGAGATTCAATATTACAGTTTCAATATTGCTTCTGTTTGATTTTATTTATTTTTGCCATCTTAGCTCACTGACAAGGGATCAAAATCCGCACCCCTTGCATTGGAAGGCAACGTCTTAACCCCTGGACAGTCAGGGAAGTTCCCTTTCTTTCTTAAAAGTTAGTTTCCTAGAGAATTAGAGTGGTTTTTGTCTACTTGAACATAGGCATCCAATCATATAATGTGGGAGGAAGCATATGATTGTTTTTAATGAGCATAGACATTTCCAGGGAATTAATTCAGAATGTGGAAACTTTTCTGCCTATGAAACTCTTGGAGGTGGTTTTGCTCTTCCAGAAAAACACATACTCTAAAGTTTGCACAGAAGAGCCCTGGAGCTCCCCTGGGAGAGTGGGAAGAAGTTTCTTCTTAAGCTGATTGATGGAAGCCCCAGCAAAGTGGCGTTTGATGGAAGAGGCTCGATCAAAGCCAGTAAAGCTGAGTGTAATTCCTTAAATGTATCTTTATGTAAACAGGGAGGACTCCATACAATTTAAAAATAACAGTCAAGTAACTAAAACAATTGGAGATATGCATCTGATTCAAATCGAATTCAGCCACTGCCACAAAATTATCTGATGAGGGAGATTTTGTGCCACATGTTCAAAGCCGGCTTTAAGTCCTTAAGAGGTATCAAAATAATCAAAGTGTTTTCTTTGCTCTTAGCTGGCTTGTGGAAGAATCATAAATGGTTAAAAGGTTTATGTTGATCAGAAACCACAGTTGGAAAATGGAAAGAAAGTGTTTCTGTGCATGGAGAAAGCAGGGAGAGAGACGACTCCCACCCTTATTGCAGCCTTTCTCTTAGGACTGTAAAGATCTCTGCCCCAAATCCCCGCTCCAAGCTATCAGATGCTCCTTAGAGGGGAGTATGTCTTTTTTTTTTGGGGGGGGGGGTACAGCTGCTTTCTACTGTCCAGCAAGGTGAATCAGCTATGCAAATACATATATACCCTCTCTTTTTGGATTTCCTTCCCATGCTGCACAGTAGGTTCTCATTCTTTATCTACTATAGCCATGAAATTAAGACGCTTGCTTCTTGGAAGAGAAACTACCCTACACAATAAAAAGCAGAGATGAGAGACATCACTTTGCTGACAAAGGTCCGTATAGTCAAGGCTATGGTTTTTCCAGTAGTCAAGTATGGATGTAAGAAGTGGATGTAAAGAAGGCTGAGCGCGGAAGAACTGATGTTTTGAATTGTGGTGTTGCAGAAGACTTTTGAGAGTCCCTTGAACTGCAAGGAGGACAAACCAGTCAATCCTAAAGGAAATCAACTTTGAATATTCATTGGAAAGACTGATGCTGAAACCAAAGCTCTAATACTTTGGCCACCTGATGTGAAGAGCTGACTCATTGGAAATGACCCTGCTGCTGGCAAAGACTGAAGGCAGGAGAAGAAGGGGGCAACAGAGGATGAGATGGTTGGATGGCATCACCAATTCAATGGAAATCAATTTGAACAAACTCCAGGAGATGGTGAAGGACAGGGAAGCCTGGCGTGCTGAAATCCATGGGGTCACAAAGAGTCGGACACGACAGAGTGACTGAACAACAACAACATAGTATCAATAGTGGTATATACGTCAATCCCCAACTCCCAGCTAATCCCACCCCTCCCCCCATGGTGTCCATACATTTGTTCTCTCATCTGGGTCTTTGTTTCTGTGTCACCAATAAGATCATCTATACCATTTTTCTAGATTCCTCATATGTGCATTAATGTACAATATTTGCTTTTCTCTTTCTGACGGGAGTGTATCTTTTATGTGAAGAGAATCAGAATTGGAAAAGGGATTTCCAAACTTGACTGATTATTGTAACTGCCTGGAATACTCTTTTGAAGGTAGAAAGTTTCAGGCTCCTCCCCAGGAAGGATTTAGCAGGTCCAGATGGGAATCTAGGAAAAGGAATTGTAACAAATCTCCCTAGATGTGAATCTTATAATCAGCCAGGACTGGGGACCACAATCTAATGCACACATTTTACAGATAAATAGAGTGACGTTTGGCAAGGGTAATTAACACGCTCAATTCCTATTCTAGAGGTGAGCTGAAGCTAGAATTTCTTTTCTCCCCCACTGTTTTTCTTTTCCTTTTTCCCTCCCCTCTCCTCTGCCTCCTCCTCCTTCTTCTTCCTCCAGCTTCAAAGCTTTTCCCCCAGTCTCTGAGTACATATGCATTGGCAGTTAGGGATGAGAGTGTGCTTGTGTGTGTGCGTGCCTCAGGAAGAGGCCCTGTCAGTGGAAGATGCTAAATGTTGGCCTGTTAATTTCAAGTGTCGTCAGATGGGTAAAAATCTCTGACTCTGGGAACTAAAATGTTTGTCCTGTGAAAGTATAATTATTTAGTGCACAGTCTCCTGGGAGAAGTAAAAGGCACACACATGCACACACATACAAGAAATAAGATACATTTTTCAAAGAGTTTTTCAAGAGAATATTTAATTTACTTTGTCCAAGGCTTGCAATCATGTAGAAGAGTCAGGCCTTACATCCTAGAAAAGATAATTAGACAAGATAGTGCAAAAGCATCCTTTTTCTACTGGCATTTCACCTCCCCAAACCATTTTCTCCTCCAGTGAATTTTGTACTTTTTGAGGTCAGGGACTGTATCTTACTCCTACATAGATCTCCAAATGCCTACCCCATTGTCTAACATATAACAGTGATGATTATAATGATGATTTATTGAGCATTTATTGAATCATCAAGACTATCCTATGATCTAGGTACTCTTAGAACCCAATATCCCATATGGGAAAATATCTATGCAAACACCATCTGGTTTTTTAGTGAGCGTAGCGGAAGCACCACTTCTGTCCTCGAATGGATGAGAAGAGGTTCAGGAAAAGATGGGACTTTTGCCAAGGCGTGGGGGTGGGGATAAGTCAGATGAAGAAAGAACTGGGGCAGGATGATGCCTGGCAGAAGCAAGGATTGGCAGTCTGCTTGAGAGGTTGGGAAGCCATCGAGGTGGGCAAGCTTGAGAGCACAGACAGGATGTCTTCTTGAGAAGGTTTGAGCAGAGAGGCAGTAGGAACCACGATGGAAAAGGGAACTTGGGTTGGACCCAGGGTGGCCTTGAAACCTTGGTTGAGAAGCTTATATTTTATTCTGTCCACATCAAGGAGCTGGAAGACTTTGAGCAGGGGTACAAATATGCTAGGAAGTGCTATTTTAGAATGACTGTGTCCTGAGTGTGGGGAGCTATGAGGCACCACAACCTGAAGTCCCTGTTCAAAGAAATAGGGAGATTTGGAGGAAGGACCAGTTAAAGGGGAGAGAAGAGGCTGAACTTCTCTGTGCCTCGATTGGACTAGAATGTCCAGGTCAGGTGCCATCTCTAGCAGGTATTTGGACCTATAGGGTTGGAGACAAAGATATGGAAGGTGGATTTTTTGACAGTAAAATTTTGTTGATAGTAAATGAGATCTCTGAGCTGGAGAACAAGGAACAGGAAGAAAGAGCATCCAGGAACAAAATCTTGTATACCTGACATATTTGGAAAGCAAATAGTTAGAGTTTAGCATGTAATAAATGAAATACCCTCTTGTTTTCTACATCGTTGTCTCTATTCCTGCCCTGCAAATAGGTTCATCTGTACCATTTTTAAGATTTCACATATATGCATTAATATACAGCACTTGTTTTCTTCCTTCTGACTCACTTCACTCGGCATGACAGACTCTGGGTCCATTCCACATCTCTACAAATGACCCAGTTTGGTTCTTTCTTAAGACTGAGTAATACTCCATTGCATATATGCACCGCATCTCCATCCATTCATCTGTTGATGGACATCTAGGTTGTTTCCATGTCCTAGTTATTGTAAATAGTGCCACGATGAACACTGGGGTGCACATGTCCTTTTAAATTATGGTTTTCTCAGGGTGTGCACCCAGGAGTGGTATTACTGGGTCGTACAGTGGGGAATGGATGCGTGGACACAGTGGGGGAAGGGGAGTTTGGGATGAATTAGGAGATTAGCGTGTGCGAGATGGATAGCTGTGGGAAACTGCTGTATAGCACAGTGTATCAGCTAGGCACTCTGAGCCGACCTAGAGGAGTGGGATCAGTGGGGTGGGAGGGAGGCTCCAGAGGGAGGGGGTATGTAACTGATTCACTTTATTGTTCAGCAGAAACTAACGCAACATCGTAGAGCAATTATACTCCAACAAAAGAATCATACCGCTCAAAAATTTCGCTCTGAATATTATCTGATATAAAACTTGATTTCAAATAAAAATGCTCTCCTGTACATGATTACCATATGCTCATCTCACGTGTGTGTTTATTCAGAGAGATTTTTTTCCCTCAACTGTTTGCAAGACATTTCCATCAAGCTGTTTGCCCTCTGGAAATCTTTCCAGAACCTCAAACTTAACACTATTTCCCTAACTTGGCTTTTCAGTTCCCAGACTTGACTTGTGTTTGATGTCCTCTATTTCTGTGACAGCCTCCTATCTTCCAGGCTCAAAACCCTGGATTCTCCTTCATATTCTACTCGCTTCCAAGGCCCAGAATGTTGACTTCTTTGTCCTGCTGTTAAGTGGCCAGTCTCCTCTCCTCTTCCACATTGCTGGGCTTGGTTTTAGGTCCCCAGTACCTCTGCCTGGGTATGATGCAATAACCTCTTAGTCCATCTTCCCATGTTGACACTCCCCTTGTTGAATCCATCATATATGCTACTACTACCAGATTCATCTTTTAGCAACTAATCTTCTGACTCACCCAACCCGCTTAAGATGCTTGCGCAGATGGAATCTACTGACTGTAGTGGTTTTCCATGTGGTTTCCTAATCTTGTCTAGAAACTCTAGTAGGTCAACTGGATAAAAGCTGTCTGTTCTCGTCACACCAGGAGAGTGTCCTCAACCATTGCCCATTCTGTCTTCATGACACCCAGGACTCAGTGGAAGAGATGTGAATAAATGCCAGTTTCCTGAGCCTCATCGTCATGGCCCTCCGAAGTCTCCTGTCCATGTATTTTTTCAATCTTACTTCTCATTTGTCCCCACTTAGTCGTGAAGAGTTGAGTCAAAGAGAACTGTCATTTCCACGCACACTGTCTGCTCTCCCCATTTGTATCACTTGCTCATATGAATAGAATTCCCTTCTGTTTAGTTTATGCGCCCTCCCTCTGCGTATGTCTTTCAGCATCCACACAGGGAGCTCTCTGTAACGACCTACACGGGAGCAGAACCTAAAAACGAGTGGGCCTGTGTATAGCTGGTTCACTTTGCTCTGCACCTGAAACCGGCACAGCTCTGTAAATCACTATATTTCAATAAAAGTGAATTTTAGAAATGACCTGCTCAAAATCTTCCTCAACCCACCCTCCCTTACTTCTAAGTAATTTCCATTCTCCTTAATGCCTTGTTGTCCATTATCTGGGTCTCTCCTAGGAATGTGTCACTTTCTGCTGTATTTATTAGAAGTATTTAACACCAGTTTTCTCTCTCTTGGTGGACTGTGAGTGCAGTCCTGCAAATCAGGGTAATTGATGGATTTGCCCTCATATTCTTTCTCAGGGACACACCTTAATCTTGGTGCTGGCAGTTATTTGCTGAACAAGTACCTGATTTGTGAGCATCTTGAAGGAAGAGATGAGGGCTTTGTTATGACTGTGCATTTCACATCATGCATCGTGCAGGGCTGGGTTTACAGCAGGCCTCAGATTGAGTATATAAAATCAGCAGGCGCTTTCCTTTGCAGCTGTGATATGCTTCTCTCCCTTTTCAGACATCTTCTGGAAGCCACAGATGGCAGACCCTCTGGAGAGCCACAAAAGAGGTATTTGTTAATCCAGTATAGAGGTAATGGGAACAATATTAGTATCACCATTGTGTTCATGGCATTCGTGGGCTAAAAGGGGTAAAATGCACTTCAGACAGATTTTAAATGCCTCCCTTGTTTTGTCTCTTCCGTCCTAGATCATCTTTCCAGCAAGCATTCTGCGGCATGTTCCCTTTGAGGTAATTTACTGCATGTCACTGTCTTTAGGGCAGACCTTCTGAAAGGATCTGGAAAGAATCTAAACTAATGGTTTGGAACTTTTATAGTTACACATTTCTAGCGAGGTGTATAAAGGGTTTGAGTTGAAAGAGCCCGGAGGACTGTGGCAATAAGCTTCTGGTAAGGACACAGAGAAGTCTGAAGCAGTAAATTAAAGTACTAGATGCCCTTTATACTACTCAACTTCTCAGCATGAGTCAGGCTCAATTTCCCAGCCTGGGTTACAAGTTTATCTTCTCTAAGGGTTGTGAAGGCAGCTGCAGAGGCAGGGGATGAGGGATGGAGTTGTTCTGAGGAAGGGTGTGCTTGGAAGATCTGTTGGGGTCTTGAAATTCTCCAGGAAGGTTCAAGAACTTCTTGTGGTCTAAATTCAGTAAAATGAAAAAAAAAAAAAGGTTGACATAAATCATTTGACTTAATTGTATACATTTAATATCATATAGGAAAGCTTGATTGCTTGTGTGAAGTAACAATGGGAAAGATTTTTGTGATCTCTAGTTTTTAAAAGTAAAAAGAAAACACAAAATCAAATATTTCAATTAAAATTTTGATTAAATACAAGTTACCATTCCTCGCATAGATGGTATTCTCTTAAAGATGTCAATCTCTTAAAGCTAACAGGCTTGGAGATATGCCTGTTCTAACCAGTTCCTCATCTCTTTTGCCATTGGAATTGCCCTGAATTTTCCATTGCTAAGAAAATCAGGTATTTTTCTTTGGTATAGATGATCTTATTTATAAAACAGAAATAGAGACAGAAGCAGAGAACAAATGTTTGGGTACCAAGGGGGAAAGGCATGAACGGGGTGAATTGGGAGATCGAGTTGGGCGCATGTGTGTTACTGATGCTGTGTACAGTAGATGACTGATGAGAGCCTGCTGTGCCGCACAGGGAACTCCACTCAGTGCTCTGTAGTGACCTAGATGGGAAGGAGATCCAGAAAAGGGGGTGTTTGTATACCTATAGCTGATTTACTTTGCTGATTCATAGTAGAAACTAACAGTTTAAAGCAACAATGTGCCCCTTCAGTTGTGTTCCACTCTTTGTGATCCTATGGACTGTCAAGCTCCTCTGTCTGTGAGGCTTCTCCAGTCAAGAATACTGGAGTGGGTTGTCATGCCCTCCTCCAGGGGATCTTCCCAACTCGGGAATTGAAACTGCGTCTCCATGTCTCCTGCACTGGCAGGCCAGTATTTTTTGTTTGTTTGTTTACCACTAGCATCACTTGGGAAGACTTAGAGCAACTATACGCCAATAAAAATTAAGAGAAGAAAAAGGAAATCGGTTATTTTTCAATAATAGCTCACTATCTCATGAAAATGGAAATAAAGTGCATAAATTATGGACCAATGATTGGGCATTTTAGTGTCATTTTTTGGTTGCAATATTCACAGCAATCGTATGTTAAATGTTGGCCCATTCACAGATCTTACCATTTTTTGTTGTTGAGTCACTTAGTCGTGTCTGACTCTTTGCAACCCCATGGACTTCAGCACACCAGGCTTCCCTGTCCTTCACTATCTCCTGGAGTTTGCTCAAATTCAAGTCCATTGAGTCAGTGAAGCTATATAACCATCTCATCCTATGCCACTCTCTTCTCCTCCTGCCCTCAATCTTTCCCAGCATCAAGGTCTTTCCAGTGAATCAGCTTGTTGCATCAGGTGGCCAAAGTATTGGAGCTTCAGCTTCAACTTCAGTCCTTCCAATGAATATTCAGGGTTGATTTCCTTTGGGATTGACTGGCTTAATCTCCTCGCAATCAAAGAGACTCTAAAGAGTCTTCTCTAGCACCAAAATTCAAAAGCATCAGTTCTTTGGTGCCCAGCTTTCTTTATGGTCCAACTTTTACATCTACACATGACCACTGGAAAAGCCATAGCTTTGACTGTATGGACATTTTGCCTATGGAATGTATAGCAAAGTGATGTCTCTGTTTAAAAATGATTAAAGACCTAGGATAGCTCCGTTGGTAAAGAATCCGCCTGCAGTTCAGGAGACTCTGGTTCGAATCCTGGGTCAGGAAAATCCCTTGGAGAAAGGATAGGCTACCCACTCCAGTATTCTTGGGTTTCCCTTGTGGCTCAGCTGGTAAAGAATCCACCTGCAAAGTGGGAGACCTGGGCTCAATCCCTGAGTTGGGAAGATCCTCTGGAGAAGGGAGCTCCAGTATTCTGGTCTGGAGAATTCCATGGACTGTATAGCCCATGAGGTCACAAAGACTTGGAAATAACTGAGCAACTTTCACTTCACTTCACTTTCAAAGACCTAGGAAATAAAATAACCACAACTTGGTTGGAGTTGGAATTCAAGGATCTGTTAACATTTCTTGTAGAATGATATCACAATATTTCTTTCTTTCTAACGTTGAATATGCCTTATAAAGCAGGGGATAATGATGCTATTTTGTTTATTTATTTGCTTTTTATTTTATTTTTTAATGTAAATTTATTTATTTTAATTGGAGGTTAATTACTTTACAATATTGTATTGCTGCTTTAGAGTTTCATTGTTTGGTTTAAATTTTATCTTCTCTAATAATTTATCTGTGTGACCCTGGTCAAGTCACTTAACTTTCTGTATCTGAATTTCTTTATCTGAAAATAAGAACAGGCCATGTCTATATTAGTGAGCTTTTACTACAATAGTGCTGTGTGACAAACATCTCCTTCTCCAACCTCGGTGACTTATGACCATAAATATTGTTTTCCTTCTCAAGAGTCTGTAGGTCAACTGGGAAGCTGTGTTCTAGGCTGAAAGGTAGACTCAGTTTTACACCATAGGTATCAGGCTGAACGGGAAGTGGTTCTGTGAAGGGGATGTTAGGAGCACAGGAGAGTGAGCCAAACCACTGAACAGTCCCAGTCAGAACTTCCATTTTATAAATTCGTGTTTCATTGCTCAAAAAGGTCATAAAGCCAAGTTCAGCATCGAAAGGCAGGGCAATTATGCTTTTCCCATGGAATGAGGAAGGCAGCATGAGTACTTGTTCACCAATAACATCTACCTTACTAACCTAGGGTTGTTTGAGTGATAATTGTACAATAGCTTATAACTCTTAGAATAGTTACTTGTCACATCGTAAAAGACAACTAGCATTCCTTACTATTACTTCTTGTAAAAAGATGGTTCCATAAACTGAAAGAGAGAAACAAAGGAATCTCTGGAAACCCAGTCAGACCTTAATGAGATTCATGTGAGCGCTTGTCCAGAGGCTCTTTCTTGTGCCCGACTTCTTCCACTCCTGCTGCAGAATGTAAAGACTGTTGGCAGCATGAGAGCAGAGGAGAGGTGCTTCTTTTTCTCTCCCCCTCATCCCAGATGGTGCTCGCTTGGCCACTGATTACATAATGGTTGAAAAATGCCACAAACGTGAACTTCTCAGAATCCACGTAATGAGTTGTGTATCCCAGGAAGTACTTAGCTGCCATTAATTTCCTCTCCTCTTTCCTTATTTCCTTTCTTCTTTCCTTCTTTTCTCCTTTGCTCCCTCCCCTCTTCCCTTCTATCCCTCCTTCTTTTCCTCCTTCCTTCCTCTGCCTTTTCTCTCATTTCTTCTTTTTAAAAGTAAAATGAGACTTTTAGCAGATGAGTAGACTGGATCTCAGTACTTACTGTAACCACTGATTCTTATGAATGAATATTTCTTAGGGTCTTCGAAGCAGACATTGGTACAGTGCTTGGGATGCAAGGTATTTATTAGGGTTTGGGAAAAAGAAGAAGTCTAAAACAGTGATAAAGCCTTGGCCAACCAGGCATGGGCTCTGGAACTAGAATTGTCTTCTAGATCTTTCCTGAGTTGGATCAAGATAATCCCACCTTTACATTTCTTTCTAGACTAGCCATTTGATATGGACTGTCCAACAAGCGGCACGGCTTGGGCTTGGGAACCCTGTGACTGAGGCAGACCCTGAAGGAGCTGGCAGCTGGAGGCAGGTTGCAGAATGCATCCCTGCAGCTAGACAGCAAACCTTTACTAAAGAGGGGTCTGTGTGATGCATCTCCATATCAACCACAGTACTGAGCCCAATGTAGTTGTTTGCTTGCTCAGTCATGTCCGACTCTTTGCAACCCCATGGACTGCAGCACGCCAGGCTTCCCTGTTCTTCAACATCTCCTGGAGTTTGCTCAGACTCATGTCCATTGAATTGGTGATGCCATCCAACCATCCATCCTTTTTCTCCCCCTTCTCCTCCTGCCTTCAATCTTTCTCAGCATCAGGGTCTTTTCTAATGAATCAGCTGTTTCCATAAAGTGGCGAAAGTATTAGAGCTTCAGCATCAGCCCTTCCAATGAATATTCAGCATTCATTTCCTTTAGGATGGACTGGTTGGATCTCCTTGCAGTCCAAGGGACTCTGAAGTTCAGTTCAGTTCAGTCGCTCAGTCGTCTCCGAGTCTTTGTGATCCCATGAATCGCAGCACGCCAGGCCTCCCTGTCCATTACCAACTCCCGAAGTTCACTCACACTCACATCCATCAATGCAGTGATGCCATCCAGCCATCTCATCTTCTGTTGTCCCTTTCTCCTCCTGCCCCCAATCCCTCCCAGTAGCAAAGTCTTTTCCAATGAGTCAACTCTTCGCATGAGGTGGCCAAAGTACTGGAGTTTCAGCTTTAGCATCATTCCTTCCAAAGAAATCCCAGGGCTGATCTCCTTCAGAATGGACTGGTTGGGTCTCCTTGCAGTGCAAGGGACTCTCAAGAGTCTTCTCCAACACCACAGTTCAAAAGCATCAATTCTTCGGCGCTCAGCTTTCTTCACAGTCCAATTCTCACATGCATACATCACGACTGGAAAAACCATAGCTTTGACTAGACAGACCTTAGTTGGCAAAGTAATATCTGTGCTTTTTAATATGCTATCTAGGTTGGTCATAACTTTTCTTCCAAGGAGTAAGCGTCTTTTAATTTCATGGCTGCAGTCACCATCTGCAGTGATTTTGGAGTCCAAAGAAATAAAGTCTGACACTGTTTCCACTATTTCCCCATCTATTCCCCATGAAGTGATGGGACTGGATGCCATGATCTTCATTTTCTGAATGTTGAGCTTTGAGCCAACTTTTTCACTCTCCTCTTTCACTTTCATCAAGAGGCGTTTTAGTTCCTCTTCATTTTCTGCCATAAGGATGGTGTCATCTGCATATCTGAGGTTATTGATATTTCTCCCAGCAATCTTGATTCCAGCTTGTGTTTCTTCCAGTCCAGTGTTTCTCATGATGTACTCTGCATATAAGTTAAATAAGCAGGGTGACAATATACAGCCTTGACGTACTCCTTTTCCTATCTGGAACCAGTCTGTTGCTCATGTCCAGTTCTAACTGTTGCTTCCTGACCTGCATGCAGATTTCTCAAGAGGCATGTCAGGTGGTCTGGTATTCCCATCTCTTTCAGAATGTTCCACAGTTTATTGTGATCCACACAGTCAAAGGCTTTGGTGTAGTCAATAAAGCAGAAATAGATGTTTTTCTGGAATTCTCTTGCTTTTTTCATGATCTAGTGGATGTTGGCAATTTGATCTCTGGTTCCTCTGCCTTTTCTAAAACCAGCTTGAACATCAGGAAGTTCACAGTTCACGTATTGCTGAGGCCTGGCTTGGAGAATTTTGAGTATTACTTTACTGGCATGTGAGATGAGTGCAATCGTGTGACAGTTTGAGCATTCTTTGGCATTACCTTTCTTTGGGATTGAATGAAAACTGACCTTTTCCAGTCCTGTGTCCACTGCTGAGTTTTCCAAATTTGCTGTCATATTGAGTGCAGCACTTTCACAGCATCATCTTGCAGGGTTTGAAAGAGCTCAACTGGAATTCCATCACCTCCACTAGCTTTGTTTGTAGTGTTGCTTTCTAAGGCCCACTTGACTTCGCATTCCAGGATGTCTGGCTCTAGATGAGTGATCACACCATCATGATTATCTGGGTTGTGAAAATCTTTTTTGTACAGTTCTTCTGTGTATTCTTGCCACCTCTTCTTAATATCTTCTGCTTCGGTTAGGTCCATACCATTTCTGTCCTTTATTGAGCCCATCTTTCATGAAGTGTTCCCTTGGTATCTCTAATTTTCTTGAAGAGATCTTTAGTCTTTCCCATTCTGTTCTTTTCCTCTATTTCTTTGCATTAATCGCTGAAGAAGGCTTCCTTATCTCTTCTTGTTATTCTTTGGAACTCTGCATTCAGATGCTTATATCTTTTCTTTTCTCCTTTGCTTTTCACCTCTCTTCTTTTCACAGCTATTTGTAAGGTCTCCCCAGACAGCCATTTTGCTTTTTTGCATTTCTTTTCCATGGGGATGGTCTTGATCCCTGTCTCCTGTACAATGTCACGAACCTCCGCCCATAGTTCCTCAGGCACTCTATCTATCAGATCTATACCCTTAAATCTACTTCTCATTTCCACTGTATAATCATAAGGGATTTGATTTAGGTCATACCTGAATGGTCTAGCGGTTTTCCCTACTTTCTTCAATTTAAGTCTGAATTTGGTAATAAGGAGTTCATGATCTGAGCCACAGTCAGCTCCTGGTCTTGTTTTTGCTGACTGTATAGAGCTTCTCCATCTTTGACTGCATAGAATATAATAAATCTGATTTTGGTGTTGACCATCTGGTGATGTCCATGTGCAGAGTCTTCTCGTGTGTTGTTGGAAGAAGGTGTTTGCTATGACCAGTGCATTTTCTTGGCAAAACTCTATTAGTCTTTGCCCTGCTTCATTCCACATTCCAAGGCCAAATTTGCCTGTTTTTCCAAGTGTTTCTTGACTTCCTACTTTTGCATTCCAGTCCCCTATAATGAGAAGGACATCTTGCGTTAGTTCTAAAAGGTCTTGTAGGTCTTCATAGAACCATTCAACTTCAGCTTCTTCAGCGTTACTGTTTGGGGCATAGACTTGGATTACCATGATATTGAATGGTTTGCCTTGGAGACAAACAGAGATCATTCTGTCGTTTTTGAGACTGCATCCAAGTACTGCATTTCGGACTCTTTTGTTGACCATGATGGCTACTCCATTTCTTCTGAGGGATTCCTGCCCACAGTAGTAGATATAATGGTCTTCTGAGTTAAATTCACCCATTCCAGTCCATTTTAGTTTGCTGATTCCTAGAATGTCGACGTTCACCCTCGCCATCTCTTGTTTGACCACTTCCAATTTGCCCTGATTCATGGACCTGACATTCCAAGTTCCTATGCAATATTGCTCTTTACAGCATCAGACCTTGCTTCTATCACCAGTCACATCCACAGGTGGGTATTGTTTTTGCCCTCGTCCAAGGTAAGGAGCAGCGGCTGCGCTTTGCTGGAGCAGCCGTCAAGAGATATCCCATGCCCAAGGTAAGAAAAACCCAAGTAAGATGGTAGGTTTTTTAAGAGGGCATCAGAAGGCAGACACATTGAAACCAAACACAGAAAACTAGCCAATCTAATCACACTAGGACCACAGCCTTGTCTAACTCAATGAAACTAAGCCATGCCTGTAGGGCAACCCAGGGTGCACGGGTCATGGTGGAGAGGTCTGACAGAATGTAGTCCACTGGAGAAGGGAATGGCAAACCACTTCAGTATTCTTGCCTTGAGAACCCCATGAACAGTATGAAAAGGGACTCTGAAGAGTCTTCTCCAAACCACAGTTTGAAAGCATCAGTTCTTCGGCGCCCAGCCTTCTTTATGGTTCAACTCTCACATCCATACAGGACTACTGGAAAAACCATAGCTTTGACTAGATGGACCTTTGTTGGCAAAGTGATGTCTCTGCTTTTTAATGTGGTGTCTAGGTTTATCATAGCTTTTCTTCCAAGGAACAGATGTCTTTTAATTTCATGGCTGCAATCACCATCCGCAGTGATTTTGGATCCCAGGAAAATAAAGTCTGTCACTGTTTCCACTGTTTCCCCATCTATTTGCTATGATGTGATGGGACCAGATGCCATGACCTTAGTTTTCTGAATGCTGAGTTTTAAGCCAGCCTTTTCACTATCCTCTTTTACCTTCATCAAAAGGCTCTTTAGTTCTTTGCTCTGCCGTAAGGGTGGTGTCATCTGCATATCTGAGGCAGTTGATGTTTCTCCAGGCAATCTTGATTCTGCCTTGTGCTTCATCTAGCCCAGCATTTCACATGGTGTACTCTGCATATAAGTTAAATAAGCAGGGTGACGTACTCTGCTTTGACATACATATATAGTTTTGAAGTACTCCATTCCCAATTTGGAATCAGTCTGTTGTTCCATGTGTGGTTCTAACTGTTGCTTCTTGACCTGCATACAGATTTCTCAGGAGGCAGGCTAGGGTATGGTATTACTATCTCTTGAAGAATTTTCCACAGTTTGTTGTGATCCACACAGTCAAAGGCTTTAGCATAGTCAATGAAGCATAAGTAGATGTTTTTCTGTAATTATCTTGCTTTTCCTATGATCCAACAGATGTTGACAATTTGATCTCTGGTTCCTCTGCCTTTTCTAAAACCGGCTTGAACATCTGGAAATTCTTGATTCATGTACTGTTGAAGCCTTGATTGGAGAATTTTGAGCATTACTTTGCTAGCGTGTGAGATGAGTGCAGTAGCATAAACATTCTTTGGCATTGTCTTTCTTTGGAGTTGGAATGAAAACTGACATTTTCTAGTCCTGTGGACACTGCTGAGTTTTCCAAATTTGCTGGCATACTAAGTGCAGCACTTTAAGAGCATCATCTTATAGGATTTGAAATAGCTCAGTTGGAAATCTGTTCATAGTGATGCTTCCTAAGGCCCACTTGACTTGGCACTTCAGGATGTCTGGCTCTAGGTGAGTGATCACACCATCGTGATTATCTGTGTCATTAAGATCTCTTTTGTTTAGTTCTTCTGTGTATTCTTGCCGCCTCTTCTTTATATCTTCTGCTTCTGTTAGGTCCATACAGTTTTTGTCCTTTATTGTGCCCATCTTTGGATGAAATGTTCCTTTGATATCTCTAATTTTCTTGAAGAGATCTCTAGGCTTTCCCATTCTATTGTTTTCCTCTATTTCTTGGCATTGATCACAGAGGAAGGGTTTCTTATCGCTACTTGCTATTCTTTGGAACTCTGCATTCAAATGGGTATATCTTTCCTTTGCCTTTCACTTCTCTTTTTGAGTTTCCCTTGTGGCTAAGCTGGTAAAGAATCAGCCTGCAATGCAGGAGACCTGCGTTCAATCCCTGGGTTGGGAAGATCCTCTTGAGAAGGGAAAGACTACCCGCTCCAGTATTCTGGCCTGGAGAATTCCATGGACTGTATAGTCCATGGGGTCACAAAGAGTTGGACACAACTGAGCGACTTTCATTTCACTTCACTTCTCTCTTCTCAGCTATTCATAAGCCCTCCTCAGACAACCATTTTCCATTTTTGCATTTCTTTTTCTTGGGGATGGTTTTGATCACCGCCTCCTGTACAGTGTTACAAGCCCATTATACACATTCAATAAATGCTGCTTGTGGTTGTTATTGCTGGCTATCTTTGATATTTAGATTTATGTACTGTTTTGCTGTCTCAGCTCTCTTCTCACCCACCTCCACCACTGCCCCCAAACAGCCTATTCCCTACCTTCCTTGGGATGAGCTCCAAGGGTCTATTTTCTATTCCAAGGGCCACGATGATAGCAAGTCCCATCAGGACTCTTTTTCTTTGAGCCCTTGAGAATACTCTTGCTCCTTCATTGCCTTGGGTTTCCAACCTCAGCTCATGTAACTTCAAGTACTAGGGCAGAAAATATTTCTAGACTCAAGTGCTCTTACAGTCTAAGGTATACATGAATCTCTTAAGAACCTTGTTAAAATGAAGATTCTAATCCAGTAGGGCTGAGACTCTTCCAGCAAGCTCCGAGCTGTATTGATGCTGTAGGTCTAGGGAACAACTCTTTGAGTAGCAAAGTCTAGAATGTTGCTCACAAAAAAAGTTTCTATAGTGATGGAAATGTTCCATATCTACATTGTCCAATACACTAGTCACTAACCATATGGGGCTACTCAGTATTTGAAACATGGCTAGTGAAGCAGAGAAAATAAATTTAAATTTAATTCAGTTTAATTTTGTTAAATGTGGCTAGTGGTGAATGTGCGGGTTTAGAGAACAGGATCCATAGCCTATTTAGCTCTGAATTCCTAGGACATAGCACAGGATATGGAGGCTCTCAATACATGTTTGTTGTAAGCAAGGAGCTTGTTGCCTGAGGCAGGGGGCTAGGGTGCCATGGGAGACACATTCACATCTGTTCCACTTTATTTTTCCTAGAAACTGTATTTTGGGTGGTATGGTATAGCAAGTGGATAAGACTGCAGAGTCCAGAGCTCATTTGTCTGCGTTTGAATATGGACTCTACTATTTATTAAGCTTGCCTGCTTGATTCCACTGTCATCATCTGTAAAATGGGGACACAGGACTACTTCATCTTATTGTGCTTCATTTTAATGTACTTGGCAGATACTGTCTTTTTTTGCAAATTGGGTGTTTGTGGAAACCCTGTGTTGAGCAAGTCTACTGGTGCCAACAGCATTTGCTCACTTCATGTCTTTGGGTCACATTTGGGTAATTCTTGTAATATTTCAAAGTAGCTGATTATCATTCTATTTGTCATGGTAACCTGTGATCAGTGATCTTTGATGTTGCTACTGTGACACACCAAAGGCTCAGAGGATGTTTAGCATAAAGTATATCTTGGTCATATAAAGAGCAGTATATATTTGATGTATACAACTGGGAGAGTATGGAGATCATTTTATACCCATTGAATCACCTTCACCACGTATGCCGTAAACATATACATCACCTCTGAAAGTTTCCTCCTGTCCTATTGGTATTATAATGATGTGCGTGTGGTGGCGCTAGTCTTAAAGAACCCACCTGCCAATGCGGGAGACAGAAGACATACAGGTTTGGTCCCTGGGTTGGAAAGATCCCCTGGAGAAGGAAATGGCTGCCCACTGTAGTATTCCTGCCTGGAGAATCCTATGGACAGAGGAGCCTGGTGGGCTACAGTCCACAGGGCTATAAAAAGTCAGACACGACTGAAGCGACAGCCTGCAGACACGCATGTGACAATCATAATCATGTTCTTCTTGCCTTTTGATTGGCAGCTCCATGTCATTATTTCAAGGAAGGTATGTCCTATGTCCATTTTCTTAGACATGGTGCTGTTTTACACTTAATAGAGATAGTGTAGTATAAAATTAACTTTTATCTGCCCTGAAGAACCAAAAGATTTGTGTAACTCACTTTGTGATATTTGCCTTATTGTGCTGGTCTGGATCTGAGCTCAAGTTGTGATTGTAAAATAGTGTGTCTTATAGGCTTATGGGGGCTTCCCTGGTAGCTCAGCTGGTAAAGAATCTGTGTGCAATGCAGGAGACCCTGGTTTGATTCCTGGGTAGGGATGATCCTCTGGAGAAAGGATAGCTTACCTGCTCTAATATTCTTGGGCTTACCTATTGGCACAGACAGTAAAGAATCCACTCACAATGCAAGAGACCTGGGTTCGATCCCTGGGTTGGGAAGATCCCCTGGAAGAGGGCATGTCAACCCACTCCAGTATTCTTGCCTGGAGAATCCCCATAGACAGGGGAGCCTGGTGGGCTACAGTCCATGGGGTCGCAAAGAGTCGAACACAACTGAGTGATTAAGCACAGCACAGCACATAGCTTTATGGGTGTGCCTGGAAGGATTTAATCTGTGTGTAGTTCTTAGAAGAGCTCCTGGAACATGCCAACTTCCCCCGTGTACACATGGTCTTACCAAGCTGACTCCTCCTGGGTTAAGCCCTCATGCATCTTGGCCTTCTTTCCACATTTCAGAAAAGTTGAGCAACACCTTGAGCTCCATGTCCTTGGATAGAAGGGCTTCTTTCATGTTGCTGATGCTAATTTCGACAACTCAGTCTGGTTGTGTTGTTAGCCCTGAAACATTTAACCTAAACCTCCATCCATGCGTGGAGCCAGTTAACCAAAGTGTCTGGTGGGAGGAGCGAGCTTCAAAACAATGAGGTCAACGCTCCGAACCAAACAGGGTAATGCTAGCTGGCCCCACAGAAGACACGACGGCTAGGAAATCCTGCACCCCTGTGTATACAAAACAAGCAGGAAATGTTTGCCAGTGGGATAAATAAAGGAGCCTTCTGGTTACATAATGTTTTGTTGTGCCTCAGTTTGAGGCTGCTTTGGAATCGTTGCTTGGTCTAAGGTTTAAAGTTTGGAGCTCAGGGTGTCTGTCTCCTTTTTTGTTGCTTTGTTCTTGATACTTGAAATGTCATTCTACTCCAGGTCCTCAGGACATAAGTTAAAGCTGGACCTGAATGTGACTTCACTGCTTTGCTTTAGACAGCTCTCATGATCTACTTTGTTTCTGCACCTCTGACGTGGGGATAGATTTGGAATGGGCAGGGAATGATGGGATGGGAGTGCTGGGGCTCAGAGGCAGTGATCCCAAGTGCCTGGAAAAAGGGGAAGCTCTACTTACTTGTTGAGATCTAACTATATGCCAAGCATTCTGCTAGGCTGGTCTCAGGCCACCATAACCTTGCAGTGTAAGCAGTTATGATCCAGAGATGGAGAGTGGTCTTTAAGCACCTCAGAAGTTAGGCTGAGTTAGCCCCTGCATCTCTGCTTTTTCCCTTCTGTTACATCACCTTTCCTGAACTAGAAATTAAAGCAGACATTTCAACTCGGTTTCAAAAGTTTCCCCGTGTAACCCAGGAAAACAAAGTTTATTCTCACCTGGAAGAAAAAACATCTGGTTGTAAAATATCAAAGAAAATCCTCATGAGTCAACATAATTTAATTTGTCTAGAGCACGTATGTTTATTACAGTGAGATTTGAATGTCTCACTACCCTGAAAAGGAGATACCTTTCGCTGCCCCACCAGTACGTATTTCATAAAGGCATTTACTGAGTGCCTGCTGGATGCAATGTCTGCCTGTAAGTTGGAGGGGGCAAGTAGAGCAAGGTGCAAAGTCCTAACTCAGTCTGATGGATTGGGGACTTGGTGACACTCACCTTACTATCTTGAGCTTCACTGTGCTTAAGTATAAAAGGTAAAGCCCCTTGAAGCTCTAGCGTGTGGTGACCCTGGCTGAACACTTAGGCACTTAGAGAGAAAACCCTACTCTCTGGTCTATTATCTCCTGGGGAAGCTCCTATCGTTCATTCAGAAGTTCAAGAAAATATGCATGACTGTTGCCCAAGTGCCCCTTAGGATCAAGAGGGCTGAAGGAAAAGTAGAAAAAGAGGCAGAAATGGGAGCTGTGATGGTAGCTGACATTTCCTGGGCATTTGCTACGACTCCAGCACTGTTGTAACTGTGTTACTTGGACTATCTTTACTCATTAAGTCACTTAGTCCAGTGATTTACAACAGTGTATGGGGCTTACCTGATAGTTCAGCTGGTAAAGAATCCACCTGCAATGCAGGAGACCTCGGTATGATTCCTGGTATGATTCCTTCGCTGGAGAAGGGATAAGCTACCCTCTCCAGTATTCTTGGGCTTGTGAGTGAATCTAGAAAGCTGAGAAGACGGACAAGTATTTGCAAGTGTATGGGGAAGGTGGCTGGGTCCGAGTGACTGACTGACTAAGTGATTTGAGGTTCACACTGGTGGCCCCTGAATTTCTGAGCAGGAGAGTCAGGGACCTGCAAATCAGTTGGAAAAGGGTCTGTGGAACTTGTCTTGAAGCTTCATTTGCTTGGCATACACATTAGTTTTGCTTCAGTTCAGTTCAGTCACTCAGTCATGTCCAACTCTTTGTGACCCCATGGACTGCAGCACACCAAGCTTCCCTGTCCATCACCAACTCCCAGAGCTTGCTTAAACTCAGGTCCATCAAGTCGATGATGTCATCCAACCATCTTATTCTCCGTCGTCCCCTTCTCCTCCTGCCTTCAATCTTTCCCAGCATCAGAGTCTTTTCCAATGAGTCACTTCTTCACACCAGGTGGCCAAAGTGTTGGAGTTTCAGCCTCAGCATCAGTCCTTTCGATGAATATTCAGGACTGATCTCCTTTAGGATGGACTGGTTGGATCTCCTTGCAGTCCAAGGGACTCTGAAGAGTCTTCTCCAACACCCATAGTTCAAAAGCATCAATTCTTTGGCACTCAGCTTTCTTTATAGTCTCATATCCATACATGATGACTGTAAAAACCATAGCTTTGACTAGATGGACCTTTGTTGGCAAAGTAATATAGTTTTGCTTAGTTTGTATGTTTATTGGTTGCGGGAGGTCTGTTGGTAGAGACTGGAGTCTGATCCCCCTTGCAAAGTTGTTCCTTGGTGCTGTCATTTGGTCCCGTGCAGATCCTCTTGATACTGGGATCCAAGGTCTGAAGCTGCACCACTGAAAACTCATTCATTAGCATCCTGACTTTTCCCTGAAGGTTTGCCTTTTCTAAGTTTATTTTTTCTTGAGGATTAACTTACATTCAGTGAAATGCACAGATCTTAAGTAAGTATTAAAATATGGTTTGAGTTTTGAGAAATGAATAGGTATTCCCATGGATTCACCACCACTCAAGATTTAGAATATTTTTTTCTCTCCAGAAAGTCCTTTTTTTCCCCTTTCTAGTTGATTTCTGCCTCTCTTGTCACAACACCTGACAACTATTCTGATTTTTATCCCTATAGATTAGTTTTACCTGTTGTAGAACTTTGCCTGGGCTGTGCTTGCTAAGTTGCTCAGTCATGTCTTTGTGACCCTACAGACTGTAGCTCCTCTGTCCATAGGATTCTCCAGGCAAGAATACTGGAGTGGGTTGCCATGCCCTCCTCCAGGGTTCTTCCTGACCCAGGGATTGAACCTGTGACTCTTATGTCTCCTACATTGGCAAGTGGGTTCTTTACCACTAGCACCACCTAGGAAGCCTGAACTTGTCTACTTGAAACCAAATGGTATGTATCTTTTGAGTCTGCTTTTTTTCACTTGATGTAATGGTCTTGAGGTTTTTTTCACATTATGATGTGTACCAGGAGTTTCTTCCTTCTTGTTGCTGAGAAGTATTCCATTATATGAATACACCACTGCTTTTAGAATCCCTTCTCAGAGATGGACTTTTAGGTTGTCTCTCATTTTCAGCATGATACACAAAGCCAGTAGGAAGGCTCATGTGCAAGATTTGTTGGCACATGCACTTATTTCCCTTGTGTAGATACGCAGAAGGGAATTGTTGGGTCAGAGGGCAGTTTCCCAAAGCAGTTGTGCCATTTTATACTCTTACTCAAGATTTTCTCTTAAAAGATCAGCAGTGCTGGAAGAGGGAACTTTGTACTACTTGCTCCTTGATCGTCCATCTTCCTCTCTTCCTATCAAACAGGGTCATCTAGCCAAATCTAAACACAGGGCAGGAGTCATTCAGATATTCTCATTTCTGATTACTTAAGCTTTTTATTCTCCAATTCATTCTGTTCAAAAATCATTGTTTCAAAATGTATAAATAAGTGAAAATGTGAAGGACTTTAAAAGTCTAAGAAAAAAAAGCAACAGCTAACATCATACTTAATGGTGACTATTGCGTGTTTTCCCCTGGTGATCATGAAAAAGATGAGGATAGCCACTCTTACCACTTCCACTGACATTGTACTACAGGTTACACCAGTCCAGTAAAAGAAGAAAAAGAAGCATAAGGATCAAAAGGGAGAATATGACTTTACAAAAGTTATTTTTATCTATGTAGACAATCCTAAGGATTCTGTAAAAATCTGTTGGAACTAGTATTAAGTTCAGCAAGGTTTTAGTATTCAAAGTTGATACTAAGGCAAAATAGACTGTATTTGTAAATCAAACAGCAACCATTTGAAAAATGAAAAATGTTTAAAAAGCATCAAAAATCATAACAGACCAAAATTTATTTCTAGCAAAAATGTGCAAGATGCATATGAAAAAAATACAAAACATTTCAGGGAGAGATGACCTAAAGAAATGGAGAAATATACCATATTCATGGATTGGAAAACTCACTATTATTAGGATCAGATTGATCTCTAGAAGGGGTTGGCAAATATTTTCTGAAAGGGCCACAAACTAAGTTTTGTAGGTCATGTGATCTTAATTGGATGGTACTCAATTTTGCCTATATAATACGAAAGTGTAGACAATATATACAGAAAAGTGTGGCCAGGTTCCAATAAAACTTTATTTACAAAAACAGACTGTGGGTCAGATTTGTCCCTCTTTTATTACTCATCAGCTGAAAAATGAGAAGTAAGATCAAATGGTCTCTAGAGTTCCTTCCAGCTTTCACTTGGAAAAAAATGAAAGGTTCTCTTCTCTGATCATGCCAGATAAAGACAGCATATAATAACTTATATTAGTTTATTTGACTACTAATTCTCTTGCCAACCTCCCCTTCATATATAAAGTGGTGATAATGATGCCTACTTGATAGTGTTGATGAGAATGTTTAGTGAAATAATATAAAGACATAGATATCTGGATAAGCTCATTCAAAGAAATTCATATCCTTCACTCCCAAACCCTGTTCCAGTTTTTTCCCATTTGTTTTCAGGATTTAGCTTTAGAGGTCAACATGTCCAGTACTGTTTCCAGTCCATTAACTGAAGCTTCAGATCACAGGCTTGTGTATATCTGAGGAACCTAGTGTTAGGTGTTCAAAACACACGCAGACTGGCCCAGCTGCCATATCACGACTTTGCAGAGTGAGGTGCTGGGGTTTGATCCCCAGTAATTAATACTGTAGACTTCCAGGTTCATAGTTCTGAAGGACTCAGCTTTATTTCAGGGGTTACAGGGAAGAAACAGTTCAGGAAGCCCTGGGGCGGTAGCCCAGAAACAACAGGCACTTAAGCTCCTATTGCCTTTTTAAGAAGACATGCTTCTTTTTGTAAATATTATGCTCCAACCTCCCAGCATAATCCCAAATAATGTCATCTCTGGGAAAAGTTGACAAGTGGAGAGAATTTAAGGCCTTCCATCTGTTGGGAACGAAAGCTGGGAGATGTGCAGGGGTTTCTTTCCACCTTATACTGTTGGGTCGTCCCTTCATTGACTTTTCTGGTCTTGAGTTGGCTAAAGATGAGGGGTGATATGCTGCTCGCTTCAGCCCTGCCCTGTATGGCATCTGTCTTGAAACTTTCCCATGCTTGTTTCAACAGGGAAAAAAAAATCAAAGAGATTGACATATAGCTGCCCCGAGGCTAGATTGTCACTGAAATAGACTTCTTCAAATAAAAATAAGGGCCATTTTTGCTTGCATGGCTTTGCAATGAAACACAGTTAATAAAAACTGCATGGGAAACTCACATTGCAGCTATAAAAAAATTAGAAAATAGAATTCTTAGCTAAAGTCAGCAGTGATTGTTGGCTCAGGGTAGGAATTAGGGAGGAAAACATTCTGAAAGTCATTGAAAGTGAAGAGAGAAGATTTATTACCCTTTATCCATCTGTTTAACCCTTCAGAAGGAAAGTTAGAGTCACATTTGCTTAGAAAGTGATTGAGTCCTGGGTTTTAAGATGAGGATAGACCATTTTCTCCTTGTGGATAAACTGTTAAATAGAAAATAGGGCTACTTAGCTTGAAAACGAAAACAAGCAAAAGTCCAAAACCGCTCCAAAACAAAGACTGGATAAAATCATGGATGACAAGCTTTCCCATTTATTTTTCCTCCTCTGTCAGCCACCATCTTTGTGTGGGTGTATCAAATGTCTCTGAGGTTAGATTGTGTATCTTTCCAGGTGGGAGGGCGGGGACACCTCTCATCACTCTCCAGTCCTTATCCCAACATCATCATCTGGAATATCTCTTGAAACCCTGGAGAGATGGTTTGTTTCTAGAGTACCCCACTGGGCAGGGGCTGTGCCTTCTAGAATGGAATATCCAGGATCCTTCCAGGTTTTTCCATCAGGAAATGGTGATTGATTATCTGAGAAATTTCACCATCTTTCTGCATTCACCAAAGCCATTACTCTAAGGGGAAGCTGAAGTCTTGACCAATTCCCACTTAAGGCGACAAACATGAAAAACCACAGCATCTATACAAGTGTGCTTGGTTTAGTCCCTGATTGCTATGGGAGAGTTTATAAGACTATTTAGAAGTGACTCAGGGTCCTTTCTTTCTCTCTCCTTAAAACCTATAAACTCTAGTCATTTTCACAGGTTTTTGCTAATTAATGCCACCATTGTGGAAATGGGACTGCTCTGCAAGCAAGCTGCAACAAATGGGATTTTTATTGCTGGTGGAAAAACCTGGGGAATAATTAGCAGATCCATGGAGATCCCTTGACTCTAGGCATGTGCATGGTAATGGCCAACCCTGGAGATCACTGAGGGAAATGGGGTCAGAGTTTCTACCTTAGGGCACGTTTATATTGTCAGCTACAGCCTTCAAACTGCAGTTGGACAAATGTGGGAAAATGCTCTGTGAAATGCTAGACAAATGAATCTGATGTGGACCAACCTCAACTAGGAAAACTGGCTCTGCTTTGCTAAGTGCTGTACAGCTGCCAAGACTTGCAAATGAAATATTTTGATATCTCGTTAAACTTGAGTCCCCAGAGAGGCTCACACACATATGCACATACACACACGGTTGATGAGGGTCCCCCTCAAGGTGATTGGCCGGAGGAGATTACAGAAATGACAGACTCATCGGGCCAGAAGAGGACCTGGGGGTCATCTGGTCCAGAGGTTCATAACTGAGGATCCTTCGGGGAAAATAATTATAATTTTTGTTTTTACTAATCTCTAATTGAAATTTATCATTTCTTCCCATTTCAAATGTGGGCACAAAACCACAGGGACATCACTTGTGCCTGTGATTTTGACACAATAAAAGTCAAAGATGTCTTTGTATCATATTTCAGTGTTGTACATTATCTCGAGATATTGTTCATGCCCATCATGTCTTTGAAATTATGGGATTTAAGAGATAGACTGTTAGATATTATTATTTGCGTTACTAAAGAATATACATATGTTATTATATCACACATTTAAAATTATTTTTAGCACTGTGTTTTATATGATCAATTGTTTTGTAATTGTATGTATTTTCTGTTATCCATTTAAAATATTATTGTGAAAGAGGTCATAAGCTTCATCAGACTGCTCAAGAGGTCCATAATACAAGGTTTAAGAATGCTTCCAGGGATTTTCCTGGTGGTCCAGTGGCTGAGACTCTGAGTTCCCAGTGTAGGGAGCCCAGGTTCCATCCCTGGTCAGAAAACTAGATTCCAGGGAGCTAGATTCCACAAGCCACAACTAAGACCTGGCACAGCCAAAATGAATAAATAAATATTTTAAAAAAGAGCATTTCCTTGACCAATTTCCTCTATTTGTAGCTGAGGAAATTGAGGCAGCATGGTGAGTGGCAGAGAGAGAGCCAGAACCGCACAGTGCTGTCTTTGTTCTGTTCCCACCATTATGGGACTCTGCAGAAGAAGCGTGTACCCTTGGGAAAAACAACATACAACACCTCCAGCAATGAATGTTTTTAAGCTGAGGATTCAGGGACGATAAGAAATTCCTGAGGCTAATATTAGCAAATTTGTTTCCAAATTCAAATGTACTTTTCTGCCTTCATTTTTAGAGAGTGGACATTGCCAAGTAAAGTACATGTCATTATTAAAAAAAAAAAAATCAACTCAGAGGCACAACGATGCAGGTTATCTTTAAACTGACCCACAGAATACATTATTTGCTATTTTCTGCACCCCTAGCAGAAGTTTTATCTCCTGCATATTTGAGGGGAATTGAAATGAAAATTTCAATCTGCGAACATTCCGACTGTGAATGGCAGGAAGCTGGGTGTCAGGGCAGTCTAGGCTGGAATGAGGATGGATTATTTGGATTATTTGGATTACCAGCTTCATGTTATTTTCTAGAATAAGATGCATTATTGATACATGTATGCTCAGTTGTGTCCAATTCTTTGCAACCCTATGAACTGTAGCCCACCCGGCTCCTCTGTCCATGGGATTTCCTAGGCAAGATTACAGGATTGGGTTGCCATTTCCTCCTCCAGGGGATCTTCCCGAGGATCAAACCTGAGTCCCCTGCAATTTCTGCACTGCAGGCCCATTCTTTACCACTGATCCACCTGGGGGCCCATGTTAATGATGGACATATGTGTATACGTCTCCACTAGTGGAAAAGACAAGGAGCGGACTTATTTCAGTATCTCTTATGAAAGTGTCAGGTGATGTGAATCTGTTACATTACCTGTTACCTGGTGTGAACATTAAGATGTAAGAAGTTCAAATAAATTCTCACTCTCTCAGGGTGCAGTTGGAGGCAGATTTTCTTAAAGCAATTGATCTTGAAACATTCTGATTTTCTAAGTTTGATAATTCATGTAATTGTAAAACCTTAGCATGTAATCTAATCCAGTAGGTCTCAAACTTTTTTCTTTTTTCCTTAGCAATTTATCAGTGTGGCATGTATATATATTTATTTATATTTTTTGGCTGTATTTTTGTGTGTTTTAACTTTTCATTTTGAACTACTTTCAGATTTATGAAAAAGTTATAGATATAATTTCTTAGTATGCTCATATCAAGACTCTCCAAAAGTTAATATTTTTTATAATCACTGTACAATGATCAAAATCAATAAATTAACACTGATACTACTCTATTGTCTAAACTGTCGAGCTTATTTAAGCTTTACCAGTCATCACACTAATGTTCTTTTTTGGGTCTAGAATCTGACCTATGATTAAATTATGTTACATTTAGCTTTTATCCCTGCTTTTCTCCTTTAATCAGAAACATTTCCTCAGTCTTTCTGTCCTTTGTGACCTTGAACTTTAAAGAGTTTGGACCTGTTATTTTGTAAAAGTTTCTTCACCTTGGGTTGGACTGATGTTTCCTTGTGATTCTTTTCAAGCTACACACTTTTAGCAGGAAAATCACAGAAGTGATCTTGTGTCCTTCTCCTTACACCATATCAGGAGGCATTTGATGTTGATATTGCATTACTGATGTTGTTAACTTAGATCTCTTGGTCAAGGTGGTATCTGCTAGATATCTCCACTATCCATTCAGTTCAGTCACTCAGTCATGTCCAACTCTTTGCGACCCCATGGACTGCAGCATGCTAGACTTCTCTGTGCATCATCAACTCCTGGAGCTTGCTCAAACTCATGTCTATCAAGTTGGTGATGCCATCCAATCATCTCATCCTCTGTCATCCCCTTCTCCTCCTGCCTTCAATCTTTCCCAGCATCAGGGTCTTTTCTAACGAATCAGTTCTTCACATCAGGTGGCCAAAGTATTAGAGCTTCAGCTTCAGCATTGGTCCTTCCAACAAACATTTAGGACTGGTATCCTCTAGGATTGACTGGTTTGATCTCCTTGCAGTCCAAAAGACTTCACTATAATTAATAAGTATTCTCCACTATAATTAATAAGTATTCTGTGGGGAGATACTGTTAGACTTTGTAAAAATCCTGTTTCTCACCTTACTGTACCCTACTAATTTTAACTGATAATTCTTCCCTTAAACAACTACAGAAATACTTTGTTTTTTTGCACTTCATATTATTGCACTTTGTAGATACTCTGTTTTTTACAATTTGAAGTTTTGTGGCCACCCTATGTTAAACAAGTCTATTGGTGCCATTTTCCCAATAGCATTTGCTCACTGTGTGTCTTTGTATCACATTTTGGTTATTCTTGGAAAGTTTCAAAGTTTTTGGTATTATATTTCTTAAGGTGATTTGTGATCAGTGATCTTTGATGTTACTATTATGACTTGCTGAAGGCTCAGTTGATGTTTAGCATTTCTTAGCAGTGAAATATTTTTAAACTAAGGCATACCCATCACCCTAAGGGCAGAAAGTGAAGAGGAACTAAAGAGCTTCTTGATTAAGGTGAAAGAGGAGAGTGAAAAAGCTGACTTAAAACTCAATTTTCAAAAAACTAAGATCATGGCTTCTGGTTCCATCAGTTCATGGCAAATAGATGGGGAAAAAATAGAAACAGTGACAGATTTTATTTTCTGGGGTCACAAAATCACTGCAGAGGGTGACTGCAGACATGAAATTAAAAGATGTTTGCTCCTTGGAAGGAAAGCTATGACAAACCTAGATAGCATATTAAAAAGCAGAGACATCACTTTGCTGACAAAGGTTTATACAGACAAAGCTGTCACTTTTCCAGTAATCATGTATGGATGTGAGAGTTGGACCATAAAGAAGGCTGAGTGCTGAAGAATTGATGCTTTCAAACTGTGAAGTTGAAGAAGACTCTTGAGAGTCCCTGGACTGCAAGGAGATCAAACCAGTCAATCCCAAAGGAAATTAACCCTGAATATTCTTTGGAAGAACTGATGCTGAAGCTAAAGCTCCAAAACTTTGGCCACCTGATGCAAAGAGCCTTCTCATTGGAAAAGACCCTGGTGCTGGGAAAGACAGAAGGCAGGCGGGAAGTGGGAGACAGAATGAAATGTTGGATGACATCACTGACTCAATGGATATGAATTTGAGCAAACTCTGGGAGATAGTTCAGGAGACGGAAGCCTGGTGTGCTACAGTCCATGGGGTCACAAAGAATCAGACACCACTGAGCTACTGAACCACAAAAACAAAACCCCTGGTGGTGGTGTGGAAAAGAATCCACCTGCCAATGCAGGAGATGCAAGAGACATGGATTTGATCCCTGGGTTGGGAAGATGCCCTGCAGTAGAAAGTGGCAACCCACTCCAATATTCTTGCCAAGAAAATTCCATGGACAGAGGAGCCTGGTGGGCGACAGTGCATGGAGCCGCAAAGAGTGGGACACAACTGAGCACACACATGCTTATTTAGTCACGATGCCAGTGCACACTTAATAGACTGTGGTATAGTGTAGACACTAGTTTTATATGCACTGGGAAACCAAACAATTTGTGCGACTTGTTTCATTGTGATATTCATTCTACTGTGGAAGTTTGAAACTGAACTCCCATTGTCCCACTAGGTTTGTATGAGAAAGAAGCAATTTTACTCTAGAGAAGATTCAATATTTAACATGAAATCCAAAATTTCCTTTTCTTGAGCTTTAGATTGTTGTTCATAATTACTCATTCATTGCCTCACTGAATTCCTTTCTCTCACTGTTTACCCAAAGTTATAAATGCCACGATCATGTGACAGTTAACAATGTGCACATATAGTAAATGTACTTGAAAGACAAGCGTGGCAATTCCTGAGGGTTCTTACTGGATTTCAAGTACTTAAAAACATAGAAAAAGGTGCTAAGTGGATTCTTTTGTGCATAAATGTATTTCAATTACTCCTAGGAGTAGAGAAGAGCATAATCATTTATATCCTCAAGGTCAAAACACCTAATACGTGTACACCATACTGAAATAAACCTTCTGGGTTACACACATGTCAAAAACAAAAGCTTCATGCCACATTCTAATACCCATCAAAGTGAGCTGGACTCTCAGGGAGAGAGAGGACAGTTGTGATGAGGGATTTCTGGTGTTAACATTTGACCACCTACTTTAATTATTTTTGTAGTGCAATTCTAGGTATATGGGAGTAACCAGATAAGTAAAACTGCCTCAGAATTTCACTCATTACTTTAGAATGGGCTGTAAGACACCTGGGCGTCCACCAAAGAAAGATCTTATATATTGGTCCTTGGAAAGACTGGGGCCAGGTGGTGAAAAGACTGCCCCCCCTCAAGTAATCCCCCAAAATGTGAATGAGAATTGACTTCTCACAAGACTAGTATTTTTCAGGGCTGACTCCTTTAAAGGTATGAAAGGGAAGTTGTTAGTCACTCAGTTGTGTCTGAGTCTTTGTGACCCCATGGTCTGTAGCCCACCAGGCCTCTCTGTCCATGGAATTCTCCAGGCAAGAATACTGGAGTGGGTATTCATTTACTTCTCCGGGGGCTCTTCCTGACCCAGGGATCCAACCCAGGTCTCCTGCATTGCAGGCGAATTCTTTACTGTCTAATGTTGGTATAGGAGGGTTCACTTTTCATTTCCAAGATAACAAGTCAACTTCCTAAGCCTAACAAGTTTCTTAATTTCACCTTCACTTCTGGAAGCCATCCTTGGTTATAAAAGTTCCTCCTCCTTAGAGAACTCGAGTGCTTGAAGTCTAATACCTCCATCACCTCTCACTAGTTTCCACTGTCAAAGTTCTTTCCTGATGTCTGTTCGAAGATCTGCTTCCGTAAAAACTCAATCTTTTAAAATCGAGCCATAATAGTAGACACCAAAGCATGTTTCTTGACCTGCCCTTTCCAATACTGTAATAAGAACTTGGGATGAATTTTTAGAGCACGTTTATTAAGTGTATTGTGGACACAAGGCTGAAAGAGAGAGCACAATTTCCAGATGACAGACTTAGGCTGATCGTAAGATCGTATTAAAACCCAAAAGGTCGTGACTGCCGAGTCTGGGCCAAATGTAACAAGCTGAAATTAAAAGGGCTATGTGTGAGATTGCTAGTTTGAGTCAGAATATCTACTGGCATAAATACAGATCAAACAAGAAGCAAATGGGCAAAAACAAAATGAAACAAAACCAAACTTGATAGAGAGTTTTCACTGCAGATAAACCCACACTAGCAATGCGGAGTGGCTGGAAACGTAACTTTCCAATCCATTCCTGTGGAGTCCTTGAATGCAGAATCTAGTGGCCTGGTAACGAAGACCTTGACCAAAATGTTGGAGGCCCTTAGGTCCAGTGCTAGTGACCTTATGTGGAGGATGGTAGCTTCTGAATTCTTGAGCAAACCCACTGGGCAGATGTTTTCTCAGTCAGAAGAGCTGTGTGATTTTCCATTAAGTTTGACTTTATACTAAGCTTCAAACCCTGTTGCCTATTTTTTCCTTATGACAGTCTTTTAGAAACAAATGGATTTTAAAAATAAAACATTGGCAACAATTCTCCCCAAAAGAGGGGAGGAGAAAATGTCAACGAAAATTCTGAAGACAAGCAATCAATTTGGCATAAAGAACAATAGTTTATGCATATGGAAATTAAGGTTGTGTTATGGAAAAACATCACAAATGTTTTGAGTATAAGAAATGTGATTGGATGGCACTGAAGTAGAGAGGAGGTGGATGCAGTCCTTTTCATCAATTTAACATTTGTAAATGTTCTTTAGCTTTGTCATCCCCTGCGATCCGCTACCAGCTCAGCGCCAAAGAAACAATACTTATTTTGGAGAAAAACAGAGCTGAATATAAAGTAGATCTGTGGGCTATTTTTTTTTTTTTTTGCTTGTTTGGTTTTTCATTTTGCCTACCTTTTACTCTTGGCCCAGTTGCATAAAATGTTCAACTATGAGAACAAAGAATGAGAAAGAAATAAAAGAAATGTGAGTTTCAGACATAGAAAACAAACTTATGGTTATCAAAGGGGGAAAGGGGGAGAGGGATAAATTGGTAGTTGGAATTAACAGATACATACAACTGTATGTAAAATAGATAACAAATAAGGACCTACCATACAGCACAGGGAACTATATTCAGTATCTTGTAAAAACCTTTAATGGAAGAGATTCTGAAAAAAAAAACATATATTCAGTTATTATATATATTTATGTATAAACTCAGTTTGATATATTTGTATATATTCAGTTATATATAGATGTGTGTGTATACACAGATGAATCATTTTGCTGAACACCTGAAACTATAATACAACATTGTAATTCAACTATCCTTCAATTTTAAAAATCAATAAAAAAGAAGCAGGTGTATAAATTAAAAAAGAAGAAAAGAAATGTGAGTGGATAGACTACTCGGAGAGTTTCCTGTAGAACATGAAGGGAGTCCGTTTCCTGGATCCTGAGCCCAGTTCTCTCTGACTTTGTCTTTTGGTCTGTACCCTACCTTTCAGTGAGGCCGTCTAAGGTGGCCCATGCAAGCTTGGAAAAGCAGATCAGGTCTGAAGATAAACTGACACAATAGGTAACAGAGGAGGAGCTCTTAAGAAGGACGCTTCCAGTGAGCAAGCAGATACAGACGTCTGCCAGTGAGGTGTTTAAACAGACGGAGGTTGCCTATTTTCTAGTGATTTTTGATTCTGGTCTGAAGGGTTAATTTGGTGCCAGAGCTTTAGCTTTGCTCTGTCCCAGTCTCTGCAAGAAGTGAAGCTGTGAAGTCACTTAGAACCAGCACATGTAACTGCTTCTAAATGATCAGAAACCTCTGGAGTTCTCCGCTCCAGTTCACTGGATGCCTTTAAGCAACAGAGATTGAAAAGTCCTAAGATTATAGGACCATAAAAATACACATTTACATGTGGTCACATGCAAGGTTTAAGACTGGGAGTGAACCACAAAGGGAATGCTTTATACAAGCACCAAAATTCAGTTCAATTAATGACACAGCAGCTCTAAGAGGAACAGGAGGAAAACACCTGAACTGGGGGCTCTTCTGAGCCCTGGGCCTGTGTTCTGGCCCTGCAAGTCCGCACAGTTGTTACTCCCTGCTCTCCTCCTTCTGGGGCCTTCTGCAGCCACATGAAATGCAGCTAGTAAAACAGGTTTCCGTGGGAGGGAGACTTGGGAGTGTCCGAATTTCCTTCTTCTTCTTCTTTTTTTTTTTGCTAAACAATTAAGCAACGAAAACAGTCTGGGAAAATAGAAGACATTTCAGAGCTGGCCATGCATTCTGCCCATGCCAAGATTTCTGTAGCTTTTTGACTCCTAATCCTGTATTTACTTGTTGGCTAAGTTGAATTAATTTATTTAGTCTTAGAGACTGTGGGCTTTCTTTTCATCCATGACATGTCTCTTCTCTCTCCTCACCTCGAAGGATGGCAGGCTTACCTCAGATGGTAGCTTGGGCATCTCCTGTTACTGGGTTGGAAGAAATGATCTTAGTTTAATGAGCACATTATTCAGTGATTTCAGAATGGAAAGATAGTTCAGTGCTCACTGTGGGCCAGGCCTCATGTAGGATACCTAAGAGGGAAAGACACATGAAGGGACAATCATGGAAAGCCTGGAAAATGGACATGGGGTTAATGTAAGGGAGGCCATTGAGAGGACTGGGGTCTTATCTGTATCCGGGGACTTGACAAAGATTTCTTGCTGAAATATAAACTGAAGCTCATGGAGTAAGAGGGAGTCCATGAAGCAACAAGGGGAAGGAAGCGCTTTCCAGGAAAAGGGACAGTCTGACTTGGGCTGAGTGCGCGTGTGTACAAACGAATGAAAGTATTGACCATTGCTGCTGCTGTCAGGCGTTTGGGATCTCACTGCCAAGAGCAAGAGAGTGAGGTATTTCCCCCACACTGGGAAGTACTGGGGCTGGGTAATGGGGCACTTCTGCTTCCCCTGATGTCAGCAATTAGCAGGCATCCCCATCAGACCCCAGGAGGCTGCATGAACCCGTTATGCCTCATTCGACCATGCTTTATCCAGGTCTTCTGAAGTATCTGTTTTGTTTCTTTACATTATGGGACTTGCGTGGCAGTCCAGTGGTTAAGACTCCACACTTCCACTGCAGGGGGTGCAGGTTCAATCCCTGACTGGGGAACTAGAATCCTGCATGCCACATGGTGGGGCCAAAAAATGAAGAAAAACTGGTACCCACTTGGGGGTTAATATATCGTTGGATAAAATAAACTTAGATCCAAGTAGAGAAGGAAAGGGGGCTCATTTGTTCTGTTATGTTGGGATTGGGGGAATAATTGGTATCTACCTAATGTTTGCCTTCTAAGCTAGTCCGAGAGAGTTGCTGCCAAGGAAATCTATGAACATATTCATAGATGAGGACATACTAAGGGGCAGAGAAAAACATCCAGCAATTCATGTTCCTTGACCTCTCAGAAGCCCATTATGTAGGCCTTTAGGTTATAAAGGGTCATTTTCCTTCTCAACACATTTCCCTTAAGGCATAAATGTTTGGTAATGTGCTCATTAAACATTAACGCCTCAAACAAGCACAAACACCCTTTTTGGTACAGGGAAGAAGTTAGAATTGTGGAATCTAAAGCATTAGCAAGCAGGGGTACATTCTGGAGAGGGGAGGAGAGAGGTCCAAATAGAAGGAACACCCAACATTGAGGGAGCAGAGCAGGATTCATGCAGGACCTTGTCAATTACATGCTGTGTGACTCTGAACTTTCTGGATTTGAAATAGCTCAACTGGAATTCCATCACCTCCACTAGTTTTGTTCATAGTGATGCTTCCTAAGGCCCGCTTGACTTCACGTTCCAGGAAGTCTGGCTCTGGGTGAGTGATCACACCATCATGATTATCTGGGTCGTGAAGATCTTTTTTGTACAGTTTTTCTGTGTATTCTTGCCACCTCTTCTTAATATCTTCTGCTTCTGTTAGGTCCATACCATTTCTGTCCTTTATTGAGCCCATCTTTGCATGAAATGTTCCCTTGGTATCTCTAATTTTCTTGAAGAGATCTCCAGTCTTTCTCATTCTATTGTTTTCCTCTATTTCTTTGCATTGATTATGGAGGAAGGCTTTCTTACCTTTCATGGCTATTCTTTGGAACTCTGCATTCAAATGTATGTCTTTCCTTTTCTCCTTTGCTTTTCACTTCTCTTCTTTTCACAGTTGTCTGTAAGGCCTCCCCAGACAGCCATTTTGCTTTTTTGCATTTCTTTTCCACGGGGATGGTCTTGCTCCCTGTCTCCTGTACAATGTTATGAACCTCAGTCCATAGTTCATCAGGCACTCTGTCTATCAGATCTAGTCCCTTAAATCTATTTCTCACTTCCACTGTATAATCATAAGGGATTTGATTTAGGTCATACCTGAATGGTCTAGTGGTTTTCCCTACTTTCTTCAATTTAAGTCTTGAGTTTTGCAATAAGCTGTTCATGATCTGAGTTACAGTCAGCTCCTGGTCTTGTTTTGCTGACTGTATAGATCTTCTCCATCTTTGGCTGCAAAGAATATAATCACTCTGATTCCGGTGTTGACCATCTGGTGATGTCCATGTGTAGAGTCTTCTCTTGTGTTGTTGGAAGAGGGTGTTTGCTGTGCCCAGTGTGTTCTCTTGGCAAAACTCTATTAATAGCCTTTTCCCTGCTTCAATCTGTACTCCAAGGTCAAATTTGCCTGTTACTCCAGGTGTTTCTTGACTTTGTATTTTTGCATTCCAGTCCCCTCTAATGAAAAGGACATCTTTTTTGGGTGTTAGTTCTAAAAGGTCTTGTAGGTCTTCATAGAGCTGTTCAACTTCAGCTTCTTCAGCATTATTGGTTGGGGCACAGGCTTGGATTACTGTGATATTGAATGATTTGCCTTGGAAACGAACACAGATCCTTCTGTCGTTTTTTAGATTGCATCCAAGTACTGCATTTCATACTCTTCGGTTTACTATGATGGCTACTCCATTTCTTCTAAGGGATTCCTGCCCACAGTAGTAGATATAATGGTCATCTGAGTTAAATTCACCCATTCCAATCCATTTTAGTTTGCTGATTCCTAAAATGTCGATGTTCACTCTTGCCATCTCCTTCCAATTTGCCTAGATTTATGGACCTAATATTCCAGGTTCCTATGCAATATTGCTCTTTACAGTATCGGACTTTGCTTCCATCACCAGTCACATCCACAACTGGGTGTTGCTTTTGCTTTGGCTCCATCCCTTCATTCTTTCTGGAGTTATCTCCCCACTGATCTCCCCACTAGCATGTTGGGCACCTACCAGCCTGGGGAGTTCCTCGTTCAGTGCCCTATTTTTTGCCTTTTCATACCGTTCATTGGGTTCTCAAGGCAACAATGCTGAAGTGGTTTGCCGTTCCCTTCTCCAGTGGGCCACATTTTGTCAAATTTGGAAAACTCAGCAGTGGTCACAGGACTGAAAAAGGTCAATTTTCATTTCCAATCCCGAAGAAAAGCAATGCCAAAGAATGCTTAAACTACCACACAGTTGCACTCATCTCACACACTAGTAAAGTAATGCCCCAAATTCTCCAAGCCAGACTTAAATACATGAACTATGAAATTCCAGATGTTCCAACTGGTTTTAGAAAAGGAAGAGGAACCAGAGATCAAACTGCCAACATCCACTGGATCATCAAAAAAGCAAGAGAGTTCTAGAAAAATATCTATTTCTGCTTTATTGACTATGCCAAAGACTTTGACTGTATGGATCACAATAAACTGGAAAATTCTGAAAGAGATTAATGCCAGACCACCTGATCTGCCTCTTGAGAAACCTCTATGCAGGTCAGGAAGCAAAAGTTAGAGCTGGACATAGAACAACAGACTGGTTCCAAATCAGTAAAAGAGTACGTCAAGGCTGTATATTGTCACCCTGCTTGTTTAACTTATATGCAGAGTACATCATGAGAAATGCTGGGCTGGAGGAAGCACAAGCTGGAATCAAGATTGCCGGGAGAAAACCTCAGATATGCAGATGACACCACCCTTATGGCAGAAAATGAAGAACTAAAGAGACTCTTGATGAAAGTGAAAGTGGAGAGTGCAAAAGTTGGCTTAAAACTCAACATTCAGAAAACTAAGATTATGGCATATGGTCCCATCACTTCATGGCAAATAGATGGTGAAACAGTGGAAACAGTAGCTGACTTTATTTTTCTGGGCTCCAAAATCACTGCAGATGGTGATTGCAGCCATGAAATTAAAAGATGCTTACTCCTTGGAAGGAAAAGTTATGACCTACCTAGACAGCATATTGAAAAGCAGAGACATTACTTTGCTAAGTAACAAACGTCCATCTAGTCAAGGCTATGGTTTTTCCAGTAGTCATGTATGAATGTGAGAGTTGGACTATTAAAGAAAGCTGAGCACTGAAGAATTGATACTTTTGAACTGTGGGTGTTGGAGAAGACTCTTGAGAGTCCCTTGGAGTGCAAGGAAATCCAACCAGTCCCATCAGTCCATCCTAAAGGAGATCAGTCTGGGTGTTCATTGGAAGGACTGATGCTAAAGCTGAAACTCCAATACTTTGGTCACCTGATGTGAAGAACTGACTCATTGGAAAAGACCTTGATGGTGGGAAAGATTGAAGGCAGGAGGAGAAGGGGATGACAGAGGATGAGATGGTTGGATGGCATCACTAACTCAATAGACATGAGTCTGAGTGAACTCCGGGAGTTGGTGATGGACAGGGAGGCCTGGCGTGCTGCAGTCCCCAACCTCTTTGGGGTTGCAAAGAGTCGGACATGACTGAGCGACTGAACTGAACTGAACTGAGCTTTCTGGGGATCAAGTCAAATCAAAACAAATAATGAGTGTAATGTGTTTAGCACAATGTTGGGCAGGTAAAGGGGACTCAGTAAGTGTGGACTGTTATTGTGAACTATGGAGTACCTATTGTTTGCTTAGGACATTGAGTGGAAAAACTGCAATTGCTTTGGGTTGCTGTTGGGGGTAGGGAGTATATTGTACTGAAGATGTCATGGGGGAAGACGGAAGTCCATTTCCCTCTTGTCTCCAAGGTCAGATGGCATGATAGAGAACACAGGGACCAGAGGAGTGATAACTCCAGTAATTCTTGTTATGGATGTCAGTCCATAATGACTTAGGGGCAGCCCTGACCTGAGTACTGTAGAGACTTCTGGTGTGAAGCTAGCTAAGCAACAACACTTCTGCTTGTTGCTGTCACAGGACTTGTTTCTTTCCAGGTGTTCCATGGAATGCTCTAGAACATTTATGAATTGAAAAGGCTGTGCAGAATCATACTCAGAGACTTAGAGAATGAGCTTATGGTTACCAGGGAGGAAGGGTAGGGGGAGGGATAGTTAGGCAGTTTGGGATGGATGTGCGTGTGTGTGTGTTAGTCGCTCAGTCATATCTGACTCTTTGTGACCCCATGGACTGTAGCCCACCAGGGTCCTCTGTCCATGGAATTCTCCAGGGAAGAATAATGGAGTGGTTAGCCATTCCCTTCTCCAGGGGATCTCCCGAACCAAGAAGTCAAACCTGAGTCTCCCACATTGCAGGCAGATTCGTTAACATCTGAGCCACCAGGGAAGCTCATGGCCATGTACACACTCCTATATTTAAAAGGGATAACCATCAAAATCCTACTGAATAGCACAGAGCCCTCTGCTCAATGTTTTATGGCAGCCTGGATGGGAGGGGGGCTTGTGGAGAGTGGATACGTGTATATGTATTTCTGAACCCCTTCACTGTTCACCTGAAACTATCACAATATTGTTAATTGGCTATACTCCAATATAAAATAAAAGTGAAAAAAAGTTAAAATATGAAAAAAAGGCTGTACACATGGATGGTATTCTTATTACCATGTATTAACTGGTGAAGTGGTCCCACTTAGGGGACTACTTATAGACAGGACATACTGGGCACAACCCAAACTCCCCATCCCTTTTCCTTCCCATTTTGAAGCATATATTTATGCTTATTCACTGTTACTGGATCTGGAGCACAGACTTCTAGCTCTCCTATCTCTTCTTTGCTGATATCCAAAATTTCATGAAGGCTATCCTGGGATACCTAAGCAGTTGTGGGAAGAAAATGTAAGTCAGAAGTCAAAATGGGGGATGAAGGAAAATTAGGATTTGTTACAGAAATTTAAATTAAGCGTGCCACAGAGCAGGAAGCTGAATCACAGAGCATGGAAGTGAAACCCACATGCATCTGATAATGCGGACACTGTCCAGTGACTAATTACGTGTCCATGGTCCTCATGTTTTCTATGGGGTCTGTGATGCTCCCTCAAACTCACACTCCTTGTATTCACTTTTTGGCTTGTATTCTTGTGGCTGAATATTTTGTGTATGTGGAATGGGGATAATTATCTGAAGAAGCATCACCAGATGGTGAAAATGAAGACAATGGAAGATTCTGACTGTTGGTAGGCATGTGGGGTGCTGCTGGTGGGAGTCGAAATTGACACAATCCTTGGAAAAATGCTTGGAATTCTTACTAATGCCGAATATAAACCTCTCCAGGGCTCAGTAAGTCTAATTTTTGCTATGTACTCAACAGAAATGCATAAACTAGTTAGTAAAAGACGTGTAGTAGAATGTTCAAATATGCTCAAACTGGAATTACCCAAATGTCTATCAGCAGTACAACAGATTGATAAATTGTGCCATGTTCCTAGAATGGGGTGCTCTGCAGTACTGAGTATGAGAGATCTAATCTCAATTTACATCCATCAATTATAGCTAAACCAAACCAAAAATTAGAGGTAAATGCTGAACAAAAGAAGCCGGTTACAAAAAAGAACACATTGTATGATTTTAGTTATATGAAGTATTAAAGACAGGCACCGCTAATCTGTGCTGTTTAGAAGTCAGGATGGTGGTCACCTTGGAAGACTAGCGACCAGAGGAACGCACAACCAGAGGCTTCTCGTGTGGGTGACTCGTGTTCTCTTTCTTAGTCTGGGTGTTGGTTGGTTGCAAAAGTGTGTTCAGTTTGTGAAAATTCACTGAATTGTAGGCTGAAGTGTATTTTTCAGTATATTTCCAATGTTACGTTTCAATATGTTATTAAAATGTTGGCAAGAATAAGTTCATTATTTCTACTGTATTTACCTTGCCATTCTAGAGAGAATTAGCAATTTTTGTGTCACCAAGCTGGCCAGCTAAGTCAACCAGCTACAGACAATTCCTGCAGTCCTTAAATTTATACAACATTTCAAACAGAATAGAAAATTTTCATGTCATTATTTCAGGATGATAGAATCAATGTCTTCATCTAAAAGCTGAAGCTATGGGAGGGAGCTTTTTTTAATTTTAAAATGCTAATCCAATGCAGCGATAGATGGGATTTCATAAAGTAGCAAAAACTCGAAATTATTAGAGTGATACTGTAAGAAAAACATATCTACAAAGCAAATGTGCATTTTTCAAATAATTTTGAACCCAAAATTTCATGTGGATCTCTTAATAAAGAGCAGGGAAAATTGACAACATAAATCTTCAAAATCTGAGGCTAGAAATATTACCCTCATAGGGCTATTGCAAGTATTAAAGAAGATCTTGCATATAGTAAGTTTCCTGACAGTGGCAGGCACTCAGAGCACCGGCAGTCCGAAGCCCCTGATTGAACTTGAAATCAGGGAAAGGAGGAAAAATAAACAATTACTAAGCAAGCATTATGTGTCAAGTGTTACTCATAAATTCATAAGCAGCTGTGTAAGTCATCTTACTTAATCTGCTATCCACCCTGTGGGATAAAAGTGGCTTTCCCCATTGTCCACGTAAGGTCAATGTGGTTCAGAGAGCCAGGTAGGTGACATCACAGAACCATAGGAAACACAGTGATATTTGAAGCCAAGCTTGCTTCCTTCCAAAGCTCATTCTGCAAGAGCTTTCCACCTCCCAATTAGGTAGGAAACTAACCAAGTTGTAGTGTAATTTTCCTAAACATAGCGGTTTCCTCCTGAGGTAGGAATCATCTGCTCAGCTGGTTTCCATAGTACCATTTTCCTTGTTGAGTTGACTTAGCAGTAAAATACTTTTTGAATAAAGTGGGCAGAGGGTTCCAGAGGACAGCAGGGAAGTCTCAAAGGACCTTGTGATTGGGGCTTGCACTGTTGGAGTTGTTATGCTTTGCAGTAATTGCATATTGAATAAATAATTCCAATTTCCACAGAGTGGGATGTCTGGACCCTCTGACTTTTACTACTTATTGACTTATTTTATCAGGTTTATCAGTTTAACAACTAAAACACACTTTCCTCTGGTCAAGAGTTTCCCAGGAGTATATTAGAAAAAGTGGTAGATACAAATTTGTTAATATCCACTTTCACCTCTGCTCAAAGAAAAATAATAAGTCCAGGTATGGGCCAAAAATAACTTTTACTGAAATAGGTCTGGAAGCTCAACTCTGGTCCTTGCAACCAAGATGTAGTGTGGACTGTTTTCTTTGCAAATTAGAACTTTGCCAATGTCTGCTGGCCTGATGCCTCTGACAGCTACACAGAGAAAGGCGTGGGAAGATGACATGGCAGAGGGACCCATACCTGTGATTCCAAGCACCATTTTGTTGTTATTTAGTTGCTCAGTCATGTCTGACTTCTTGAACCCCTATGGATTGTAGCCCACTAGGCTCCTCTATCTATGGGATCCTCCAGACAAAAATACTGGAGTGGGTTGCCATGCCCTTCTCCAGGTGATCTTCCCTACTCAGGGATCGAACCTGTGTCTCCTGCCTTGGCAGTCTGATTCTTTACCACTGAGCCAACTGGGAAGCCCAATCTTCATTTTAGACCCCTGTAATATACCTGCTCTTTTAATTTAGAAAGAGAAAATCAACATCATGGAGGTCAAGAAACATCCTTACTGCTGCATAAATATTAAATGATAGAATCAGAATGTCAGTCTATCTTATGGACTGGCAACTTTACTCTGTAAAGGGCCAGTTAGTAAATGTTTCAGCTTTGTGGGGCATACAGTCTCTGTTACAACAACTCAATTCTTCTGTTGTGGTCAGGGCAGTCGCTGACAGTCTATGAGGAACTAGATGTGCCTATATTCCAATACAGTTTTATTTATGGACATTCAAATTTGAATCTCATAAATTTCTTGTGTGTCTCCAACTCATATATGTTCTTGAATTTTTTTAATTATTTAAAAATGTAGAGACCATTTTCAGCTTGCAGGTATACACAAACAGGTGTGGAGCCAGATTTGGCTCACATGCCATAGTTTATTGACTGCTGTTTTTTTTTTTTTTTTTTTCTGATCCCAAAGCTCAGGCAAGCTATTTTGACTTAGCAACTGGTTTTATCTTACGTTCCTTGGAATCAGAACCTCCCTGTGAAGCAAGACTTGGCTTTATATTCAATATACTTTGACTTTTGAAAGGAGACCTTTGGCACACAGTAGAGGATGATGAGGCTTCCCTCATGGCTCAGACAATAAAGACCCTGCCTGCAATGCAGGAGACCCAGGTTTGATCCCTGGGTTAAGAGGATCCCTTGGAGAAGGAAATGGCAAGCCACTCCAGTTTTCTTGCCTAGAGAAGCCCATGGATAGAGAAGCCTGGTGGGCTACAGTCCATGAGGTCTCAAAGAGTCAGACATGACTGAGCAACTAATAAACACAGGTATAGGTATGAAAGAATGGTGAGTATGTGTGTGTGTGTGAGAGAGAGAGAGACAGAGAGAGATGGAGAGAGAGAGAGGGAGAGGAAGGAAGCACAAAGAACAGACAGCAACAAGAAACCATTTTTTCCCTCATATCAACTGACAGATATAGACACTCCCTTTTTTAAAATCTAGAATGTCTTGCTACCTGTTTTCTAAAATAGGAGGGAATTAAAGTATTGTCAGCATGAAGATTGATTTTATTATAATGAATAGGCAGAACTGTTTGTTTCTGGTGGGTGCAATTCAATGGATGTCTCACTTGGAATTTGTAAATCTTATCACTGGGTCATGAAAGGTCATGGGGCTTTGCAGGTGTTGTCTAACTGAGTCTTATGGATGGTATCTGCTGGGGTCCTCTGTGTTATCTACTGCTTCATTAGGTTCTGGGGACGTCAATTCATGGGTCCGGAAGGCATAGCTGTGTTCATGACTGAACCAAGAGGAATCTTGGCACAGGTTCACCCAGGACAGGCAGATACCATTGGAGGACTGTGCATGAAGTGAGGGCAGAAATAATTGGCATTGTGAAATGTTAAACTGGTAGGAATCCTTGGGCAAACCCACCTTGTGAGAAAATGGACATCTAGATGTTAGCCAATTCGTGCTAAAGCCAAGGCTGATATTTGCACAGATATTGATTTTTTTTTCTCTATTTAGAATTGAGGTTAGTTTAAGATGTTCAAAAGGCCTTAAGCTTGGTTTCCCCATAGAGATTTCAAAATAACAATATCAAGTCATGCAATAAGGGAAGGAAGCCCCAAAGAGTTCTAATTTCCCCCACTATGACTATTTGTGATGCTTTATAAAATGACAAAAATCAAATTCAAAGGGAGAATTGTTTTTTCCTACTTTGTAGTACTTTAGCAATCAATGGTTGGTTGAGCCCTTCCCCAAAGCCTCTTGATTCATTTTTGGTGACATTCCTAGGGAACTCCCACAATATCTTGTGGGTCTATGGAAACCATGTGTAAGCCTCCAGTGTATCATGTACATCAGAGACCTATCACATGGAAACGTCCTGTTCCAAGAGTTCCTTGGAACTTTGGAAGCATTTTTCTTATAAAGCCATGTTCCAAAGAATGGTTATCTCCCTAGGTCATCAGAAAACTTCCTGAAACCCCTTGTGGCTGAACTGCAATGAGAGAGCTCAGAGGCTGCTGAGGCCCCAACTGCTAAGCCTTGGTGAGGCAGCTCCTTGGTTTGGGAAACTCTAGGGACTCGGCTACATCCTGTCCTCCTCCTTTTGGGAGCACTTGGCAGCCACTGAGTGGCGAGAGGAGGAGGGCCTGTGGGAGGGGGGGCTGAGAGCAGAGAGCTGAGGCCTCCTTTGGAAACAGTCTAGGAAGGCTCCATGTTAAAGGGGAAAGGAGGAGACAGGAAACCTCCATTAAATTGTTTATAAGTTGAATTGTTTCTAAGGCCGGAACTGACAACTGTTTTTACAAAGTAAAAAAGGAGGCAATGAGCTCCACCCCCTTCATTTAGGCATCTCCAGTGCTTAAGAAGATCAGAGTACAGTTTTCTTTGGACAGATGGGTTTCAAAAATTTGAATGTTGGGCAGTGTATGTGAAGTCGCTCAGTTGTGTCCAACTCTTTGCGACCCCATGCACTGTAGCCTACCAGGCTCCTTAGTTCGTGGCATTTTCCAGCCTAGAGTACTGAAGTGGGTTGCCATCCTTCTCCAGGGGGGATCTTCCCAATCCAGGGTTCGAACCGGAGTTTCCCGCACTGTGGGCAGACACTTTACCATCTGAGCCACCAGGAGGCCTCTCTTCTAATCTGAAGATTTTGGAGGTTACTGCTGATGCTGTTTGAATAGGACTGTGATATTCACGGACTGTGGAGTGGTTCAGATTGCTGCCTAAGCAAACAATTATTTTGTTTTTGCTTCTCCGGTTGACAAGGGAATGTGTTTTGCATTCTATCAGCTGGCCTTTTATTGTTTTTCATGTTGGGACAGATGTTCTTTGAGAGGTGGGGTCTTGTTTGAGGAAATGTCAGGCTGTCCAGCTTAGATTTATTGGTGACTGTGGCAGGTGCCAAATGTTTCAAGAAGTTGGTGTATGCATTTATTTTCCTCTCCTTTGGAAGATTTTTCTGGAACCAGGATATGTTCTCTTCAGGCAGAAAGCAAATATATTATACTTAAACCAGTGTATGATAGAAAAACCTAAAGAAGGCTTGTAGTGGATGCATTTACATCATCTGAAAGGCATTTTATGCACCAAGCTCCAAAGCCAGGAAAGGCAGCTAAACAAGGAACAGTCTTTTCAGGCATAGGCTTGCGGTGTATGATGTCTGGGTGGGCCAATGAGGCATGATTTACGCGGGTATCGTAAGTCTGGCTGGTTCTGAAATATTTGTCCTCTGATGTCCAGAAATTCCCATCTTTGGCACAGTCCCCAGAGAAGCACTGACTTAGCCCAGCTTTCTCACCATGACCCCCATGAGCAGGTCAAATTCAATGTGAACCTTTTGGTGGGGAATGCTTTGGAGGCTTATGTTTTATCCTAAAAATTGCTAGGAATTTCCATCCTTTCCATAACATGTTTTACCTACTCTTAAATCTTTGACTAAAGCTGATGTTCCAGGAAGATGGGCCACATTCATCCCGCAGCCCTGAACACTCCCAGGAATACTGTCTTGTCTCCTCCAGAGCAGGGAGATCTTGTTTTGAGAAACGAGAATTTCAAGCATTATCCAATTGGTGGTCCAGCCGTTGTCCTTTGAAATGTACAAATCCTCCCTTGGAACAATCATGTGTGAGTTCCTTTTTACATGAGGAGGAGAAAATTTGTCACAGGAGTTAATTGCCATTTTGGAAAACAGCACTCCGGCCTCTGAGGGCTTGGAAACTAGAAAACCTTCGGTGATGATAAAGGGGGAGGCTTGAAAATAGAAGGGTAAACTTGGGTGGAGATGTGGGGAATCTGGTCGAAGGAGGAGGTGCGGGGTGGGGCTGAGGGAGAAACAGGAACCAAAAAAAAAAAAAAGGGTGTCGGTGTAAGGGGCAAATTTTGCCTGAGGTTTTATTTAAAAATGGCTTTTCATTCTTCCGAATCAGTCTCCAACCTCAATTCCGTTCTTTAGCTTTGACTCCAATGCCTGAATTCCAATGGCAGCATGTCCACCTGGAGACCCAGGTCAGCAGAGCCTCGATGTTAACTCACCTGTGTGCGGCCCTGCCCACCCTCTCCTCTGCTGCTTCTCTGCTTGGTGGTTCCTAGGCAACTCTTTGGCTTCATTTCTGACACCACCGACTATGTGTTGCAGACTGGAGCCTGGGAGTCTGCATTTTTTCCTTCTCCCAACCTCTCAGGCACACATCCAATTGATCATGAAATCTAACCAAGGAACCTCAGAAACAATCTTTAGTTTTCTGTAGAAACTAGGGTTCCTGCAGGAATCGCTCAAAGGGCTGCGTGGCAGAGAGATTTATGAAGAGCCCGCTCACAGAGCAGGGATGAGGAAGCTGAGAGTGAACAACTGAAGACCCAGGGACAACCGTGGGATGCTATTAACACTCTGGGGGAGAAGGGGCAAGGGCAGCTGGGGAATTCTTACAGGTCCCTTATGTGTGAGCTTGAGGGTCTGGAAGAAGGGCCCCAGAGCCCCAGTTCGAGTTCCCTGAGTCACACAGCAAATTCCCACTGGTGATCTATTTTACACGTTACATACTAGGCATGACTAGTCTTGTGTGCAAATCATAACTGTCTTTGGGTATCTTTCTAGTTTTAAAAGATGATGCATGGTTTTTCTTTTTCTACAAAACTTCCCCATCTTTGCTCAAGGCTGGCTTTAAAGGAACCTAGCCTGAGACATTTTAGTGTGCTCTTTCAGCACTGACTTGCCTTTGAATATGCTGTTATTTGTGTTTGGGTTCCCCTTTCTTTTTATAAATATTTGAAATGATAAAGGGAAAAAGAAAGAATAAAATGTTAAAGCCTCCTTCATTACCAATGCCTGCCACATACCTACATAGGCCATTTCACATGACTGAAATCACATACATATTGTAGTGTGACTTGCTTCTTGTTTTAATAATATACCTTTATATTCCAGGATATATTTTGGATATACTATAATTATTTAAACATTTGTGTTATTGATGAATGATTAAGGTGCTGATACTTTTTCCTCTCTCATAGAAAATGCTACAATAACTGTGTACATGTCTTCGTACACGTGTTAGTCATCTTGCGGATAAGAGTTTCTGCTCGGATTTTTTTAGTTGTAAGAGAAAACACCCTAACCAGTTTAAGCAGAAAGCAAACCTAAGGGTGGAGATGGTGGATCTGGCCTTAGAATCAGCTGCTGGGGCTCAAGAGGTCCCATCCACTCACCCCCAACTGCTGTTGTCCTCTGTGGTGCTCTGTTCCCAAGGCCTTTTCAGCGGCGAAGCGGCAGCCAGGGATTCTACGCTGTGCCGCTCAACACTCTAAGCCCATTGGAAAACAGAGGGCAATTTTCTTTCAGTAGTCTTAGGAAATGTCCCCAGATTGTGTCACTTTGATTCACACACCCATCCCCAAACCAATTCCTGTGTCAGGAGGCATGCAATGCTTTTGTTGGCCAGGCCTAGGAACACACCCCCTAGTAACCTGAATTGAAGATGGGGCAGGGGGAGATTCCCCAGCATTACTCTTGCTCTTATTTCTAGAAGGGGGAAGGAACACTGCCTCTCAGGAGAGGGAACCATCATGGGCCCTTGCAAATTGAAATATAGGGTTAGAGTATGCATTACAAACTTTTGATAGCTGCTGCCAGATAGCTCTCTTGAAATTGTACCTCAATTTATATTCCCAGCACCAGTAGGATCCACAGTCCCTTTATCTACAGTCTTAAGACACTGAATGTTATCAGTATTTTAAATTTTAACTGAACAGAGGGCTAAAAATGCTATATCACTTTTTAAATTTGATTCCTCTGATGCCCAGTGATAGTAAGTACCCTTTCATAGGTTGAGCCAATCTTTCCATTTCTTTTTCTGTGAAATCCCTGTGTATATTTTTTGGTCAACATTTTATTAGGTTTCTTTTTTTTCTTACTGTTTGTATCAGCTCTTTATATATTAAGGACTTTAGGAGTGTGAGCTTCTTGAAGGTGGAGACTAAAAAATGAGTGAATGAATGATTGAGAGAATGAGTGAATAAATGAGTGAGTTAATAGTTTCCTTTTTCCTGTTTGGTAGTAGGACCTGAGGGATAGTGAAATATCCCTTTTCCAGTAGATTTTTCTGGAAATTTCCCTATAGAGTTTCTCAGTAAGCTTTTTTGTAGGCTGTGAGGAACAACTGAATCAAGTTAATATGGGGAACATCATTCTGCATTCCTTTTCAGAAGTTTCCCTCATATTCTCTTGCCCTCACACATCCCATGGATAACTGCACATGACCTACTGTGTGTGGTTCAGTCTCACACACACATCCACCCGCTCTGAAGCAAAGGCCCTAGAGCTCTGTTGAGACCCGTGCCTGCCACGGGAGTCAGCGAGTACGTTGCCTGGTTAAACATCCATCCAGGATTTCAGAGGGACTTGAAAATGATTGTTTTGGCTAGAATCCTGGGTTTGAGGTTTCTTCATGTAGGACTCTGAAAAAAGGTTTTGGAAACATCTCTAATCCCAAAGTATGTATTTGGGAGGCTGCCTTCGCCATTACCCACCTAATAATTTCGGCTCCCAGGGCCGTCTCACCCAAGGGCATTCACTGCTTTGGCCGAGTCAAAAGGAACTGATGCGGGGAACGGAGGACCTGGGTTCCAATGCCGTTCTCAGTGGGCGTTATTCACCACCTGAAGCCCCGTTTTCCTTATCTTAAAATATGATGGTTGAAATGGACGACGTCTATGTCCCTGCCCCACTGCAATATTCTGAGTGCGATTCCGAATTCTGCTCTGCCACCAACCGTGTGCCTCGGAGCTTTGCCCATTACTCATGAGAATGTCAACATCTGGGTAAATAGATATTTTGGGGTCAGCTCTAAAAAACCCCAAAGTACGTACTGCATGTTGATTTTGGCATGTGGACAAGCCTGAGCAGGACCGTGTCAAGCATTTCACCACGATAGCTGCTGAAGGGAAGGCCCAGGGCAGCGGTCTGGGTAGCTGTTGGGGTGATGAGACCAGTGGGGTCCTGTGGCACAGATGACTCTGCAGGAGAGGAGGCAGTGAAAGGCCTGGGAGTAAATCTACGAATCATAAAAAAATCATTAGACCCATGTTGGGAACTGCTTATGACACTGTCTCAAAGCCACATTCTCAGGCAACAGGGAAAGCTGTAAATAGATCCACAGTTATCCAAGCATAGCAGAATAAAACTACAGGACGCCAAGTCAAACAGGCTCAGCCAACGTTTTGGGTGAAATCGTTGAATATTGCTCAGGCTTTCAGAGTGGGAGGGTCTGTTCAGAAGACTCTTGACTGCGGGTCCCTAGGAGACAGCTCCAGGCAGCTCGGCTGGCTCTGCCCTCCCACCAGGAGCCAGCTCAGTGCAGAAAAACCAGAGGCAAAGACACTTTCTAAGGGGTGGCCTCATCCCTGGAGGACTTGTAGCATCGCTCTGTTGTTACTCAAGTGAAAAAAATGTAAAAAGCATGGGAGGCTCCCAAGCCTCCATGACTGAGAATTAGAGTAACATGGTGGCATCTCAAAAAACTTTTAACGTAATTTCAAACTCCTAGAAAATTTGCAGCTGTACTGTACACCCTTTACATCAGTGTTTGACCAATTCTCCCTCCCATCCTTTCTCTCCCTCTTTCTCTCTTTTTCTTCTTTCTTTTCCTTCTGTCTTTCTCTTTCCTTCTTTCTTTCCCTCTTGCTTTTTTTTGTGGTATTGCTTTCTCTTTCCTTTCTTATATACATATATATTCCTCCAGGAAGGTTTGCAGATAACTTGTATAATTAATGACTCTTTAAATATTTTAGTGCATATTTCCATATTTCCTGAAAATGAGGACGCTCTCTTATATAATCATTGTGCCATTATCAAAATTAAGAGTTAACACTGACACGGGACTACTATCTAGATGTCACTCAGATCCCCAATTGTCCTAATAATATTCTTTACAGTAACAGAAAATCCAGGATCCCATATTGCCTTTAGTCTGTTTTCATCTGGAAGAGCTTCTTAGTCTTTCTTTGTCTTTTGTGATATTTTTGATGAATACAGGCCAGTTATTTTGTGGAATGTCCCTCAATTTGGGTCTGTCTGATGCTGTGGAATTTCCTTTCTGCTTCGTGCACTGCCTCCTGAAGTGCAAATGCCTGGTTGGGATGTGACTGGCTGCAGGAAACTGCTTCCCCAGTCCAGCAGTCTAGAGCTCATGCAAACTCCCCTTTGCCCTGTCTTGGGGGTTTCCTCTCCATTCTCCTCAACCACTGTTTCTTCTCCTGCAAGCATTGTGGAAAAGTCAGATAATTTGCTTGCTGGAATTTGGGCTCACCATATAGTTGCCCATAGACACAGTGCTGAATATGGCAGATGATTCTTTGGTTCTATCAGAATTATACAGAAGAGCATTAAATACCCAGTAAAAGGCTGTGGAACAGATTCAAGATGTGTAACTTAGGTTCTTTGGGAAAATAAACTTTGAGTTCTAAACAAATCTATGCACAAATTAACTTCTGGAGCTTATAATGGACTCTGCAGGGGGTTTCTATTTGTTTTATGATTCAATTTTCTGTCATACAATTCCATCTTGGCCTCTGCTTGAATGGATTTCATTACTGAGGCCCCCACATAGCTTTCCTCTAAAGCAGTTTTCCCCTACAAGTTGATCCCATGTCATGAAATCTGGAAATGAAAATGATACAAGCTTCCAGTGAATCTATACATGATTTATCAGCTCACTGACCCTGACATTTCACTAACAAATGAAGGAGGTTGGAAGAATATGGGAAGAGGTGGGATGAGAGACCTCTCTCACCAAGTGTTTCGTCTGTGACTTGACACACAATTGAGAGTGTTCTCAAGGACTAGGACTTTTCACGGCAAACCTGCCAGTCAGCTGAGGAATTTTCTTGATGTGAACCACAGTCAGATTCTTAGCAGTGCAGTGATTGTTACAAATTGCAATTGAATCTGGGAATGGTTTCCAGTGTCACCCCTGAAAAGGACCTTGGCAAGTTCATCTGGTAGGAGGGACATCTCCAGTTTTAACCAGAAAACAGAAGCCAACATATATAAATACTTGAATGAATAACTTAATTCTTAGGACACAGATCAGAATTAAATCAGTTCTTGAAACACAGTTCCAGTGATCAGGTCTTTGGAATCATGCAAGACTTGCAGAGTTCCATTTCTGCGTCATGTGAAGAACAAGCTCATGTTTTACAAGCCATTGGTGACTGTGGATAGACCTCCTTTTCAATCAATCAGTCAATTATTATTTTAGGGACAGTGTAAAGAATATCTGTTCTAGAAACCAGAAGGATGATATCCTAATTGTTAATCACTTGCTGGGAACTAGGTACTAAGACACTACAGAGCCCCAGGGTTAGAAATAGAAATGAAAAATAATCCTTATTCACAATGAACAGTGACTGTAGGAGAAGAAAAGATAAACTAAAACAGAGATAATTCCTCTTTGAAGCGCAGCATGAAGAAGTAAGTGGCTTCTGGTGCTAGTGGCAAAATAAAATCCACCTGCCAGTGCAGGAGATGTGAGAGTCATGGGTTTGATCCCAGTCATGGGTTTGATCCCTGGAGGAGGGCATGGCAACCCGCTCCAGTGTTCTTGCCTGGAGAATCCCCTGGACAGAGGAGCCTGGTGGGCTACAGTACATAGGGTTGCAAAGAGTCAGACATGATTGAAGTGACTTGCATGCACGCACGCATGAAGCATTAAAAATGAAAGAAGAATAGAGGGTTAGGTAGAGATGAACAGTAGCTAACTCAGCTAAAATTGGTGTAAGGAAAACTATGGTGAGAACGCCCAAAGGAGGTTATGACTAAGCTGAGTTTGCAGAATGGAGAGAAGCCAGGCAGGTGGATGGGGAAGGGAAGGGAGCCACAGGCAGAGGTCATAGCATGTTTAGCACTTAATGGGGCTGATGGCTGGGACTTTGGGGGACTGTAAGCTGTTCCAGCTGGGTGGAGGTGGGGGAGAAGCAGGAACTGAAGCTGAAAGAATCGGAAAGGGAAGATCAGGGAGACCTTGTAAATCATGGAAGACACTCGAAATGTCATCTCAAGGTTACTCAGAGTCGTCAAAAGGACTTCAGAAAAAGGTAGAGGTTGCTGAATGGCAGGCGTTGGAGGGGTCAGAGATATAGAGGCAGGCAAAGCAGCTAGGACACTGTTGTAATAGAATATGGAGCAATAATAATGACCTAAATTAAGATAATGGCTCTGAGAATAAAGGAAATAGTATAGATTAGAAGGGTGTTTCAGAGATGGAGGCATTAAGACTTGGTGACTGATGGGATATGAAGTTTATGAAGAAGCATCAATTAAGGATGACACTAAGATTTCAGCCTTTGGTGACTAGAAAAGGGGTGATATTACTGTTCTCTACAATAGAGAAACTACTAGCTGCTTTGCAGGAGAAAAAAGATGTTGCCTTCAGATTTTTGTGCATATGGAGTTTGATGTGCCGGAGGGACATCCAAGTGATGATACAAGAAGTTGGAGGTTGGGTTCCAGATCACTGTAAGAACTAATGTTGAAGAAAAGACATTTGGATGCTGTTGGTACAGAGGTGGTAATACAATGAATAGGAACAGATGAGCCCAGGAAAATGTCTACAGTGAGACAAGAGGGATTCAGTGAACAAGCACTTCAAGGGTGGGATTAGGAAGAGGATTTTGACAAGGAGAGACTGAAAGGAAGCAGTAAGAGAAGTAGGCGGAAAAGCAAGAGACAGGGCGTTCATTGAAGATGGCCAAGGAGCAAGTAGGAAGGGCATCGTGGAGGCATGGATGTCTTATGACAAAGTGAAAAATGGCTTTATTGTAAGGTTTGCCCATCACAGGTCATAGGTGCCCTTAAGGAGAGAGCTTTCTGTGGATTGGTGGGGGCAGAAGAGGCTGGTTGAGGAAGAGGGGAGAGTTAGTGTAGGTGAAACTGTCCAGCAGCTTGTTGGAGAGAAGGCATAAAAGATAGTAAGAGGGTACAGGTTCTAGATGAGGGGGTAGTGAGGGAAATCTGACTTATATGCTGGAGTAAAACATCCAATGGATAAAGATTAAGGAGAAATTTGAGGAGGGAAAGAGCCAAAGATGCTGCATCTAATGCAGTTATAGGACCCTGGACAAGAACCTTCACCTCCCTAAACTGCAATCTTTTTTGGTTTTTCCTTTACTTCACTAGTACATTTTGGTGGTGTGCTCTGTGTTGGTACCGGTAGATTGCTTAATTCTTCTTACTGATTGCATATTATTCCATTGTATGAATTACCTGTAATTTATTTAGCTGGCTCCTTAACGATGAGTCAGATGGATTACATGGTTTCCAATATTTTGCTGTTATAGGCAATTCTATTATATCTCATTTATCACATGTGCAGTATATCTATAGAATACATATTTAGAAATGCTATTGCTAGGTCAAAGGGCATGTGAAATTTTAATGTGGAGAAATTTGAACAAGTTTGAAAATGTGCAGAAGGAAGGGCAATGGGTTTGGGCCTAATGCATCTCCTGATTATTCACCAGGAGGTGAATAATAAAGTAAGAGGGACAGGAAGATGAAAGCAGATAGTGGCACAGCTTAGTGGACCTTTAGTCCAGTGAAAAGGTGTCTCAGGACACAATTAGGCGTGAACATCACTCTTCTGTAACCGAATGGCCATAGTGCGGCCAGTGCTCCTAACGATCCCTAGCCTATGATGATCCCTAGGTCCATGATGTTGCACCTGAACTTTGTACAGCAGAGGCCCAACTCCAAGGCAAAGGTCAGTATCTTCCTATTAGAGGAGAAGCTCTCTCAACTCTTACTTTAGAAGCTTGTAATCCCAGGCAACTGACCTCTCTGAAGCCAGGTCCTGGATTAAGCTATAAAATAGAAACTTCAGGGTGGAAGGAGCAAGTTGTGAGACTAGTTAAGGAACATATCAAAGCCAGAACAGTAGCAGAGAAACCAATCTCCATTCAGATAAAAGTCTGGTATCTCTGCAGCTCCAACCTCCAACCCCCGTCCCCTAACAGGAAAGAGATGAGATAGACAATGCAAGAAGTGGGTATCATGAAAGCAAGAAGGTGTCCAATCCCTTGCAATCAACTCCCTTTGGAGCTCCAAACTTTAACTACATTTCCAGGGCCAGAGTCTCCCAATACTGGATGATGTTTCTACAAGGAATTAGGTGTTTGTTTCAATAAGGAAAAATAATCTAAGAAACCATGTCTGGTAGCAGGGCACCCCCTTCTTTTATCTCCTACACTTTAATCTATGAGGCATTTCCCATGCATTAGCAGGTGAAGTTAAGGGAGGAAATGGGGCCAGAGGGGAACGTTTGCATTACCCTGGAAGACAAGATAGTAGAGTGAAGAAAGAGCTATGGGCACCCATTCACCCTATTCCTTTATCAAAGAGCACTGGAGGCGGATGTCTCTTTTCCTAATTTAATGTTTCTGGGGTTCAGGAAGTACTGTGTGCAGCACTAGAGAGCCGTGGGGCCTGGACCTACTCCTCCATTCTCTGGTTGAGTGACCATAGGATTAACCCAAGGAGGCTTAGAATCTGCATTTATAAAACAGGAGTAATAACAGTACACGCATCTCAAAGATAACATGAGTAGAAACTTTACATACTGCCTGGCACATATTGGCTAGTTAATACATATTAGCTACTATCATTACCAAGAATCCCACTGCGCCAGCTGTGTTGCAAGTTGGTTGGTACCAAAGCCAGTGTTACAGTACCCATTATTACAAACCTTCAGACATCATCATCTCTGTGGATTCTCCTCCCTGCAACATGTATAGATTCTGTCTGTGCAGACATGGCCCAGAAAATTATGCAGCAGGAAGATAGAATGCAACTGTATAGCCAGAAGTTAGGCTAGTGGTTTTTTTTTTTAATTTTATTTTTTTAAATTTTTTATTTATTTTTTCTACTTCGATTTATTTTTTATTTATTTAGTTTTTTATTTTTTAAATTTTAAAATCTTTAATTCTTACATGCGTTCCCAAACTAAAGTGTATTCCTTGAACCAGCAGAATCAACATCACATGGGAACTTGTTAGGAGCGACAACAGACCTTCCCAATCAAAATCTCCAGGTCCCCTACCCTATCCCTCAAAGCCCCAGGAGATATTGAGATTATACTAAAGCTGGAGAAGACTCTTGAGAGTCCCTTGGACAGCGAGGAGATCAAGCCAGTCAATTCTAAAGGAAATCAACCCTGAATATTCATTGAAATGACTGATGCTGAAGCTGAAGCTCTAATACTTTGACCACCGGATAGAAAGGGCTGACTCATTAGAGAAGAGCCTGATTCTGGGAAAGATTGAGGGTAAAAGGAGAAGAGGGCAAGGACGAGATAGTTGGATGGAATCATCAGCTCAACAGACATGAGTATAAGCAAGCCCTGGGAGACAGTGAAGGACAGGGAAGCCTGGCATGCTGCAGTCCATGGGGTCACAAAGAGTCAGACAGACCTGTGTGACTAAACAATGACAACAAAGTGTGAAAGCCACTGAGTTAAACTCTGGGATGCCATTCCCTACTTCACACAGAAAGAGCAGAGTGGACAGAGAAATCCAAGATGGCGGGCCTGAAGCTCACAGCCACGTTTGGATGAATGACTTAACAACCTTGCCTATTCCTGAACACTCTCTGCTATGGCTGGGAACGGCCTGTCAAACTGCAGATTTTTCCTTTTCTCTTTCTCTCCACACTTCTCTCCCACAAGACACAAGATAGTTCCTGCCCAGGCATCTCAGATTACCATTTTTTTTCCTCAAAGCCAATTAAAGGTCTCTAATCCCTCCTGTGTTTACCTAAAGGATGAATTTGATCGGAAGAGATGAACAGGAAGGGCAAAATCCTAGAAGGGCTTGGGAAAGGAAGTTTCTGCTCCAGTGGTGGGAACACACCCTTTCTCACTAAGCTACTTACGAACTGGGGAATTTTTTGAATTACAATTCTCTATCCAGCCTGACTTTCATCTCAAGCCCACAATCGTGCTTTCAAAGGCAGTGCCTGACTTTATTCTTAGTATTAATACTTAGGAGATCTTTTTCCCCAAGAACATCTCAGGAATCCCCAAAATGAGAGTTCAAATCATTTGAATTATTCCTTTTCATAGGTTGAAAGGAGGTGAATATCAGCAATTTTTTATGATTAAATGTAATATATGGACCCAAGAATGTTTATATGGGACCCACAATTCTGTGTTACTCAGGTTATTTTTTGAAGACTTCTGGGCATAGATTTTCTCCTTTATGGGATTACCTATAGAGTTTACCATTTCTGGGCCTGGCTGGAGTCCTTGTGTAAGTAATTTGACCTCCCAGACTCACTTTCCTTGTCTGTAAAGTGGGAGTGCTATTACCTTCCTTACAGGTAGATGTACGATTGAGCGGGAAATTGTACCTGCAGCGTCTGGTGTGGCATTGTTATACCTGGCATTATACGCTTTAGTGGCCTTCTTCAGTGAAGCTGGATTAACACTTGAAACTCCTATCTCCACCTCTTCTGCTAGCTCTAGGCTCTGTTCTACATGTGTGCAGGTGGTGGTCCTCCAGGTCACAAGTGTTCCTCATCTAGAAATAAGGGATCAGGGCATCTTTTTAAGGCCCTTAAACAGGATGCATTTTTATGAGATGCTAAAGTACTTTGGCCACCTCATGCGAAGAGTTGACTCATTGGAAAAGACTCTGATGCTGGGAGGGATTGGGGACAGGAGGAGAAGGGGACGACAGAGGATGAGATGGCTGGATGGCATCACTGACTCGATGGATGTGAGTTTGAGTGAACTCTGGGAGTTGCTGATGGACAGGGAGGCCTGGCGTGCTGCGATTCATGGGGTCGCAAAGAGTCGGACATGACTGAGAGACTGAACTGAACTGAACTGAAGAAAGTGAAATATTTTTTCTCCCTTAAGTAAACATTATTATTCTTCATTTCAGAGAAGTATCAGATGAATTTATTTCTATGTTTCAGAATCTCTGTAGGAGAAGAGAAAGCAGCCCAGCAAATGAAGGCAGAAAGTTCCAGCTGCATCGTTGATTCAATAGCGCAACCTCTGAGCACTGCCCTAACCTCTGTCTCTGGTTTCCTGTCTTGCACATGAGGATTACATGCATGCCTCACCATACCTCAGTGAGGACAAAGATGATCGAATGAGCTAGTGCTTCATGAAAGTACTTTGAGCTTTGGAAGCAGAGATTTTACATAGATACAAGGTATTGTTACATTATACAAGGATGATCAATTTTCTTTGGTAATAGTCATGACACCACGAAAACTTATCTATTACAGTTCAAAAGCAGAATGAGAAAGAATAAAGTTGTTTTTTTTTCCCCCCCAGTAGAACCATCATCAGCCCAGAGATGTTTTGGAGGGTGTTATAGAAATATTCTCAATGGTCTTCAAGAGCAAGGTTAAGAGCTCCCTGCACTTGGTTCTTCCTCCCCTACATAGAGGTAAGAGTCCTGACAGATTGTCTTTAATTATTAGATGTTAAAAAGGTAAGTGGGAATCTGATACACTGTATGTTGGGCTGTTGACAAGAGACCTTTTGAATTCTCAAAGGTGGGTATTGATCAGAAATTTGCATGTGTTCCCATCCAGTTTGTTTAGAGATGTCCTATTCTTGGAAGTAAACAAGGAGAAGCAATTCAACATTTCCATTAATAAAATGGCTTTACTTCTGCTGGTAAAATGTTCTGTGGCTTATTTTAAACTGAGAGTTGAATAATGATGGGTGTACAGGGCCAGGCACAAGCAAAGAACTGGGAAGCTTCACTTTTCTTAATGTGAGGCTGTTTGTGTTTGTAAAGAATGAGGTTAGTGATGTTTAAATGAGGAAACTGGAATCTGGGGTCTCGTGTTTTTTTGTTTGTTTTGTTAAGTTCAAGTGCTTCTAGTTTTTTGTTTATATCAAACTCTGAAGATGAAACTCATGCACATAAGGAGAATCCTGTAGAACTGCCAACAAAAAATATCGAATGACTTAGGTTCTTCGGCAATGTTTGCCACCCGCCATGAGACGATCAGCAGACTGCTGAGTAGAGAGATGTGTATTTTGAATACCTTCCTCCCCTAAAAACATTCCACTCACTACCACTGATGCCTGCTCACGGGGCAGTCGACCTGCAGACATGTGTTGTTTTTTTGCTCTCTCCTCTCTCCCCTGCCCCTTCTTTAAATTAAAATACAGTTGACAAACAATTTTATTAGTCTCAGGTATACTACATAATGATTTGAAATTTGTGTACACTACAAAATGGTCACCATGATAAATTAAGTGACCACCTGTCTCCATATAAAGTTAGTACAATATTTTTGACCATATTCCTTAAACTGTATATCATATACTCACATGAAGATTTATTATATAGCTTGTGGCTTGGACCTCTTAGTCCTCTTCATTTATTTCATCCATCCCTACCTTTTCCCTCTGTTCTTCCTTAAAAACTTGTAAGGATGGCTTCATCTTTCTCATTCTCTTTTTTCTTGTCTGTTCATTACTGATTTCCTATTTACATCCAGAGCCCTACCTGTTGTTTTTAAGTAGTTACACACAAGCATAAGCAGATCTGAAGGAAACCCTCAACCAAATCTATGCTTGTTCTGGCCACGTTCTTTCATCTCCTCTGTAGAAGATGGGCAATCAGGATAACTAATGGCTGCCTTGGAAGTGACTAGTTAACCAAATGAAAAGTGAATTAACTAGCTAACCCCAAGGCAGGTCAAGACAGAAAAATTCCATAGTTATATCATTTGGTGTCCATGAGATGGTAATTAAAAAATTTTCTTACATTTTTAATTTGATAAATACCAGTTTTCTTGTGTGAGTCTAAACAGATTGTGGTTTCCACAGAAACAATTGGGCTTAACATATATATATATATATATATATATATATATATATATATATATATATATATCTGCTGCTAACATATATAAGTCGCTTCAGTTGTGTCTGACTCTGTGCGACCCCATAGACAGCAGGCCACCAGGCTCCTCCATCCTGGGGATTCTCCAGGGAAGAACACTGGACTGGGTTGCCATTTCCTTCTCCAATGCATGAAAGTGAAAAGTGAAAGTGAAGTCTCTCAGTCGTGCCTTCACAACCTACCAGGCTCCTCCATCCATGGGATTTTCCAGGCAAGAAGTGGGGTGCCATTGCCTTCTCTGATATATATATCTATATATACATCTATCTATGTCTATATATAGACAACCCACTCCAGTAATCTTGCCTGGAGAATTCCATGGACAGTGGAGCCTGCAGGCTACAGTCCATGGATTGCAAAGAGTCAGGCATGACTGAGGAACTATCACTCTCTACATCCGAGCCACCAGGGAGGCCTGATATATATACATATACACATATATATATGTGTATATGTATATGTATATACATATGTATATATTTAAGGTAGGATTGGGTGTTTCCCTTCGTTAGAGATATAGAAACTGCATGAACTTGGCTATAGAACTGCCTCTCTTTTTAGAGCTCTTCAAAACACCCCATGTGGCCAGAGCACAAAGCATGAGTTGTTACAACTATTTCAGATGTCACCGGAGGAGTTAAGCTAGGAGCTGTTGTTTTCACTGTTAACATCTAGCTTCAGATGCCCTGGTAACCAGGTTGATGTCACTGCTGACTCTCCAGGTTTCCTAAATGCATCTAAGACGGAACTAGTTATGTAGCCTTTAGAATCCTGGCAATTTATAGGTGGTGACACTGCCCAATTCTGCTTTCCTCCTCTCCTTGCTGATTTGAGCTGTTGATCCTTCAGTTCAGTGTTTCTTTTATATTCAGAGACAGTAAAGCTGTAATTCAAGGGTTGGGGGAAGGGGTTCTGTTAGTTAGCAAAATTGTAATGTGAGAGGAGGTAACTTGACATGGGAATGAAGGATCTGTTCTTGGCTAGAGACTCAGTTCCCCAGTTCTGTCATCCTTGGAAGCTGAGCATCCTTGGGCAATGTCCTTTGCTTCCATTTCCTCACCTGTTAAATGGGCTAATGATAATAGAACAGGTGTGAAAGTTGAGCTGATGTACAGAACTATTAAGCTTTCCATAATCATTAGCTCGTATTACTGTTGATTCTGAGAAGTTGAATCCGAGTAACGTATTCAAATTGGCTTCTCAGATGACTCAGTGGGAAAGAATCTGCCTGCCAATGCAGAAGATATGAAATCCATCCCTGGGTCAGGAAGATCCCTTGAAGGAGGAAATGACAACCTATTCCAGTACTCTTGCCTGGAAAATTCCATGGACAGAGGAGCTGGGTGGGCTACAGTCCACAGGGTCGCAAAGAGTCGGACATGACTGAGCACACACACACGTATTTATGCCAACCGCAACTATCTGAATGGGAGAAACAAAGCTTAGGAAGATGAATTGGGAAGAAAAAATGTTGCCCAATATGAGAAGAAACCACGTTATTTTCTTTTTTCCTTACTCCTTGGCATTATTGAAAACCACTTCAATTTGGGGAGAATGTTTCAGAGTAAACCAGTCCAAACATCACCATTTTCTATACAAGTCACAGCTTCACTCTACATTAAAACACTGAGATGCGCGGGGAGGTGGGGAGCTGGGAGAGGAGAAGGAGATGTGGTCAAAGAGTAGAGGAGAGGCCGGAGGGGAAGGGAGAGGGGGAGGGAGGCTCCCCTCAGGGGAGGATAGGGCTCCACGGACTTTCTCCAAGAGAACGCTGATTTTGAAGTTAGCGCATCACCAAAGGCTTACCAAGGAAGACTATGACTTTTCTGTGCGGAAAGATTTGGGTGAGATGAACGGAAATTGTCAGTAATTGCTGTAGTTGCTGCTCAGCCCCTAGGTCATGTCCGACTCTTTGTGAGCCCATGGACAACAGCACGCCAGCTCCTCTGGCCTCCACCATCTCCGGGAGTTTGCTCAGATTCACGTTCCCTGAGTTGGTGATGCTAGAATAGCCTGTCAGGAATGGCTGCTGTTAAACTGCCATTCTCTTCTGTCTGGTTTGGGTTCCCCTCAAAGCAGACAATGAATAGGCGGTTCATTTGAAAGATGATCCCTGAGAGCACAGTGAGAGAGTGGAAACGGACAGAAAGGAGGAAGGCAATCCAGGCTGTGTTGATGGGCCAGTTATGGCAGCAGGCGGTGGTGCCCACTCCTGCTGGGGAACTTTCTTGGAGTCATGTGGAATGCACCTCCCCAGGGAGATCTGAGGGATTGCCATATAAGCATTTTATTCAATGTCAAGTCTTTGAGTATCATAAAGATGCAATGGGAAAAAATGGAGCAGAGACTCTACTCGTTTCTAAAAACTTTTTATACTCGCTTTGCCTGTAATGACGAACCTTGTCTCTGTTCCCTAAGTTAATCCTAGTACTTAGAATAGTTCCTGGCACTTAAAAAATGCTCAGTTAATACTTCTTGAGTAAACCATGAATGACTTTTCTGTGACTCACAGGGAATGTAGTCCTGATGGCTATGAAGTCTACATTCTACATTTGAAATCATAAGTATTGTTCTAGGACCTGAGTGAGAGTGAAAGTCGTCAGTCGTGTCTGACTCTTTTCAACCCCATGGACTATACAGCCCATGGGATTCTCCAGGCCAGAATACTGGAGGGGGTAGCCTTTCCCTTCTCCAGGGGATCTTCCCAACCTGGGGATCAAACCCAGGTCTCCCATATTGCAGGTGGATTCTTTACCAGCTGAGCCACAAGGGAAGCCTAAGAATATTGGAGTGAGTAGCCTATCTCTTCTCCAGTGGATCTTCCAACCCAGGAATCGAAATGCGGTTTCCTGCATTGCAGGCAGATTCTTAACCAACTGAGCTATCAGGGAATGATGATGAATTCTAACTTTTTCTATTATGATGTGTATTCATGCCCACTCATCCCTCACCCTGCTACATATACTCATGAACTTAAATGTTCTTAAACTTAAACGTGCTTAGACCATCAGGCATGCCCCTTACCTGATCATCTGGAAAGCATCCCCATCATCTGGGTAAAGTAGGGACATTTGGATGTCTTCAGATGTGTATCTCGGTAGGACACTGGTGTTGATATCCAAAAGGTATTTGTTGAATAATTACATTAAAGTTTCAATTTTTATTTCTAGAGCTCAAAACAAGCAAAATGTTTTATGTGGCATGACTTATAAGAGATCCAAGGACTGTACAAAACCATCTTTAGCAAACATCTAGATTCTGTGAAATATCTGTGCCCATATTAAATTTAATACAGAGTTTATTAAAAGACTTAGGTCTTTATTGCTTCTTAATATTCTGAATGGATTCCAAAATGGTTTTAAAGCATTCTTTGAGTTGCCTATAAATACTTCCTAGTTCATATTAACACAAAACTTTTTCCTTCTGGATGTTTTACTTACAAACATCAATTTCATTTATTTTCTTAGGATTCTGGTTTATTTATTACTGGGCTGGTCATTTCCATAGCAAACATTTCACTGGTTAACCTGCGGCTCATCAGCTATATAGCTTAATAGACAGTTAACCCAGATTTGATTCACTTTGTTAATTTAAAAAGAATTAGAAGACAATAGAGTTTAATAAATTTTTCAAAGCCCATTGAACATCATTTGCTCTTTTCTGCGTGGTACAAAAGGGACCCCAGCACCTTGTCGTGTCTCGTGTTATCACTAATGCAATAATTGTCACCGTGTTGCAGAGGGTGACCATGCCAGCTCATGACATGCCACACACATTGATGTCCATGTGCGGAATATCCAGCAAGCTCAATCTGTGATTCTAATCAGAAGAGCTGTTTCCTATTCATATCTCATTATCTTAATTGCCACTGCTTCCCACTGTGCCACACAGGCAGATAAGAAAACCATTAGTTAAAAATTGTCAACTCCACAATGTAACACAGATCACAGGCATTTTGTCACGTGCTTTACTGAAGTGTGGGAAATGCATTTGCTAATCTTTTGTGTTAGGAATCCAAAGACGTTTCAAGGAAGGAGTGCCAAATTCCAGCAACCTGAGTTGTGGAACTTGTGCCTTCTTCTTGTGTAGATATTCCATTGCTAATAAGGCAACTTTTAGGCTTCGGGTTGCTGCTGTCTTTGACTTTCAAGTGATGGCTTTTGGTCTAACTCCAGTGGGTGCTCCATTTTCTGGCCTTGATCTATTGAAGAGGGAAGTTACCTTTCCCCATGAGCCCCTTCAGAAATCAGCAGTCCAGTTTAATAGATCAGCTGCCTCATTTGGGCAGTGGCAGAATTCAGACACATCTGTAGCCATCTCATGTCAGCCCCAAAGCTGATAGACTCATTACAAACAAGTCTCTTGGTTTTAGTCAAAATAATTCAATTTCCTTTCTGGGAAAAAAAAAGCTTTCCTTAAGTTACTTTGTTTTTTTCTTCTTTTCTTTCCCTCCCATCAGTAGATCAAAACGTTGGGCCCTTCTTAACTCTAATTCAAACATCACTTTAGAAGTTAACACATTTGAGTTCCAAAAGCAATGCTTTTAACTCCTGTCTTGTGGTCAACAAGGGGACTAAGTCAACGTATAAACAGTGTCAGATGGCGTCTCACACATGGCACTTAAGAAACCTTACCCTGATACTGCCTTGACCTCGGGGCCTCCGATCAGGCCAGCTTGGTGACACTGAACAGGGAGGTTTCAAAGAAAAGGCCTGTGCGGTCCTGGGACCTTGACAGCAGGGCCTTGGGGATAGGCAAGATCTGGGCCTGCTGTAGCCACTGAGCATTTTAGCTCGGCTCCTGACTTGACTGCAGAGGCAGGTTTGAGGCTCATTTTTCTTCTACTGGTTCCATTTCTCATCCCACCTGCTTCTCGGTTGATGGAGTTGCATTGGGCCCTGATGGATCCAGGGGTGCCTTTCAGGGAAGCCCAAACAAGGCAAGCTCAGCACTCAGGAGGCTTAGAGAAGTCTCTGAGGATAGGGAGGTGACAGTCTGCTGAACAGGGCAGTGTTTCGCTGTAGTAAAAGTTCTGCAGACAGTGTCTACAGCAGACATGACTGGTTTCCTGAAGGCCCCTGGCAGGTGGTTTTGGGGAATCCCTAGAGCTTCCGGGTGTCCTATAACCTCCAGGGTATGTGTGGCCTGTTTACAGGGCAAATGCCCTGAGGAAGGGGATTAGTAAATTGGCACCCTGCTTTTCACCCCTCAGTGCGTGATTCTGAGGTGCATCCCGCAGCGCCCTTCCGGGGGCCGGAGACTGTGCCCTCAGTTTCCCACAGCAATCCCCTAACAGACACACTGTGTACCGGCTCCACTTCCCTTCCTGTTCTCCCTGCTCCCCTCTCGCACTTCCACGTCCTGGGACACTTCCCAAATAACATGCCTGCACCCAAGTATTTTCCTCGGGAACCCAAACTACACCCGAGTCAGATAAAAATTTAGTTGCCACAGCAAAAAGAATGCAAGGGATCCCCTGAAAGCTCCATCTCCTTCAGGCTGATACACCTGAGTGTCTTGGTTTGGATTCTCCGGAAGCAAACACTAAGATCACGACTTCATCACAGATAGTTTATTTGGAAGAAGATTCCAGGAAATGCTGGTAGGAGGGTAGGGAAGTGAGACAGGGAAGGGATGGAGGAGATAAAGTGGGTGTTATTAAGCCACTTACCCCTGTGGGCAGCTGGAGCCGGAGCTGCAGAGGTACTCTGCTTCTGGAGCACCGAGAGTGTGCCTCCAAATCAATAATTTCAACCCCATGGGCTGCAGCACGCCTGGCTTCTGTGCCCTTCACCATCTCCCAGAACTTGGTCAAAATCACATCCATTGAACGTGATGCCATCCAACCATCTCATCCTCTGTCGTTCCCTTCTCCTCCTGCCTTCAATCTTTTCCAGAATCAGGGTTTTTTTCTAACGAATTGGCTCTTTGCATCAGGTGGCTATAGTATTGGAGCTTCAGCTTCAGCATCAATCCTTCCAGTGAATATTCATGAGACTCTAAATGCTTACAAATATGTCTCTGAGAGAAGAGAAAATGCAGAGGAGTCACACATTCTCTCATTCAGTAAATGCTTGTAAAGCTCTCTCCATGTGCAGAGGAAGGTGGCTTTTCTGGGATGTGAAGACTTCTCTCCTGTAAGCAGTTCCACAGTAGCCCGCACAGAGGGGCAATTGACTTTTAATCCCAACGAGACCTCTTGAGTTCGTGGGCTGTTATATAGATCATAGACCCGAGAATTAGGAAATGTGTGTTCTCATCCCCACTCTACCCTTGACCAACCTTGCTCCCAAGACCTGTTTCCTCTTGTGCTAAATGAAGAAGTTGGCATAAGATGTTCTGTGGGCCCTTCCTGCCTGGAATGTGGTTTCCAAGAAACCATGTGCAGAAATGGGTGTGGTTGTGAGGACCATTTGCTGTGTGTAGCCTCTGGTCTGGAGGCATTTCAGGTTAAGGGTCATCTGAGCTGGAAGAAAAGTTGGAGCTAGAAACTTGTTTTTATAATTAATAGCAGTGATGCTTAAAGAAACACCGTGTTCTGTGCAAGCTCACTCAGCTAATTGCTGTTGTTGTTCACTCTCTAAGCTGTGTCCGACTTTTTGCGATCTCATGGACTGCAGCACACAAGGCTCTTCTGCCCTCCACTGTCTCCTGGAGTTTGCTCAAATTCATGTTCACTGAGTTGGTGATGTCATCTAACTGTCCCATCCTCTGCCACCCCTTTCTCCATTTGCCTTCAATCTTTCCCAGCATCAGTCTTTTCCAGTGAGTTAGCTCTTCACATCAGGTGGCCAAAGCATTGGAGCTTCAGCTTTAGCATCAGTCCTTGCAATGAATATTCAGGGTTGATTTCCTTTAGGATTGACTGGTTTGATCTTCTTGCAGTCCAGGGGACTCTCAAGAGTCTTCTCCAACACCACAGTTCGAAAGCATCAATTCATCAATTCTTTGGCGCTCAATCTTCTTTATGGTCCAACTCTCACATCTGTACATGGACTACTGGACAAGCCATAGGTCTGACTATACAGACATTTGTTGGCAAAGTGATGCCTCTGCTTTTTAATACACTGTCTAGGTAATTTGGAGGTAGAATTGGAGCCGGAACCTACTTTCCTATTACTCGATTGATGGATCTTTCTATTAATCCATGAACCTGTGTCAAGATATAAGGAATAAGCCTTCCTACTTAGTGGATTAACAGCTAAAACACACACTTGATCCAAGCACCGTGATCATGAAATTGAAAGACATCTTCATTTAAGGGCTTAATGCAAATCTCAGGCTATAGGCCTCTTAGGAAAGCTCTCCTACAGAATTGGTTCTATATACTACCCATAGAACTTCCAATCCCACCTATAGAGATTGCTGTCAAGTGGAAAGGTGGACCAAACAAGTGGATTAAAAAGATCCAACCTTACCATGAGTGCTTAGGTCAGTAGATATCACCTGTGTTATTTAGCCTTAGTTGATCTCTACTGGGGCTTCCCAAGTGACTCAGTGGGTAAAGAATCTTCCTGCATTGCAGGAGACGTGGTTTAGATTCCTAGGTCAGGAAGATCCCCTGGAAGAAGGCATGGCAACCCACTTCAGTATTCTTGCCTGGAGAATTCCATGGGCAGAGGAGCCTGGTGGACTATAGTCCATGGGTGGCAAAGAGTCGGACAGGATTGAAGCAACTGAGCAGGCTTATAAGATCTATATTCAAGATGTAATAAAAAATAAAGTAAAAATAATACATATATATTCAAGATGGAAAGTTGGTAATAGTGACAGACAAGGAGAGGGAAGTGAACTGTGGAAAGAAGTAGGGGAATCCAGACTCCTTAGACTGAAAGGAATTTAGATGTGAATTGAGAACGTAAAGACACACCAGCACTGCTGCTTCCCGTGTGAACACATGTGCCTTGATTTCATTCACTGAATGACCAGCTAGAAAATGGTAACACCTTTGGCACCACATAGGGCTGAGTTTAGGCTGGTGATCACAGGGTGAATTATAGGTATTATGCAAACCACTTTCTATTTTCTGGTCTGATCTTCATTCATGTGCTCCATCATATGCCATCTAAGTAAAATTTTAAGCACTGGAAAATCCAACACGGTAAAAGTCCACTCTAGACTCTTGCGTGGTCCATGGACCAGTGTCATCAACATTACTTTGGGAGCTTGTTAGAAATGCAAGATATCAGTCCTGACCCCAGGCCTTTTGCATCAGAATATCTGCATTTTAACAAGATCTCCAGAGGATAATATAAAATTTTAGAAGCACTTATCAGAGACCTGAAGTGCTGTTCAAAACAAGCAAATGCTTCCTTGAGTGGAACCACTGAAAAAAAATCTCAGCCAAAAACAGACTTCTTATGGAGACCTTGCAAACAAGTGGAAAAACTGAATGTAATTCAAATAATCAATACAATGACTTCACATTTACTGTTGCTGTAAGCTTAATGTTGAAACAATGTTAAATCAGACACAGAGCTTTTAAGAAAAGCCTGCTTTAGTTTTTTCATGTGTGAAGGTACAGGAGGATGTTACAGTTACACCTTAGTTCATTCTACAAAGGACAGGCATGCTGATACTAGGCATAACAATAATTAATGTAAAGGAAAACTCCAGGAGCTGTTGTGACAAACTGTCTTCATTCTCATACCAGACACGAAATATAAGGTCTCAAGACCGTCAGATTCCCACCTTGTCTTTGAACTAACAGAGGTAATTGTTAATCTTAGTTCTGAAACAACCGCAGCCTTTTTTAGTAGGGAATCTGAGACTTTTGTAAAGAATGGAGGTTAAAGTTGGCTTTTTCTTTTTCAAAGACCATGAAAGGAATCATTTACAAAACAAACCTTGACTAAATATATTTTGTTGGGAGAAGTGGTGAAATTTTTAAAGGGAACAAACTTTTAAAAGCAACTTGAAAGATCTGAGAGGCATCCTTTCACTGGCAGAGTTCAACAGATTAATTACAAACCATTTTATATAACCATGTGAAGGCATGCAATTGCCTCTTGACTGCTAGGCTTGGAGAGGCACACGGTCACTTCTGCTGTGTTTCATTTGCCAAACCAAGTTCTGTGGCCAATCTTAGATTAAGGGATGGAAAATAAGACTCCAACACTTGATGGAAGAAACTGCTAAATTACATTGCATGGAAGGGAAATAATTGGGAGAAAATTTGCAATCCATTTACAACATCAGTGCAAGATGATTGCCATAGCAAATAACCCCCAAATCTCAGGATTTTGACACAATAAAGATTTATTCCTTGCCTTTATTACAGTCAAGTAAGGATGGGCAGGGGAGTGGGGGTGGGAGGACTCTGATCCACACAGTCACTCAGGAACCTAAGTTCTTTCTGTCTAGCTGCAGTGTCATTCAAGGTCATGTAGCCTTCCACCATGTCTTCTGTTTCCAGCCAGTAGATGAGGGAAGACAGTAAATCTGTAGAAGGAACATCTCCTAATCATCTCAACCTGGAAGTGTCATACAAATCACTTTTCCCCCTTTGGGAAACCCAGAACTGGGTCATGTGGCAAAATACAACTACAAGGGAGGCTGGGAGGTGGTTTAGCTGTGTTAGGAGGAAAAGGGAAGACGTTGGTTGAACTCCTGGCCAGACTCTGCTGCAGTTACAGACTCTGTGACTGAGGAGCACGTTCCAGGAGAAGGGGTGCCTGGACACATTTCAAAATGTTGACTAGTGACCCGGTGCAGCGGAAAGAGTTTAGAAAGACAAGGTCATAATTAGGAAGGGGAGACAGACCCAGGTCTCCGTGTAAATCCCTAGGAGATGCGGCAGAAGTCTGGGGAGGGGTTTGGAGAAACTTTGGACGAAGTAGGCGTTTTGGAGGCAGTGGAACTTTAAAGGAGGAAGCGGGAGTAAAGGGCATAAGAAGAGCTTGAGCCACGTGGGGAGACTGGGTCTGTGTGCTTGTTTGACATTGTTGCCTCTGCTGGGCCCTAAAGTTGCTGCCTTAATGTGGGACGGCTCTGTTAGTGCTGGTCAGAATAATGTACCCCTTTAGGGCTACATTAAAAAGTTATGCTTGGAGCCTCATTTGCACCTTCAAAATATGCACATGCATGCGCAGGGCAGAAAAGGCTACACTCAGAACATGCGTTCTTAAGTGAACTGCAGGTAATTGCACAAGCAAACAGGAAGTTGCGTAGGTATGCAGGCAGTCTCCCTCTGGAGAGCTGGGTGTTGGCGTGAGCAGGCGTGTGCCTTGTCCATTTGCAAAGGTTTTTAAAGGATTCTGTGGAGGGGAGGGAGCGAAAGCAAGCCTCCAGGCATCTGCTTCTCCAGCTACAGCTGTCCTTGGTCCTTCTCAAGGTTTTCTTTCTGGGCAGGGCCAAGTTCAGGGCATGTTGTTTGTGGCTGTAGAAAAACAATGCCTTTTCAAGGTCTTATAGGCGCACTCATGCAGGGGGTTTGGTCTGAAAATTTGTCCCCAGCCCTAACCTCGACACTCATGTGTTGGGATCTTCAAGCCCAGTGTGATGGTGTTTGAAGGTGGGGCCTTTGGGAGGTACTCGGGTCCTGAGGGTGGAGCCCTCCTGAATGGAATCAGGGCTCTTATAAAAGAGGCCCCAAAGAGCTTCCCAGGCCCCTTCCACAAGTGAGGACACAGGAGCAGCTGGTGACCCAAAGGAGGGCCCTCCCCTGACCATGCTGGCTCCCTGATTTCAGACACGCAGCTTCTGGAACTGTGAGCAGTAAATTTCTGTTTTCATAAGCCGCATTGTCTGTGCTGTTTTGTTACCGGAGCTGGACAGGCTAAGACATAGGGTTTGCAGGTGGCTGTGTGGACCTGTGTTCATCCTGTGCTGGGAGTCTGTGGTTGTCTCTTTTGCTGACAGCTGCTGTTGAGTAAACCCTTCCTCTGAAATTCTCTTTGCTGGGTTCTCTGCGTCCTGGTTCTCCTCCTGACTCTGCTGGTCATTCCCCTTTGTCTTTCTTCATTGTCCTCTTCATTTGTCCCTCAGATAGTTCCCTGTGAGTCTGTCCTCAACCATCCTCTAGATTTCTGGGCCAGCACTGTCCAGTAGAACTTTCCACTGTGATGGCAACGTCCTCTATCTGTGCTGCCCTGAACCACTGAGCACTTGATGCATAGCTAGTGGGCTGGAGGAGCTGAATTTTACATTTGGTTTAACTTAGCCATAGGTGGTTGCTGGCTACTGTATTGCAGGCATACTGGGTTTGTGTGCTTGTTTGACATCTAGAGCATACACTCTAGACCATTCTTTATGGAAAATAATGTCTCCAACACTATCCATCCATTACTGCTGATCTGAATCTCTTGCCCTACATGCTTTCTGGATGCATTTTTGGAACATCTTGACCTGGGTGGTCTGTGACCCCCTCAAATGCAGTGTCCCTAATGTTCAACTCTTTATCTCTACTCACAACACACATCTTCTCCTGGTCTTCCTCCTATCACTTTGCCCTTGCTCATTTTTTAGAAACTAGTTCTGATCATACCATGTCATTCATATATTATCATCAAGGTAGATGCAGGTTTTGGGGAACCTAAACTTCTACAAATATGGAACTTATACAAATATGCTCCTTATGAAAAAGAATACAAAAGTGTGAATGGAAAAGTAGATTCAGAGTGTTACAGGGGTCTTGGCAAGTGAGAGAGGTGTCCCTGAAACTTAGGCTTTATTCACTGTACTATAAACTGGCCCCAGTTTGTCATTACAATATTTTATAGTTTCTGGGTTTGGATCTCAATTTGACCTTCCCCTTGCTGTATGAACTTGGGCATAATACTCAACCATTCTGAGATTCAGTGGGCTTACTGGAGTTAAAAGTAATAATGCCTATTCAACTGAGTTATCACAAAATTAAATATTATATAAAAGACTAATACATCTAGAAGGTATTCCCTGAAAATAATTTTATTCCCTTGTTCTCATACAGAGGGAAGAGTACAAGCAATGATACTAATAATGTATCAGATGTTATGTTCCCCACCTTACACAGAGTATCTCACTTACTCTTACAAGGTAGGTACTTTTCTGTCCTCATTTTACAGATGGGAAACTGAGGCCCCAAAAAGGTAAGCAGTGTGTGCAAGTTCTCACAGGCTAGTTAGGAGGGGAGCTGGGATTCAAACCCAGATTCACAAAGAGTCAGACATGACTGAGCAACTTTCACTGTTACAGATGGAAGATGGAGATGCCGTCCATGGAAGGTCATCACTCACCCTGTGTTCTTAGCCTCAGGCCGTGAGCAGGGCAAGCGGGACTCCTCACAACCCCTTTGCAGGAGCTTGCTCAGTTCCAGCTGCCCGAGTTGGTGCTCTCGCAGCCAGGCCGCTAAACGTTTCACGAGTGGCGTGCTCTGTGTCTCCCCTAATAACTGTTTCTCTTCCTTGGAGTGCCCTTCCCTCTGCCTCAATTTTCTATGTGCTGCTGTGTGTTTCTCTGTGCTGTATTTACATCTTAATGGAACACCCTTCACTGCTCTCACTGTAAAGGAGTTACTGAAAGGGTTTTATTTTCCTCCCCAAACAGCGCAGTGTCCTATCCTTCATAGGAGCTTCAGAAATGCTCGTCTCCTGAGCAACAACTGGTCTGCTGTTACCTCACAGGGGAGCTTCGAAAAATATAGAAGCTTGGGCCCTCCACCCCCAGGCCACATACATCAGGCTGGGCTTGGGTTCAGATTCACTGACCTAAAGGATTATGTTTTTCCCTCTTTGAGCTGAAGAACCAAGTCCTAGCTCAGCTCTGCAAGGATACAGAACCTCGGGCTTCATTTCATCTCTTCCCTTGATTTTCCCTTCATCCTTTATTTTAAATCATAAGTCAGTTTACTTTTTGGCTTGCATTTTTGTGAGTGAGAATGTTAGTCGCTCAATCTTATCTGACTCTTTGTGACCCCATGGACTGTAGCCCGCCAGGCTCCCCTGTCCATGGAATTTTCCAGGCAAGAATACTGGAGTGGGTTGTCACTTCCTTCTGTAGGGTATCTTCCTGACCCAGGGATTGAACCTGAGTCTCCTGCATTGCAGGCAGACTATTTACCATTTGAGCCACCAGGGAAGCCTTTTTGTAGCTCACCTAGTTTAATTTGGCAATCCTTAGAGTACAAATATAAATGGTGATGATGCTCCTGATGATAACACATTCACCCTGGGATGACAGGAAACTTTCTTGACAGCTGCCTATTGGCAGACAGGTAGAAACAGATGGATAGAAAACACAAGGTAAAATAAAATTGAAAATTTGAAGAAAAAATTCTGTTTAAATCCAGGGATACCAGTCACTCCAGAAAGAGTCCAAGGCCATGGCTGTGCAGCCCTCATATGGCCACCGGGCTGTAACTTCGTCTTTCTTGGACCCTTCTTTGATTTAAGCTTTATTGAGGAGATGAAAAAAAAAATCCGTCTGTTAAGAAAGGTGTATTAAGTGAAATCTTGTAAAATAAATTGCCTTGTTTATTTGAAACTACTGACATAGATACATATGCAGTGTCTAACTCCACTCCTCAATTCTTGTTATTTGGGGGACTGGACTTCCCTGGTGGCTCAGCGGTAAAGAATCTGCCTGCAATGCAGGAGCCACAGCAGACTTGGGTTTGATCCCTGGGTTGGAAAGATCCCTTGGAGGAGGAAATAGCAGTCCACTGCAGTATTCTTGCCGGGCCATGGACAGAGGAGCCTGGGGTCACAAAGAGTTGGACAGGGCTGAACTGACTTAGCACGCATGCAGGCAGTGCTCAGGTGTCCCGATGTATCAGGTGACGTCTGAGTGTACTGAGCGTGGGCACCGGGCACAGCTGTGGGATTTCTCCATCTGCTGGCCTCCACCCTGACTCATCTGAAAGCCAGTGTAGGGCTGTGCCTGTCCTCACAAAATGGCTTTTGTCCTCACATTTTAGGTGCTCTGAGGGCCCCAAATGGCAAAATGGAGAGGAGTAGCCAGGGAAGAGGGCCTGGTCAGGCTCCCTTAGTCTCCAGCAGGTCTTCTGCCCAGGTGAGGCCCACAGGTGGAGGCAGCTGGGGGCAGGCCTCACAGGTGGGGGCCCCAGTCCTGGCAGTCCCTGTGCCCAGCACCTCCTTAAAAGCCAATTATCCCAGCTCGGTGCTGTGAGCTGGCCCACTACCATTTCATCATGTTGGGGCAATGCCTGCTTTGCGCTGTGAACACTGACTCCAGGCTCTCTTTTCTAGCTGAGAGCCACGCTGCTTGCCCAGCTCCAGCCGGCCTGGCAGCCACTTGAACAGTCTCCAGGTAAAGCTGTTCGCCTGAGCATTTAGGGACAACAGAGACAGTCACAGGCCGCCACAGTGATTAAAAAAAATTTTTTTTAAATATAAATTTATTTATTTTAACTGGAGGTTAATTACTTTACAATATCATATTGGTTTTGCCATATATCAACATGAATCCACCACAGGTATACACATGTTCCCCATCGTGAACCCCCCTCCCTCCTCCCTCCCCATACCATCGCTCTGGGTCATTCCAGTGCACCAGCCCCAAGTATCCTGTATCATGCATCCAACCTGGACTGGCGATTCGTTTCATATATGATATTATACATGTTTCAATGCCATTCTCCCAAATCATCCCACCCTCTCCCTCTCCCACAGAGCCCAAAAGACTGTTCTATACATCTGTGTCTCTTTTGCTGTCTCGCATACAGGGTTATCATTACAATCTTTCTAAATTCCATATATATGCATTAGTATACTGTATTGGTGTTTTTCTTTCTGGCTTACTTCACTCTGTATAATAGGCTTCAGTTTCATCCACCTCATTAGAACTGATTCAAATGTACTCTTTTTAATGGCTAATACTCCATTGTGTATATGTACCACAGCTTTCTTATCCATTTATCTGCTGATGGGCATCTAGGTTGCTTCCATGTCCTGGCTATTATAAACAGTGCTGTGATGAACACTGGGGTACACGTGTCTCTTTCAATTCTGGTTTCCTCGGTGTGTATGCCCAGCAGTGGGATTGCTGGGTCATAAGGCAGTTCTATTTCCAGTTTTTGAAGGAATCTCCACACTGTTCTCCATAGTGGCTGTACTAGTTTGCATTCCCAACAACAGTGTAAGAGGATTCCCTTTTCTCCACACCCTCTCCAGCATTTATTGCTTGTAGACTTTTGGATCGCAGCCATTCTGACTGGTGTGAAATGGTACCTCATTGTGGTCTTGATTGGCATTTCTCTGATAATGAGTGGTGTTGAGCATCTTTTCATGTGTTTGTTAGCCATCTGAATGTCTTCTTTGGGGAAATGTCTATTTAGTTCTTTGGCCCAGTTTTTGATTGGGTCGTTTATTTTTTTGGAATTGATCTGCAGGAGTTGCTTGTATATTTTTGAGATTAATTGTTTGTCAGTTGCTTCATTTGCTATTATTTTGTCCCATTCCGAAGGCTGTCTTTTCACCGTGCTTATAGTTTCCTTTGTTGTGTAGAAGCTTTTAAGTTTAATTAGGTCCCATTTGTTTATTTTTGCTTTTATTTCCAATATTCTGGGAGGTGGGTCATAGAGGATCCTGCTGTGATTTATGTCGGAGAGTGTTTTGCCTATGTTCTCCTCTAGGAGTTTTATAGTTTCTGGTCTTATGTTTAGCTCTTTAATCCATTTTGAGTTTATTTTTGTGTATGGTGTTAGAAAGTGTTCTAGTTTAATTCTTTTACAAGTGGTTGACCAGTTTTCCCAGCACCACTTGTTAAAGAGATTGTCTTTTCTGCATTGTATATTCTTGCCTCCTTTGTCAAAGATAAGGTGTCCATATGTGTGTGGATTTATCTCTGGGCTTTCTATTTTGTTCCATTGATCTATATTTCTGTCTTTGTGCCAGTACCATACTGTCTTGATGACTGTGGCTTTGTAGTAGAGCCTGAAGTCAGGCAGGTTGATTCCTCCAGTTCCATTCTTCTTTCTCAAGATTGCTTTGGCTATTCGAGGTTTTTTTGTATTTCCATACAAATTGTGAAATTATTTGAACTAGCTCTGAAAAATACCATTGGTAGTTTGATAGGGATTGCATTGAATCTATAGATTGTTTGGGTAGTATATTCATTTTCACTATATTGATTCTTCCGATCCACGAACATGGTATATTTCTCCATGTATTAGTGTCCTCTTTGATTTCTTTCACCAGTGTTTTATAGTTTTCTATATATAGGTTTTTAGTTTCTTTAGGTAGATATATTCCTAAGTATTTTATTCTTTTCGTTGCAATGGTGAATGAAATTGTTTCCTTAATTTCTCTTTCTATTTTCCCATTATTAGTGTGTAGAAATGCAAGGGATTACTGTGTGTTGATTTTATATCCTGCAACTTTACTATATTCATTGATTAGCTCTAGTAATTTTTTGGTAGAGTCTTTAGGGTTTTCTATGTAGAGGATCATGTCATTGGCAAACAGTGAGAGTTTTACTACTTCTTTTCCAATTTGGATTCCTTTTATTTCTTTTTCTGCTCTGATTATTGTGGCCAAAACTATGTTGAATAGAAGTGGTGAAAGTGGGCACCCTTGTCTTGTTCCTGACTTTAGGGGAAATGCTTTCAATTTTTCACCATTGAGGATAATGTTTGCTGTGGGTTTGTCATATTTTATTATGTTGAGGTATGTTCCTTCTATTCCTGCTTTCTGGAGAGTTTTTATCATAAATGGATGTTGAGTTTTGTCAAAGGCTTTCTCTGCATCCATTGAGATAATCATATGGCTTTTATTTTTCAATTTGTTAATGTGGTGTATTACATTGATTGATTTGTGGATATTGAAGAATCCTGGCAACCCTGGGATAAAGCCCACTTGGTCATGGTGTATGATCTTTTTCATGTGTTGTTGGATTCTGATTGCTAGAATTTTGTTAAGGATTTTTGCATCTATGTTCATCAGTGATATCGGCCTGTAGTTTTCTTTTTTGGGGCATCTTTGTCAGTTTTTGGTATTAGGGTGATGGTGGCCTTATAGAATGAGTTTGGAACTTTACCTTCCTCTTCAGTTTTCTGAAAGAATTTGAGTAGGATAGGTATTAGCTCTTCTCTAAATTATTGGTAGAATTCAGCTGTGAAGCCATCTGGACCTAGGCTTTTGTTTGCTGTAAGGTTTCTAATTACAGTTTCAATTTCTGTGCTTTGATGGGTCTGTTAAGATTTTCTATTTCTTCCTGGTTCAGTTTTGGAAAGTTGTACTTTTCTAAGAACTTGTCCATTTCTTCCATGTTGTCCATTTTATTGGCATATAATTGCTGATAGTAGTCTCTTATGATCCTTTGTCTTTCTGTGTTGTCTGTTGTGATCTCTCCATTTTCATTTCTAATTTTATTGATTTGATTTTTCTCCCTTTGTTTCTTGATGAGTCTGGCTAATGGTTTGTCAATTTTATTTATCCTTTCAAAGAACCAGCTTTTGGCTTTGTTGATTTTTGCTATGGTCTCTTTTGTTTCTTTTGCATTTATTTCTGCCCTAATTTTTAAGCTTTCTTTCCTTCTACTAACCCTGGGATTCTCCATTTCTTCCTTTTCTAGTTGCTTTAGGTGTAGAGTTAGGTTATTTATTTGACTTTTTTCTTGTTTCTTGAGGTATGCCTGTATTGCTATGAACTTTCCCTTTAGCACTGCTTTTACAGTGTCCTACAGGTTTTGGGTTGTTGTGTTTTCAGTTTCATTCATTTCTATGCATATTTTGATTTCTTTTTTGATTTCTTCTGTCATTTGTTGGTTATTCAGCAGCATGTTGTTCAGCCTCCATACGTTGGAATTTTTAATAGTTTTTCTCCTGTAATTGAGATCTAATCTTACTGCATTTTGGTCAGAAAAGATGCTTGGAATGATTTCATTTTTTTTGAATTTACCAAGGCTAGATTTATGGCCCAGGATGTGATCTATCCTGGGGAAGGTTCCGTGTGTGCTTGAGAAAAAGGTGAATTCCATTGTTTTGGGGTGAAATGTCCTATAGATATCAATTAGCTCTAACTGGTCTATTGTATCATTTAAAGTTTGTGTTTGCTTGTTAATTTTCTGTTTAGTCGATCTATCCCTAGGTGTGAGTGGGGTATTAAAGTCTCACACTATTATTGTGTTATTGTTAATTTCCCCTTTCATACATGTTAGCATTTGTCTTACATATTGTGGTGCTCCTATGTTGGGTGCATATATATTTATAATTGTTATATCTTCTTCTTGGATTGATCCTTTGATCATTATGTAGTGGCCTTCTTTGTCTCTTTTCACAGCCTTTGTTTTAAAGTCTATTTTGTCTGATATTAGTATTGCTACTCCTGCTTTCTTTTGGTCTCTATTTGCATGGAATATCTTTTTCCAGCCCTTCACTTTCAGTCTGTATGTGTCCCCTGTTTTGAGGTGGGTCTCTTGTAGACAACATATATAGGGGTCTTGTTTTTGTATCCATTCAGCCAGTCTTTGTCTTTTGGTTGGGACATTCAACCCATTTACGATTAAGGTAATTATTGATAAGTATGATCCCATTGCCATTTACTTTATTGTTTTGGGTTCTGGTTTATACACCCTTTTTGTGTTTCCTGTCTAGAGAATATCCTTTAGCATTTGTTGGAGAGCTGGTTTGGTGGTGCTGAATTCTCTCAGCTTTTGCTTCTCTGTAAAGCTTTTGATTTCCCCTTCATATCTGAATGAGATCCTTGCTGGGTACAGTAATCTGGGATGTAGGTTATCTTCTTTCATCACTTTAAGTGTGTCTTGCCATTCCCTCCTGGCCTGAAGAGTTTCTATTGGAAGATCAGCTGTTATCCTTACGGGAATCCCCTTGTGTGTTATTTGTTGTTTTTCCCTTGCTGCTTTTAATATTTGTTCTTTGTGTTTGATCTTTGTTAATTTGATTAGAATGTATCTAGGGGTGTTTCATCTTGGATTTATCCTGTTTGTGACTCTTTGTGTTTCTTGGACTTGGGTGATTGTTTCCTTCCCCATTTTAGGGAAGTTTTCAACTATTATTTCCTAAAGTATTTTCTTTTTGGTCTTTCTTTTTGTCTTCTTCTTCTGGGACTCCTATAATTTGAATGTTGGAGCATTTCATATTGTCCTGGAGGTCTCTGAGATTGTCCTCATTTCTTTTAATTAGTTTTTCTTTTTTCCTCTCTGATTCATTTATTCCTACCATTCTATCTTCTACTTCACTAATCCTATCTTCTGCCTGTTATTCTACTGTTTGTTGCCTTCAGAGTGTCTTTGATTTCATTTATTGTATTATTCATTATATATTGACACTTTTTTATTTCTTCTAGGTCCTTGTTAAACCTTTCTTGCATCTTCTCAATCCTTGTCTCCAGGCTACTTATCTGTGATTCCATTTTGATTACAAGATTTTGGATCATTTTCACTATCATTATTCAGAATTCTTTATCAGGTAGATTCCCTATCTTTTCCTCTTTTGTTTGGTTTGGTGGGCACTTATCCTGTTTCTTTACCTGCTGGGTATTCCTCCATCTCTTCATCTTGTTTATATTGCTGAGTTTGGCCTTTCTGTATTCTGGCAGTTTGTGGAGTTCTCTTTATTGTGGAGTTTCCTCGCTGTGGGTGGGGTTGTATCTGTGGCTTGTCAAGGTTTCTTGGTGGTCTGGTGGGTGGAGCTGGATTTCTTCTCTCTGGAATGCGATGAAGTGTCCAGTAATGAGTTATGAGATGTCAATGGTTTTGGAGTAACTTTGGGCAGCCTGTATATTGGAGCTCAGGGCTGTGTTCCTGTGTTGCTGGAGAATTTGCGTGGTGTGTCTTGCTCTGGAACTTGTTGGCCCTTGGGTGGGGCTTGGTTTCAGTGTAGGTATGGAGGTGTTTGATGAGCTCCTGTCAGTTAATGTTCCCTGGAGTCAGGAGTTCTCTGGTGTTCTCAGGATTTGGACTTAAGCCTCCTGCTTCTGGTTTTCAGTCTTATTTTTACAGAAGTCTCAAGACTTCTCCTTCTATACAGCACTGATGATACAACATCTAGGTTAAAGATGAAAAGTTTCTCCACAGTGAGGGACACCCAGAGAGGTTCACAGAGTTACATGGAGAAGAGAAGAGGGAGGAGGGAGTTAGAGGTGACCCGAATGAGATGAGGTGGAATCAGAAGAGGAGAGAGCAAGCTGGCCAGTAATCACTTCCTTATGTACACTCCACAATTGGACCACTCAGAGATGTTCACAGAGTTATACAGAGAAGAGAAGAGGGAGGAAGGAGACAGAAGTGGCCAGGAGGATAAAAGGGGGGAATCAAAAGGAGAGAGACAGATCCAGCCAGTAATCAGTTCCCTAAGTGTTCTCCACTGTCTGGAACACACAGAGATTCACAGAGTTGGGTAGAGAAGAGAGAGGGTAGGGAGGAGACAGAGGCAACCTGGTGGAGAAAAAGGAGAGTCCAAAGGGGGAGAGAGCAGTCAAGCCAGTAATCTCACTCCCAAGTAAAAATAGGTACTGAAGATTGGGTTCTTAAAGGTACAAAATTGATAACAAATACCAAAAAGCAAAGATTAAAAATCTATAGTAGAGTTTGGAATATCAAAAATACAATATTAAAGAAAAGAAGAAAAAAAAGAAAGAAAAAAAAAACAAAGTCACAAAAATTAAAAAAATATTTATATATGAAGTTTGCTTTAAAAAATAGTTGTTTCTTTTTTTTTTTTTGCAAAGTAATAGTAGGTTATAAAAGTGAAAATTAAAGGATTAATAGAGGACCTAAAAGTAAAAAAAAAAGAATGATCATAAAAATAGTAAAAATATTTCTAGGACTTTCTCTGGTATTGTTGTGGGTATTGTGGAGTCAGTTCATTTTCGGATAGTTCCTTGGTCCGGCTTATATTTCTCAAGATCTATAGGCCCCTTCCTATGTAGTCGGTACTAATGACAGGGTTTTGATCTATTGCACCTGTCACTTCCAAGGCGGTTCTCTCTGTTTTAGCTTCTTCTGTTTGCTGGTCTCTTCAGTGTCTGATTTCCACCCTGACACAAAGGGGGTGGTGGTGGACACTTTTTTTAGGCTCACTTGTTCAGTTGAGCTGTGGGGAGGGAGGGACGCTGCAAACAAATAACACTGGCATGTGCTTGCAGTGCCTCAGCCACGCTGGGCCTGCCCCCACTCACCGCGCATGTGCTCTCCCTGCCCACACAGCTCAGGCTCTAGGGTTGCTCCGCCGGGAACTGTCCGAGGCCCGCCCTGGGCTGTATGCATCTCCCAGGTCTAAGCCACTCAGGTTCAGGCACTCGGGTAGTCCTCAGAGGCACAGACTCGGTTGGGCCTGCGTTTTGTGCCCTTCCCAGGTCCGAGCAGCTCCGATGATGAGGTGTTTGGCGAGCACAGTCGCTGCGACTTATCACATCCCTGCCACTCGGTTTTCTGGGTGTACAACCGGCACACCTTCTCAGGCGGATGTTGACTGTCCAGAACACCAAGAAGTGTTAGTTAGCAAAGAAGCCTGCTTGCAGTTTGGTAGATAATGTCTCTCTGGGGCTGCGATTGCCCCCTTCTGCCTCTGGCTGCCTGTCACAGGAGGGGGATGGTCTGCAGCCAGCTAGTTCTGTTCAGTCCTTTGTTCTGTGTGCAGTCCTGGTGGTGTCTTAGGTTAGGGCTTTTCGTGTGGTAGCTATCCCACAGTCTGGTTTGCTAGCCCAAGTTAGTTCACTCAGATTTCCCTTGCTGCATTCAGGCCAGATCCTTACTCTAAACAATGCAGCCCGTGCCTCCCTGCCCAGCCCCTATTTGCTAGTGGTGGGTGCAGGCGGATGCAGGCATCTGCACTGCTTCTCCACTAGGGGAGTTACCATTGGGCTCATAATCTGTGGGTTTTAATTATTTATTTATTTTTCCTCCCTGTTATGTTGCCCTCTGTGTTTCCAAGGCTCGCCACAGACTCAGCAGTGAGAGTGTTTCCTGGTGTTTGGAAACCTCTCTCTTTTTAAGACTCCCTTCCCAGGACAGAGCTCCATCCCTACCTCTTTTGTCTCTTTTTTTTTGTCTTTTATATTTTTTCCTACCTCCTTTCGAAGACAATGGGCTGCTTCTCTGGGTGCCTGATGTCCTCTGCCAGCATTCAGAAGTTGTTTTGTGGAATTTACTCAGCGTCTAAATGTTCTTTTGATGAATTTGTAGGGGAAAAAGTGGTCTCCCCATCCTATTCCTCCACCATCTTAGGACTCCTCCCCCATCACAGCGATTTATCAAAAGACAGGAAAAGCAGAAAGAAGACCCTGAGGTCTTGTCCCAGCCGCCTGCTCACCTTGCTTGCTTGCTTTCTCTGTCTCTCGTCTACCCTGCTCTCTCTTTTCTCTCCTCCTCTTTTCCCTTTTATCCTCTTCCTCTCCCTCACTCCCTGCTTCTCTCACCCTCTCTCTCTCTGCTCTCATTTTGAAAGGAAAGAGGGGCAAAGGCCACTATGTTTGAAGGCAATACTTGAGGGACCTCGGGCCTCTTTTCTACACCTAAACACAGCACCGCAGTGAAGGGAGCAGGTCCCTAGTGTGATTATCTGTGATGCACGGGGCCTGGGCGCTCACAAACCCATGCACATGTGCCTGTGTGCAGGAATCAGCACACAAGCCCCTGTGCACTCACACCCACGGCAAATGGCGTGAGGCTGTCCTGGAACGAGGAACCTCTCCTTGGGGAGGTGAGACAGGTGGTCCTCTCCTTGTCGCGTCACAGTGGTCCTGACCTTGAGCCCCTCCCCTGATGCAGCACCGGCTCCCACCGAGACTACTTGGTGCAGTAGGCCCGGGCTGCCTGGCTTCTGCGGGCTGGTCCTTCTCTGGCCTGCTCAGCCCCACCGAGCTCCTCTTGCCTTGGGATGCCTGACAGATGCAGATGCAGCTGCTGGGAGGGCAAAGCTTCCAGGGTAAAATCCAAGAAATTGCTTTGGATGATCATTTCTGTGAGCTGACCCACCTTGGGATCATTGGGCTGGCTGCATCGGGGGGCCCTGGGATGCCAGTTGGTGACCCTGGGATGCAGGCCACTCCTGGGCCATCAGAGCTGTTTAAGCCACAAGGATTTGTTTTCAGTCTATCTCTGAGGTGCTAGAACATGGGCTTCTCCTTCGTGGCTTCCAAAAGTTTCCCACACATGCTTGTTCTTGGAATCAACATCCAGTCCCCCTGCTTTGCTCTGGAGCTGATTTCTGAGCCCCCTCTCCACCCCGCCCAGCTGGCTGTTTGCTCAGGACACTCTGTGGCCCCCTCCCCGCACTGTCCCCAAATGCCTTGGCTCTCTTATCTTCCACCATGAGGCTCTAATTAGCCTCCTCTCAACCCCATAAATCAGCTGCCCCATCGCCTCCGGTTTGCTTCCTTGGCGGAGGCTGCAGGCTCACCTTTCCCTCCCAGATGACAAATCAGCCATTAATCTTGGGTTGAAAAAGGTTTATTGGCCAACTTCCTTCAGTGGCTTCTGAACTGTTTGCAAATAAAGAGGGGGGATCTGAGGTGACCTCAGTAGAGATAGGAACTCACAGGTGGATTTATTCTCAGGTTTGATTTTGGTTGTTGTTGTTCTTTTTTCAGGAAAGGGGTAAATATAAAACTCTGCCTCTCAGTGTTTGTGATTTCTTAGTTTTGAAAAGTTTCCAGATCTTCTGTTGGACTGAAGTGTGGTTTGTTTGTATCAGTGATGAGCCTGGTTGGTTGCTATGTTTGCATGGAGACAGGGTTACCTGCGGGAGTAAAGACAGGGGTGGTTTAACTAGGTGCTCAGTGACTCTGAACAGTCCAAACAGGTCGCCACCACGACATTTCCTGGTCAACAGACAATGACGGTAGAAGAGGATCTAAACCTTTAGCAACCAAGGTCTTTTGAACCTCTTCATCAGCCTGGTGGTTTCCCTTGTTTGATCCCTGGGTGTTGAAGGGACCCTCCTCCCTTCTTGGGCTCCAGGAGGTTGGCTCATCTTATAGTCTAGACTCAGCTGCTAGGAGGAGGGATGGATTTATCAGATGAAATGCCCTCTAAGGATTTAGGAAATTAAGGTGGAAAGTTCAGGGGAGGATAGGAAGGACATTTCTTGAGGGAGAATTTATCTGCAAAAGGGAAACATGGGTTAGATATGTGTGGGCTGTGAGTAAAATGTCAGTATTGGGTCCTTAAGAGTCCCATCTCTGCACTAGCCCTAAGGAATCTGTGATGTCAGCATTTTGGGTGTTGGGCCAGGGCAGAGGGGTAGATATTTTCATCTACTCTTAAACCCTATGCAGTTTGTGCCTTTCAGAGATTAATGGGACTCCATGACCTCAAGGAAATGGATAGTCTTAAAACCTGAAGCCCTTGGGACACGATCTGTGAAGCGGTCCACACCAAGATGGGGTTGTTGGAGTTTATAATCTTGGTGTTCATTGTCTGGTAATAGCACATTTGCCTCCTGATCCACCCCCATCCTAACAGTCACTTTAGAATGAGTATCACCCATTCAACTGATTAAAAAACTACTTTTTTAGTTACCAGGGCTTTTAAATAAGAGGTCCCATGCATACTATAAAATGTGTTCGGCAACTCTGTCTTTTCCTCCTTACACTCTTTGACCTTGTCAAAGAGACAGTATCTCCCTTGTCATTGGCAAGTCCTTGAATATTGTCATTTTCATCTCCCATGTTACCATCTGCCTCTCCAGGAGGGACTGTCCATTCTTTTTCACATGTATTTTAGTTGATGTATAAATTACTCGTCAGTGAAATGCACAGATATTTGATGTGAGTTCAGTCATTTTGGACACATTCATACCCACATGTAACTCACAGAACATTTCTATTTCTCCAAACAATTCCTTTGGGCTCCTATGAGACAGTCCTCTTCCCCTTGCCAAAAACCAACTGTTTTGATATCTATCACTGTAGATTCGTTTTGCCTGGTTTAGAACTTCCTACAGTTGGAATCATACAGTATAATTATTTTGTGTCCTTTACTCAACAGACTGTTTTGAGATTGAGCCACCCATTGATGATTGCCATGTTTGGGGAGATGGTTGGGGAGATGACTGATCCACAGAATTTTTCTCCATGTAGAAACCATCATTGCCACTAGGGTCTAGAGTGTAATCTTTTTACCCTGCATAACTAAACTACCAGTGCTGATTTTGAAATCAGCTGCCTACCTAATATGTGTGTGCTGAGGTGGGGGTGGGGTGCACTCTTTTCTTCTGAGTGCTTGGAAGCACTTTTGCATATAACTTTCGGTCTCATTGAAATAATTCTTTGACTGTTTGGAAGGATGGGGTTCTTTGCTGAGATTTCTGTGAGCTGGCTAAGACACTTATCTTTTGTGCAGAATATAGCCCCTGTATGACTTGCGAATGAACCCAGCCTGTTGAAAATGAAGGGATGCCTTGACCCAGGTATTCTTTGTTTTGTTGATGGCCCTGGGATGCAAGTCCTGACCTTGGAGAATTTTCTAGACACGTGGTGTATACATGTGTCCTCCCTTCTGTAATCCCAGGCAGTTTAGGTGTGCCTGGCCTTGGTCGTCCATCCCGCTAATTCTTAGGGTGGGAGTTGTACCAGTCTCACTGCTTAGGGCTGCATCTTGGGCACGGGCCAGAAAGTCACCTTAGTACTTACTTAATTTAGCTCTTTTGCCAGTGGTTCAGTGTTAATGATTAATGTCTTGTCCTTCATAATTGAAGGTAATCATACTGCCCTGAGGTTTTAAGTTTATAGTTCTCTCTAGCAATCCTTACTGACTTGTACTGTTATCGTCTCTCAGTTAGTACTTAGATGTCACAGAATTTTAGAGCACTGAGTGCTTTGGGGGTCATTTTTAATAAAAGAAATGAAAATACACATAAGAGAGCTTCACGGATTCCTGAAATCTATTCCATTAATTAGTGCCAGTGGCTGCATGGCTGAGGTTGAAGACCCCTGCCTTCCACAATGGCATATGTGTGAGCACGCACCAAGTTGCTTCAGTTGTGTTCGACTCTTTGCGACCCCATGGACTGTAGCCCGCCAGGCTCCTCTGTCCATGGAATTCTCCAGGCAAAAATACTGGAGTGGGTTGCCATGGCCTCCTCCAGGGGATCTTCCTGACTCAGGGATCAAACCTGTGGCTTCTGAACTGCAGGTGGGTTCTTTACCACTGAGCCACTGGCAAAGCCCTATACACATACACACACACACAACGTATATATAATATCTTTGTGCAAATATTGAAGCCAAGAGGCTATACTCTACAGTAATTGGATTACTAAGTTCCACTGATAATATGTGGCCACTACATTCTTTATTAATGGGTGTTTTGAAGCCTTGGTAAGGAGATAGTTTAACATGTCTCCAATTAGTTATACTGCTTGATGTTAATAAAGTTTCTGGTGTCAAGAAATTTTGGAATCATCTGTAGTTCAGTTTGAATGTGCTCTTTCTTGCTTTTGATCTCCTATATTGGATAAACCTGAATTTGGACTCCTTACCATTTCGTTTTTAGGTAAAAGAGTAGGGAGGTAACCCCCATCCAGCCAAAGGGTCTCAGAAGCCCCCCTGTTGATGCCTGTGAGAGCTGAACATGTGTGTGTGAGGCTCCAGAGGATGTGGCCTTCAGGGTTATGGATCTGTTGGCTATAGGAGAAGTCGACCTTGACTGTGAAATAGTGGGTTTAAAAAGCAACTTTACCCAAGAGCCCACAGCTAATGATTCCAAAGTGTTGACTAAAGTATTAGAGTAAACAATAGCAGGCTTTCCCAGTGTTTACTTAGCTCTGTGACTTACAAAGGAATTGCATGGGCTTCTATCCACCCCACTTTGCTGGTGTATTGCCGCCGTCCATTTTGAAGCAACTTAAGTGATTTTGACCTTTTGTTTAGGTTGTGGGTCAGCATAGAAAGGAAGTTTTCTATAAACCACTGTGATGTTTGCTTCAAATCAGAATGGGTGTGTCTTTGGTTAGTATTCCTTTCATGTCTAAGAATGGCATCATCAGGGTGGATGAGAGTGTCATATAGGAGGGCATGTGCCTTGAACTTCTCAGTTGTTCACTTCTTATTATGTTTAGTCAAAAGCATGGTAGATGATATGAGATGTTTAATTATAGTTTCAATCACTCAAGCAAAGCATATCCTGTAGACGTGTGCCCCTTCTATTGAACTTTCACAAGCAGCATTAGATGTGCTGGTCTTATACCCCAAGGTTGCTCTGGGATTTCTCAAATGGATAAATTTTCTCAAACTGTATCAAGGAAGGTAATTTTGAACACTCAACTGCACATGGTACCTTTTTCAAAGAAGCTGGTATTATGTTCAAGAAAAATCAGGCATACAGACTCTGCTCAGAACTAATACATGAATGCTTGTGGTAAAGAACCTGCTTGCCAAGTGCAGGAGATGCAAGAGATGGATTGAACCCCTGGGTGGGGAAGATCCCCTTGAGGAGGAAATGGCAGCACGTTCCAGTACTCTTGCCTGGAAAATTCCACAGACAGAGGAGCTGGTGGGCTACAGTTCATGGGACCATAAAGAGTTGGATGTGACTGTGCCCAGTACATGAAACTGATATAAAATTAGTATTCTGCATATGCTAGATATTATTATTACTATTCATTCCTTTGCTCCACATTCTTTTTGAGATGTGAGAAGGAAAATGTACCTACATTTTATCAACCCAAATTTAAAACGTAGACCCTGAAGTTCAACAGTTCAAACAATGTAGGTAACGTCACCCAGAGCCTCTTGATGAAAGTGAAAGAGGAGAGTGAAAAAGTTAGCTTAAAACTCAACATTCAGAAAACTAAGATCATGGCATCTGGTCCCATCACTTCATGGCAAATAGATGAGGAAACAATGGAAACAGTGACACACTTTATTTTCTTGGGCTCCCAAATCACTGCAGATGGTGACTGCTGCCATGAAATTAAAAGATGCTTGCTCCTTGGATGAAAAGCTATGACAAACCTAGACAGCATATTAAAAAGCAGAGACATTACTTTGCCAACAAAGATCCATCTTGTCAAAGCTATGGTTTTTCCAGTAGTCATGTATGAATGTGAGAGTTGGACTATAAAAGCTGAGCACCGAAGAATTGATGCTTTGGAACTGTGGTGCTGGAGAAGACTCTTGAGTTCCTTCGACTGCAAGGAGATCCAACCAGTCCGTTCTAAAGAGAATCAGTCCTGAATATTCATTGGAAGGACTGATGTTGAGGCTGAAACTCCAATACTTTGGCCACCTGATGTGAAGAGCTGACTCATTTGAAAAGACCCTGATGCTGGGAAAGATTCAAGGTGGGAGGAGAAGGGGATGACAGAGGATGAGGTGATTGGATGGCATCACTGACTCAATGGACATGAGTGTGAGTTAGCTTCAGGAGCTGGTGATGGACAGGGAGGCCTGACATGCTGCAGTCCATGGGGTTACAAAGAGTCGGACACAACTGAGCGACTGAACTGAACTGAACTGAATGTCACCCAGTAACAAGCCTGGAGCTAAGTCCTGAGGGTCCCAATTCTTGTTCCTGATCAGTGGTCAGTTGGCCACATGGCTCAGGATGCCATACCAGCCTCTAATGGACTGTCAATTCTGTTTACTTTAAGCCAAATGGCAACTCTTCTCTGAGCCCCTCCACTGCCTTTGAGTCTTGTCACCACCTAATCGTATCAGTGCATGTGAACCCAATAGATGCCAAGTACTGCCTTTATGACATTTCTCCTGCAGTTCTTTTGACTTGTCACAGTGCCATATATGTCTGAGCCCTTGCTGGAGAGCAGAGACCTTTCTTTCATGCCTTGGGTCAAAGCAAGCCCATAGACTTCATCATAAAACACCAAGACCATCTGATATGGGTAGTTGGTTCTGAATAGTGAATGAATGAAAGAATAATTCAAGTCCAATGTGTTTATTCTGAAGGGGTAAATTAGGACCCAGAGAACTGGTATAGTCAGAGATCCTAGCAGTAGAGCAGAGACCGAAGCCAGATCTTTCAGAGGCCACACTGACATCCTTCAGGGTCAGTTCAGGTCCTGTTTGTGCTAGGAAACCTTCCAAAGAAACTTCACTCTCTCTTTTTCAGTCTGCTGCTGCCTTTTGACCCATTCCTCCCTGTACATGTCTCAGCACTTGATTCCACTGAGCACAGCACTTTTTAATGTTCCGTTGTACTTTATTCTCATCCAAGCTCCATGCAAAAATACACTCAGTGAAATAAAAGTGTCTTCCCATCTTCAGTACACATTCCTGAACAAGGAGGTATACACCTGCCTTCTATTTTTGTTGTTTGTATTTACACAAGTCACAGATGTGCCACAGGCACATAGTAGGTGTTCAGGAAAGATTTCTTGAAGGTAATTAAATTTCCTGGTAGCTGAACAACTAGACAGACTGGTGGATAGATATAAATTAGCACAGCAGATTTAAACCATGTGTTGATCATTGAAAAGTCGTTTCATTTTTAGCCAAGATAAATGCTTTTTTAATGTGTAAAGAAATCTATAATTTTTCGTACTTTGAATTAAAGCTTCTACTTCCCAGGTTTCCTGCCTGCTTCTGGCTGCTCTTAATGAGCTAATTTACCCCACCGAGGTGAGAGGTTTCCTCTTGGGAAGGGCTTAGATGTGCCTGTCTCATATCCAGGGCCCCAGAGCGTTTCCTTACAGGGCTTTAAACACTCTGAACATATTTAAGAGAGAAGCCAAGAAACAAATCTGTTGTTTTAGTTTTATTCCTCGAGGCTCAGCGGCTCAGCTTTCCTCCCCCTTTGATCACACTCACTGGAGTGGCAGGACTGGAGACTGTGGAGAAGGGCTGGGTCTCTTTAGGAAGCCCAGTTCAGGGGGACCCACCCAGCTTTACACAATGAAAATAAAGTTGTCAAGCCTTTGAGGTGGCTGTGAAGATTTATTCTTCCTGGGCAAATTGGTGAGACATTTGTATTTTTAAAAAACGCTTTGATGAACTTGATAAGGAAGCCCTGATTTGAATGTGGAAAAACATTCTAGAGCTTTTTCCACCACTGGACTGGGTTCTCGACATTCACTGTGAAGCTTGGCCTGTGGAAATGAATTTTCCCTTTAAATTAATGATAAGACCATGAAGAGGACCGTGTGGGAATTCTGAAACATGCTTACACTCTCTTGGCACATAAGCCTCCACAAGGCAGGAGGGCTTAGAACATTCTGCACATCTTGACCTGTTCTCCCCATCTTCCAGGCCTCAGTTGCCCACCTCTCTAATGATTCTTCATTGTTTTAATTTTTAGTTATGTTACTAATTATGGTTCTGTCACTTCGGTAATGTTTATGGGCTAAAGCAATGGAAGATGCAGTCTTTTATTATGCATATAATGGAAGTAGTTTTGTCTTTCCTAAGATCAAGTATTGTTTGCTGTGGAAGAAGCGTCACACACTGTTCCCAGTATGTCTTCGTCACATTCAGATCTCAAGGGATCTAGGAAAGGAAACGGAAACTGATGTGAAATATCTTACCCTTATATTCCAGAAAGCCTTTTTAGCCAGGAACATCTGCCAACATCCCTGAGATGGTCCTCTTAACATCTTTTAGTTAGGCAGACTGTTATGAATGGCTTTTAAAAGGCTGTGAGCTTCAGCCCCAGAAAAGCGTGAGCATTTATCAACTGGTAATGGCAGAAATTCTACCATCATTGGGGAGTTTTCTTGGGAAAATCAGAGAACTGTCCTTCTGTTATTACAGCAGCCTTGTCCTGGGTTGCAGCTGACAGTGTGGCTCAGTGGAGAGCCCGTGGACTTTTGACAGATGGAACCAGGTTTGAATTCATTGGTGGGGACTTATTTTTGTACCAGCTTGGATATATTCTTAATTCTTTGTGCTCAGTTAGTTCAACTGTAAAATCAGGGAGAAACTTGTGGTTTGCTGTTAGAGCCATTTAGGTTGTAAGGATCAAAGGCAGGGTCAGGTGATTCTGCAGATCAGAGATTTTGCTACAAGAGACACAGGCACGGAAGGAAATATACCAAGTGGTCACCACACAGGCAGAAAGCAGTCCCCTCATGAGAAGCCCTGCCGTGTTCATGGCATGATTTATTCTTGTCTCTCTTATCTCTCTGTGTGTCTGTCTCCACTCGGCCTTCATGGCTTTTTGTTGTTTCTACTCTACCATTCTCCGTCCTTGACCTTGCATCACATTCAGACGTCACCAATAGCATCTCATTGATTCAGGAGGTAACCATCAAATAAGGAGTGCTCTTGGTCAGAGTTCTTATGCCAGGCTTCCTCAGAGCTGGCTCAGCATACGAACGGTTGTCTTTGGCTCAGGATCCAATCCCTGAAACCATCTTCAGTAGCCCGGCCAACAGGGACCCATGACATCAAACATGGCTACGTTGTTCAGTGGGGGATGATCCTCTATAATCTCCATTTGCTCCTCCAGAGCATTCTCCATTCTTCTTCACCCTCCTATGTGCCCTGGGGACTGACATCTATAAACTATATTGTCTGTACTCCACTGATGTCAGGGTTCCTATTAGGTTAAACTAATGGAGAGCATTGGCAGGAGATCAGACAGTGGAAGAGAAAAAATTTGGGGTACTTATTCATCTCCACTCCCTGCCACCTGACTGTAGTTTTGACAGTGCCCAGCCTCTGTCCATTAGCACCTGTATCACGACTGCCGCTCTCTCTTGCATTTTAGTAACAGTCCTTTTCTCCAGGCCTTCAGAGTAACGGCTTCCAACTTTTGCTGGATCCTGGGTACTTCACCATCGCTGGTTTTTTCCCTTAACTGTGACCTCTGTTTTGTAAATAGTCCCTTCGTTCAGCTGAAGGGAACTGAACAGTGAACTGATCAGTGAACACTTGGGGTGGCCCAGCTCTTTCTTGATGGGACCTAGACTGGTTCAGAGATTGCATGTGTGATGGATCTAAACGTATCACATGTTGTCCACGACAAACTCTCGACTTCAGGGGTAGTTGTAAGAACTAAGTGGGTCTATGTTCCTAAGGATCAAGTGCATCGGGCAACTCAACAACTTGAAACTCCTATCAATATCACTTCTACCATGTTTGTGTGGAAAAAGCTAACATTACATGCTTAGGAGATGAAGTCTCTGCACATGTCCCATATAGCTTCTTCAATAACCTAAAAGTGGTCCTTCTGAGATAATCGGAATGATGTTCATAGACCCACCAGTGCCTTTATGCTGAATTTTCTGAAGCAAATTCAGAGAGATGGGGATGTAACAAAATTTTGTGGGATATTATCATTTTTTGCTAATTAAAATTTTTTATCAAAATATAGTTGATTTACAATGTTGTATTAGTTCAGTTGCTAAGTCGTGACTCACTCTTTGTGACCCTGTGGACTGCAGCATGCGAGGCTTCCCTGTCCTTCACTATCTCCCAGAGTTTGCTCAAACTCATGTCCATTGATTGAATTGGTCATGCCATCCAACCATCTCATCCTCTGTCTCCCCCTTCTATTCCTGCCCTCAATCTTTCCCAGCATCAAGGTCTTTTCCAATGAACTGGCTCTTTGCACCTGGTGGCCAAAGCATTGGAGCTTCAGTGTCAGTCCATGCAATGAATATTCAGGGTTGATTTCCTTTAGGATGGACTGGTTGGATCTCCTTACAGTCCAAGGGACTCTCAAGAATCTTTTCCAACACCAAAGTTCAAAACCATCAATTCTTTGGCCCTCAGCCATCTTTATCATCCAGCTCTCATATCTATACATGACCACTGGAAAAACTGTAGCTTTGACTAGACGGACCTTTGTTCACAATGTAATGTCTCTGCTTTATGTATATATTTTACATATAATTTCATAGTCTTTCTGTTATGGTTTATTACAGGTTATTGAATATAGTTCCCTATGCTATTGGTAGTTACTTGTCTTTTATATACAGCAGTATGTATCTGCTAATCCCAAACCCCTCATTTACGCCCTTTTGGTAACCATTAAGTTTGTTGTCTATGTCTGTGAGTCCTGTTTTGTAAGTAAGCCCACTTGTGTCGTATGTTAGATTCCATATGTAAGTGATATCACATGATATTTGTCTTTCTCTTTCTGACTTACTTTACTTAGTATGATAATCTCTAGTTGTCTTCTAGGTGACAGAAAAGTCAACAGAAGCCTAGGTCAGGAGGACAGATGTATGATGCATGCATGCTTCTCCCTCTCCCGTGTCCTGGATGGTCTAGGAAGGCACTGCCTAGAAACCCATCTGCCCTGGATGTTATCTGTCACTCTCAGACACAAGGGTTAGTGATTATAGCTCTTGGTAACGATAGAGAAGAACTGTTTTGGTTTTGCCTTTTGAATCTGAGTTTTCAAGTTTCATAGTTATACAGATTAGCTGAAATAGAGCCTTTTCACGAGATGTGTAACTCATAGTAGGCTGCAGCAGCAGGCATGCGAAGGGAGGGGCTTGGAGGCCAATATGTATGTACAGCATTTGTCATCCAGTCTGACAGTTACCCAGACCCATGATTTCTTTCTTTTTCTTCTTTTTGCTACCTTCCTTTGGTCTATTTACCCATTGATTTAGATCACCTCCATGAGGCCAGTTAGAAGAAACCCAAATCAGTCCTTTTCTTCTTGTTTGGCTAAAGTGTTTGGTTGGCTCACAGTTTTTAGGGGATCTGCTACCAGTATAGATTATTCATTGTCACTTATCTCTCATTCTGGTCAAAGAGCACTGGTTTTAGCAAACAACGCTGCCTGTTTACTCACGTTACAGATCATTCAGCCATTTGAAAGGACCATGAAGATTTATGAAAGACATCTCTTTAGGTTTTAAAAAATTTTTTGCTCTCAGTAACCTATGGGGTTGTGCCATGTGAGCGTGCTGATATTCATCTGTTTTTAAACTACAAAAATGGCAGTTTCATTTGGTCCAATCTAAAACTTATCAGTGATACCTTTGCATTTTTGTAGAAAAACCCTTGAAAATATAAGTCTGTAAGTGGTATATATTAATAGTAAACAAGAGTATTTTTTTTTTGTCTGAGAGCAATTATGTGACACACAGTAATGATCAAAGATATCTGCTGTCACTGATCCAGAGAAGGCAGCCCTACCAAGCTCAGCACTTGCTTCATGCTACTTGAAGATGTAAGACCCAGGCAGAGCAGATGTGCCAAACAACTTTCACGTTCCCCTTGCCAGTTAATGTGTGTGATACTCATGGAACCAGGAGATTACCCTCTCTCTTCTGTAATTTACTACCCTATAGAGTGAATATTGGAAATATGGGCCCCAAAGACTTAAACATTTAACCTAAGTGGATGCTGACCAGATTTCTCTATGGAGTGTCTGATATTCATGAGAAAAAGAAGAGAGATTCAGGAGTCTCAATTTTTCTGCTTGTGGACTACCTAAGCCTTGTGTAGGCATTCTGTTTGCAATTTTATTTCACTCAGTTGTCTAAAACCTGTCAGGTGTATGTATTCCCATGATGTGCTCAGACTCCATGAAGATGGTTGTCATCTGGCTCTTAATTTAGACGTTTCATAGACAGCGCTAGTATGGTACTTAGGAACTTGGGTTCTGGCTTCTGGAGTTATAGGAATGGGATTCTCAGCTCAGCTTTACTGCCTCTGGGAGTATGTAAGCAGTTTCCTTTATCCTTCGTAGCCTCAGTTTCCCCAACTGTATGATGGTGACAGTAACCGAACATACTTTGTAAGTTGTTGGCTAAGACATGTAAAGTGCTTCGTGAGAGATATCTGATCCTCAAAAATGTTAAGAATTATTGGTTGCTATAGTAATAGCTGCTATGGTTATGATATTTCCCCAACACCGATTGCAAAGTCAGGTGCCATCATGTCATGCCTACATCCCCTTTGCCTGCTTGGTGCCTCTAAGCCATCTCTTGTCAACAGCTTGAACCTCTGACTGTCAGAAGGTTGCCTCTGGACACTCAGAGCTGCTTCACCCACACCAAGAGACACGAGGGCCTGGGAGTTTACATTCCCCAACAGCCCCAGCCTGACTGTCTGTAGCCAAGACTGACCAGGAGTGGGACTAGGGAAGTCGGCTCTGTCGTCTTAATGCATGGCAGACTGTGAGTGGTAAGTAGCTCCGGAGCTTCTTATAGGACCAGACAGAGGTTGGGGATTTGAGGGAAATTCCTTGCTCTGCTTCTTTCCCTTTCCTGCCCCGCCACCCACACCCTGGTTTCTTTTGATGGCACTCCTTTAAATAGACCACCTGTACAGAATTCTTGCTTCAGTCAACTTCAGAGACTACTGTGTTTCATCTACACAGACCTTCAATGCAGGCATCCCATTTTACAGATGTGGAAATGAGGGCTCAGAGAGGCCACATGCCTTACTGCAGGTCACTTGCTGTTGGGTGACTCCACCTCCAGATGGTCTGTCCTTTCGGGTGCACCTGCTTCCAAGTCACCTTTCTCCATTTCCCCCAGTTATTCTTAAGAATAAGAGAAAGGCTAGAGTAAATACACAATTTCCAGGGCCATGACTTGACTCTTCCCTTGACATCTATTTCTACCCATCCCAGTGGAGCAGAGGGGCCAGCCATCTTCAAATCAACATAAGCATTGTCTCTTCATGAGTGTACGTGGGGCAGGGTTTGCAGACAATGCTGTGAACACCATAATGGAAATGAAAACTGCTCTGGTCATTGGATCTAAGTACAACAGCTGTTCATATTTCTGTGTTTTTCCTGATACCTGATCACATGTAGGTATATTTTTATATGGTTTTTGTCTTCACCATACAAATACAATTTTAAACCAATAATCTGTTTTTTGAAATAAGTAATAAAATTACATAAGAGAAAGCTAGAGTGAATGATCTCAGGAGGCTTTTGGGATTGAGATGGCAAAGAAAAACTTGAACTAAGTTAAGGAAGTGTCATGAGTCTTATCAACAAAGACTAGATCCTGTTGCTTTTGAAACCACATGGTGAGAGAGATTCTCTGATAGCAGCAAGAAGGGCCTGGGAGGGGCCCTGAGGACTACTGTGTTTCTATGAGCTGGGTACCCTACAGCCTGCTTGATGCTGGCTTCGGCTGGCTTCAGGCTCAAACTGCTTATTAAAGTCTAGACGCAACATAAAAGCACACAAATTGGTTCCAGCCATCTCTAGTAAAAACTTCAGCTGGAGCTGGGAAGTGACTGGAGCATCTTTCAGTGTAATTAAAATTGACTCTTAAAGTTTCTTTAGCTTAATTGGTCACACTTTCTTTGGAAGTTGGTGAAAGCCTCTTGCTGGGAAGGTTAAATGCATTTCTGTGTATAAGATCAGAATTCAAATATAGTTTTATGGACACATTTACAGTTATATTCTACCCGGGTGGTCTTTTATTTCCTGTATCTTTTCTATTTAAGATTTATGCTGTCATTCACCACAGTCTAAATGTGTTTTGATAAAAAGGAAAAAAATGAACCGTTGCTGATGCATTTCAAACAGAGTTGGTAATATTTTGAAGCTTTCAGTAAATGAAATGGCAGTTTGGCTTAGTCCGAGCTCCTTCTTTCCCTCAAGCCCTTCACTTTGGAGTCAATGCTTGAACTTTGTTATCCAGAAATTGAAAGTAACTACTACTGGGTCCAAAGGTAGGAAACCACCCTTTCTAAGATGGTCATGTCCTTGCTGTGGTCGAATGCAATTGACCCCATCATCTGAGACCATGTATGTTTATACATGTGAACGTGTTTATATGCACGGAGACTTTCTGCCCCTCAGTTCTGCTTCTTGAGGGATCTACCAGAATAATAGGTTCTGATAGTCAAGAAGCTCATGTTTTAACATTTTTGGAGTGAATTACGGATGAAGCTCCCTGAATAATCCCCTGAATCATCCTTAATTCAGACTTGGGGGAAGACCTGCTTGGTTTTATATTTGTGAGTATTTACTCCACACTATTTCCAGGGCCATGACTTGATTCTTCCCTTGACATCTATTTCTACCCATCCCGGTGGAGCAGAGGGGCCAGCCATCTTCAAATCAACATAAGCATTGTCTCTTCATGAGTGTACGTGGGGCAGGGTTTGCAGACAATGCTGTGAAAACCATAATGGAAATGAAAACTGCTCTGGTCATTGGATCTAAGTGCAACAGCTGTTCATATTCTGTGTTTTTCCTGATACTTGATCACATGTAGGTATATTTTTATATGTTTTTTGTTTTTCCATACAGATACAATTTTAAACCAAAAATCTGTTTTCTGATAAGTAATAAAAGTAACATTTTCCCATTAGGTATATAATTGTAGAACATTTTAAAATATAGAAAAGTTGATACCATTATTCAAAGACAATGCCTGTTAACATTTTGGTGTTCATTTCTTCAAACTTTTGTACATGCATTGCTATTCTTCCTACATATATATATTATATTGCATACATAATTTTGTTTTTAAATCTATTTCATATGATGTTAAGCATCTATATTATTGTAAATCTTTGAATATCATTTAAATTGTTACATAATATAGAAAGCAGGCTATAATTTGCATTAGCATTCTTTTATTAAAACATAGTGTTCCTTATTTTTTTGCTATTATAATGCTGCAAATGGGCATGATAATTATAAATTCAGATGTTTTTCTGTGTCGAGGATTATCTTCTGAATGTAGATTCCCAAAGATGAAATTGTGTATTCAAAATTAATAAAAGGGTTTTAGGCTCTTGATAATGTTGTCAGTGGCTTTCCAAATAGCATTCAATTTATAGTCTCATGACAGTAAAGAATCTGCCTGCAAAGTGAGAGATGCAGATTCAGTCTCTAGGTTGGGAATGGCTATCTAGTCCAGTATTCTTGCCTGGAGAATCCCATGGATAGAGAAGCCTTTGCAGGGGGGTTGCAAAGAGTCAGACGCAGCTGACTGAATAAACACACACAGTGACACAGAGGCTGCCAGTCTTGGTTATGATTGCGTGCATGCTAAGTCTCTAGAGCTGTGTCCAACTCTTTGTGATCCTCTGGACTGTAGCCTGCCAGGCTCCTCTGTCTGTGGCATTCTCCAGGCAAGAGTACTAGAGTGGGTTGCCATACCCTTCTCCAGGGGATCTTCCTGACCCAGGGATTGAACTTGTGTCTCTTACATCTCCTGCATTGGCAGGTGGGTTCTTTACCACTAGCTCCACCTGGGATGTCCCTGGTTATGATTATTTTGCTATAAAAATGGCATCTTATTAAACCTGCATATCTTTGATTAACGTGGTTGTCTAGTTTCCCCTTTGTTATCCAGTTCTGACTCCTCTCAAGTAGTTCATCTGTTTTCATCCTTTGCTTACATAGCTGTGGAATCTTTGTGGTTTAAAAACACGTTATATATGTTATGGATGTTAAAATATCTTGATTTTTGTACTTCTGCAGTTTTGGAAAAGTAGCATTTGCTTTGTGGGTTGGTTAGGTGATGTGTGTGCAGATACCATTTCTGCTTATTTTGTGGCATCTCTGGGTTTTCTGGAAGTGCATTGTGGTGTCTTGAGCTGACGTTATCTCTTCTCACCAGGGAGACAGCCATGCTCCCCAGTGTGGCTCCCCATTCCAGGTGTCAGCCCAGGGGGTCCCCACATCACTTCTTTGCATATGAAAATCCTGTTTGCCCTTTAAGGCCCAAGTCATGAACAACCTTCTCTTCCCATTTCCTGGTCTTCCATTGCTGCTTCCTTTTAATAACCTTGATCCTTTGTGCTTGATTAGAGAGGGAACACTTCTCAGAAGGTAGAGAATTTTGGTGGTAGGGGGAGTTTTCAAGTAGGTTTTATTCTCTTAGAGAAACACATAGCAAAATTATTTAGGTCCATTTGAAGGTGGGCAGAAAAGTTTGTTTATATTCTTGGGCTCCAAAATCACTGCAGATGGTGACTGCAGCCAGAAATTAAAAGACACTTGCTCCTTGGAAGAAAAGCTATGACAAACCTAGACAGCATTTTAAAAAGCAAAGACATGACTTTGCCAACAAAGGTCTGTTTAGTCAAAGCTATGGTTTTTCCAGTAGTCATGTACAGATGTAAAAGTTGGACCATAAAGAAAGCTGAGCGCCAAAGAATTGATGCTTTTGAACTGTGGTGTTGGAGAAGACTCTTGAGAGTCTCTTTGACTGCAAGATCAAACCAGTCAATCATAAAGGAAATCAGTCCTGAATATTCATTGGAAGGAATGATGCTGAAGCTGAAGCTCCAATACTTTGGCCACCTGATGCAAAAAAATGACTCATTGGAAAAGACCCTGGGGCTGGGAAAGATTGAAGGCGGGAGGAGAAGGGGACAACAGAAGATGAGATGGTTGGATGGCACCACCAACTCTATGGACGTGAGTTTGAGCAAGCTCTGGGAGTTGGTGATAGGGAAGCCTGACAAGCTGCAGTCCATGAAGTCTCAAAGAGTGGGACACAACTAAGTGACTGAACTGAACAGAGAAAAGTTTGTGGATTGGACAAAGGATTTGAAGCTCAAGGAAAAGTGAAAGGCAAAGTTTGTTGTGTTGTCTTAGCCTCCTGCAGATGGTTGTGTGTGTGTGTGTATACATGCATTAGCCTAGATTCTGTTGGAAAGCAAAGCCTGAGGCAAGGATTTGTGTACAGGTAGGTAATTTTAGGCAATGGTCCGGGGGAGCAGAAATGGAAGACTGGGGAGAGTGACACAAGGAAGGAAAGAAAGCCAGTGTCAGGCCACATTGTTGAGCTGGTGTTTGCTGTGGGCATGGGGCTCAGTCCAGACCCACCAGAAGCCACATAAGATTGTCTTTTGAGAAGAAAAGAGTGTTTAACCACTGGTTTCCATTGCTCATTGTCATTCCATGCCTCATGGATGGTTAATTCCGTTATATTTCCAAGCTTGCACTTGTGGTCAGAATGGCTGGTTGGGTTCCTGCTGATATCCGTTGGGGCTGTGCCAGAGAAAGCCCCAGAATTGAAAGTGAGAGTAGGCAATGCAGTTGAGGTGAGGGATCAGGTGCTATCATGCGCATGCGGTTGCTGCAGAAATGCTGTAGTGGAAAGGTGGAGAGACCGCAGGTAAGGCACAGGCGGGTCACATACAGTGTGTATTCATAAGACTTTTTTTCTTATTTAGTCTGGTTGACCTGGCTTCTGAGTAGAGGCAGCATCTATTTACTCTAATCCTGATTTTTTCTTTTTAACCCCACACCCTCACTTTCTTTCATCTGCGTTATCCCCTGTTCCCTTCTCCCACCTCCTGTATTCTCTAGACCTGACTGAATATGACATTGCATTTCCCCTACCAAAGTGACTGGCTCAGGGGTGGGTATGTGACATCTTCAGAGTCACAGAGATCTAGTCAAGGCTTTTCTGGGACTGTTGAGGAGTGATACCTTCTCCTTTCTGCTGGAAACAGGTAAGACTGTACCACTTAGAGCTCAAGAAAGAAGCAAACAGTGGAAAGCAGGGCCAAGATCCAAGGAGAAATCAGGTCCTTATGGTATGCCCTTGTTTGAATTCTTAGATTCAGCACCCATGAAATATTTCCATTACATTAACCAGTTAAATACCTGCCTTTGCTGAAGGCAGTTTGACTTGGGTTTTCTGTAACTTGCAACCAAAAGAGACCAATAGATACTTTGACCAACAGATATTCCTGTTTAAGGTGAATCCTACCTTTTTACCTTATCAATTTATTTACTCATTCAAGTAATATTTGTTGAGTGTCTGTTCTGTCTGGTACTTTGAAAAAGTTCAGCTTCCAGTTGTATGGAGAATAAACAGAATAAAATAATGCTCAAAGCTACCGTAACCCTTGGAATAGTGGATATACTATCGTTGGGTAGGTGTGATTTAGTGTGACGGCTGAATTGCCAGAAAACACAATGGAAAGTTTTTGATTCTTAACAGAGCTCAAGAGGTGGGAGAGAATCAGGCCCAAGGGAAATTGTGTGTGCCTGTGTGAAGGGGCATATCTTTTTATTGAAGCTTTATAATGATGGTAATATTTGTAATCTAGAAACTTTCGTCTAATATTATTTTTATTACTTGTATCAGTTATCCATTGCCACAACAGTGCAGCATAACAAGTAACCACAAAGCCTGAGATGCATATGACAATAAACACTTTTGTTCCTGAATCTGTGCTTTTGCTGGGGATTCTGCTCTTCTGAGCTGAGCTTTGTCAGGCTTTCTCCTGTGCCTGTTACCAGTCTCCATTTGCCTGGGTAGCTTTGCTGGCCTTGACTGGACTCCCTCACATGTCTGAGACCTTGACGGAGACAGGTGGGATCTGCTCCACATGTCTGTCTAGCCAGGGAGTGCTCACCTGTGAGACAGGAGCCAGAGACGAAGTGGAAACCATGCAACGATATTTCAAGCCTTTTCTCCCATAATGTCTGCTGGTATTTAATTGATCAGAAAACCACATGACCAAGTCCAAAGATTAGAGGTGGGCACTGCGCTATTATACCGTCAAGAGCAGAGATTCAGGGAAAGGTAAAGAATTGAGGTCATTTTTGCAACCTGTCTACTACATGTTGTTGACTTGTATATAAAAATCATTAAAGTACATATTAGTGTAGTTAGTTTGGTTTGTTGGAGGGTAGACCACTGAGTCCCTGAGGTCCATGAAGAATGAAGGTCTTCAGAGAAGAGTCTAGGTCAAGTCACCTCTCCTTCAAACCCATGGGATTTGTCCCTTTGCTCCACAGAAAGAACACACTATTCTGAGTCATTTTTTTAATAGAAAAGAAAATTGCCTCTTGGACTTAAAATATTCTGCCTTCTTTTATGGAGCTTAAATTTCCTAAATTGGGATCTATATATGTCTTTTTAAATTTTTTTAAACCAAGGTTGGCCCTATGCCTATGATTTCTGTTGTCTTCTTGGAAAGAAACAGAAACAAAATTCCTAGGCACTACACCATGTCCTTCCTCCATATTTTATGTAGATTTTTATTTTATTTATTTATTTATTTTTTTTAATGTTTAGTTTTTTATTTTTTAAATTTTAAAATCTTTAATTCTTACATGCATTCCCAAACATGACCCCCCCTCCCACCTCCCTCCCCAGAACATCTTTCTGGGTCATCCCCATGCACCAGCCCCAAGCATGCTGCAGCCTGCGTCAGACATAGACTGGCGATTCAATTCACATGATAGTATACATGTTAGAATGTCATTCTCCCAAATCATCCCACCCTCTCCCTCTCCCTCTGAGTCCAAAAGTCCATTATACACATCTGTGTCTCTTTCCCTGTCTTGCATACAGGGTCGTCATTGCCATCTTCCTAAATTCCATATATATGTGTTAGTATACTGTATTGGTGTTTTTCTTTCTGGCTTACTTCACTCTGTATAATCGGCTCCAGTTTCATCCATCTCATCAGAACTGATTCAAATGAATTCTTTTTAACCGCTGAGTAATACTCCATTGTGTATATGTACCACAGCTTTCTTATCCATTCATCTGCTGATGGACATCTAGGTTGTTTCCATGTCCTGGCTATTATAAACAGTGCTGCGATGAACATTGGGGTACATGTGTCTCTTTCAATTCTGGTTTCCTCGGTGTGTATGCCCAGAAGTGGGATTGCTGGGTCATAAGGTAGTTCTATTTGCAATTTTTTAAGGAATCTCCACACTGTTCTCCATAGTGGCTGTACTAGTTTGCATTCCCACCAACAGTGTAGGAGGGTTCCCTTTTCTCCACACCCTCTCCAGCATTTATTGCTTGCAGATTTTTGGATCGCAGCCATTCTGACTGGTGTGAAGTGGTACCTCATTGTGGTTTTGATTTGCATTTCTCTAATAATGAGTGATGTTGAGCATCTTTTCATGTGTTTGTTAGCCATCCGTGTGTCTTCTTTGGAGAAATGTCTATTTAGTTCTTTGGCCCATTTTTTGATTGGGTCGTTTATTTTTCTGGAGTTGAGCTGCAGAAGTTGCTTGTATATTTTTGAGATTAGTTGTTTGTCAGTTGCTTCATTTGCTATTATTTTCTCCCATTCAGATGGCTGTCTTTTCACCTTGCTTATATTTTCCTTTGTTGTGCAGAAGCTTTTAATTTTAATTAGATCCCATTTGTTTATTTTTGCTTTTATTTCCAGCATTCTGGGAGGTGGATCATAGAGGATCCTGCTGTGATTTATGTCTGAGAGTGTTTTGCCTATGTTCTCCTCTAGGAGTTTTATAGTTTCTGATCTTACATTTAGATCTTTAATCCATTTTGAGTTTATTTTTGTGTGCGGTGTTAGAAAGTGATCTAGTTTCATTCTTTTACAAGTGGTTGACCAGTTTTCCCAGCACCACTTGTTAAAGAGATTGTCTTTACTCCATTGTATATTCTTGCCTCCTTTGTCAAAGATAAGGTGTCCATATGTGTGTGGATTTATCTCTGGGCTTTCTATTTTGTTCCATTGATCTATATGTCTGTCTTTGTGCCAGTACCATACTGTCTTGATGACTGTGGCTTTGTAGTAGAGCCTGAAGTCAGGCAAGTTGATTCCTCCAGCTCCATTCTTCTTTCTCAGGATTGCTTTGGCTATTCGAGGTTTTTTGTATTTCCATAAATTGCAGAGGAAGGTAAACTTCCAAACTCATTCTATGAGGCCACCATCACCCTAATACCAAAACCTGACAAAGATGTCACAAAAAAAGAAAACTACAGGCCAATATCTCTGATGAACATAGATGCAAAAATCCTCAACAAAATTCTAGCAATCAGAATCCAACAACACATTAAAAAGATCATACACCATGACCAAGTGGGCTTTATCCCAGGGATGCAAGGATTCTTCAATATCCGCAAATCAATCAATGTAATTCACCACATTAACAAATTGAAAAATAAAAACCATATGATTATCTCAATAGATGCAGAGAAGGCCTTTGACAAAATTCAACATCCATTTATGATAAAAACTCTCCAGAAAGCAGGAATAGAAGGAACATATCTCAACATAATAAAAGCTATCTATGACAAACCCACAGCAAACATTATCCTCAATGGTGAAAAATTGAAAGCATTTCCCCTAAAGTCAGGAACAAGACAAGGGTGTCCACTTTCACCGCTACTATTCAACATAGTTCTGGAAGTTTTGGCCACAGCAATCAGAGCAGAAAAAGAAATAAAAGGAATCCAAATTGGAAAAGAAGAAGTAAAACTCTCACTGTTTGCAGATGACATGATCCTCTACATGGAAAACCCTAAAGACTCCACCAGAAAATTACTAGAGCTCATCAATGAATATAGTAAAGTTGCAGGATATAAAATCAACACACAGAAATCCCTTGCATTCCTATACACGAATAATGAGAAAGTAGAAAAAGAAATTAAGGAAACAATTCCATTCACCATTGCAACGAAAAGAATAAAATACTTAGGAATATATCTACCTAAAGAAACTAAAGACCTATATATAGAAAACTATAAAACACTGATGAAAGAAATCAAAGAGGACACTAATAGATGGAGAAATATACCATGTTCATGGATTGGAAGAATCAATATAGTGAAAATGAGTATACTACCCAAAGCAATTTACAAATTCAATGCAATCCCTATCAAGCTACCAGCCACATTTTTCACAGAACTAGAACAAATAATTTTATGTAGATTTTTAAATGGCTGGTAGCTTTGGGCATGAGTGGGCCAGAATTATTACTACATTGGCTTTTATTTTAACTTTTCTCTTTTTTAAAAAGAAAATATTTATTTTTAATCGAAGGATAATTGCTTTACAGAATTCTGTTGTTTTCTGCCAAACCTCAGCATGAATCAGCCACAAGTATACATATGTCCCCTCCCTCTTGAACCTCCCTTCTGTCTCCCTCCCCACCCCATCCCTCTAGGTGGATACAGAGCCCCTGTGTGAGTTTCCTGAGCCACACAGCAAATTCCCATTGGCCATCTATTTTACATACGGTAATGTAAGTTTCTATGTTACTCTCTCCATACATCTCACCTCCTCCTCCCCTCTCCCCGTGTCCATAAGAATGTTCTCTATGTCTGTTTCTCCACTGCTGCCTTGCAAGTAAATTCATTGGTACCATCTTTCTAGGTTCCATATATATATGTGTTAGTATATGATATTTATCTTTCTCTTTCTGACTTACTTCACTCTGTATTATAGGCTCTAGGTTGATCCACCTCATTAGAATTGACTCAAATGTGTTCCTTTTTATGGCCGAGTAATATTCCACTGTGTATATGTCCCACAACCTCTTTATCCATTCATCTGTCGATGGATATCTAGATTGTTTCCACATTCTAGCTGTTGTAAATAGTGCTACAGTGAACATTGGGGTACATGTGTCTTATTCAATTTTGGTTTCCTCAGGGTATATGCCTAGCCAGGGAGGGGATTGCTGGGTCATATGGTGGTTTTATTCGTAGGTTTTAAAGGAATCTCCGTAGTGTCTTCCATAGTGGCTATATCAACTTACATTCCAACCAACAGTGCAAGAGGGTTTGCTTTTCTCCATATCCTCTCCAGCATTTGTTGTTTGCAGACTTCTTGATGATGGCCATTCTAACCAGTGTGAGGTGGTATCTCATTGTAGTTTTGATTTGCATTTCTCTAATAATGAGCATCTTTTCATGTGTGTGTTAGCCATCTGTATGTCTTCTTTGGATAAATGTCTGTGTAGGTCTTATTCCCACTTTTTGATCGGGTTGTTTTTCTGGTATTGAGTTGTATGAGCTGCTTGTATATTTTGGAAATTAATCCTTTGTCAGTTGTTTCATTTGCTATTATTTTCTCCATTTCTCCATTCTGAGGGTTATCTTTTTACCTTGTTTATAGTTTCCTTTGCTGTGCAAATGCTTTTAAGTTTAATTAGGTCCCACTTGTTTACTTTTGTTTTTATTTCCATTAGTCTAGGAGGTGGGTCATAGAGGATCTTGCTTTGATTTATGTCATCAAGTATTCTGTCTGTGTTTTTCTCTAAGAGTTTTATAGTTTCTGCTCTTAAATTTAGGTCTTTAATCAATTTTGAGTTTATCTTTGTGTATGGTGGTAGGAAGTGTTCTAATTTCATTCTTTTACATGTAGCTGTTCAGTTTTCCCAGAACCACCTATTGACATGGCTGTCTTTGTCCCAGTGTATATTCTTGCCTCCTTTGTCAAATATAAGGTACCCATAGGTGCATGGGTTTATTTCTGGGCACTCTCTCTTATTCCATTGGTCTATATTTCTGTTTTTGTGCCAGTTCCATACTATCTTGATGACTGTAGCTTTGTAGTATAATCTGAAGTCAGGAAAGTTGATTCCTCCAGCTCCATTCTTCTTTCTCAAAACTGCTTTGGCTATTCAGGGTCTTTTGTGTTTCCATAGGAATTGTGAAATTTTCTATTCTAGTTCTGTGAAAAATGCCATTGGTAATATGCTAGAGATAACACTGAATCTGTAGAATCTGACAAATGCTGGGCTGCATGAAGCATAAGCTGGAATCAAGATTGCTGGGAAAAATATCAATAACCTCAGATATGCAGATGATACCACCCTTATTACAGAAAGCGAAGAACTAAAGAGCCTCTTGATGAACGTGAAAGAAGAGAGTGAAAAAGTTGGCTTAAAACTCAACTTTCAGAAAACTAAGATCATGGCATCTTGTCCTATCACTTCATGGCAAATAGATGGGGAAACTGGAAACTGTGACAGACTTTATCTTCTTGGGCTCCAAAATCACTGCAGATGGACTGCAGCCATGAAATTAAAAGACGCTTGCTTCTTGAAAGAAAAGTTATGACCAACCTAGACAGCATATTAAAAAGTGGAGACATTACTTTACCAACAAAGGTCCATCTAGTCAAAGCTATGGCTTTTGCTGTAGTCATGTATGGATGTGAGAGTTGTATTATAAAGAAAGCTGAGCACTGAGGAATTGACGGTTTTGAACTGTGGTGTTAGAAAAGACTCTTGAGAGTCCCTTGGACTGCAAGGAGATCCAACCAGTCCATCCTAAAGGAAATCAGTCCTGAATGTTCATGGGAAGGACTGGTGCTGAAACTCCAATATTTTGGCCACCTGATGTGAAGAACTGAATTATTTGAAAAAAACCCTGATGCTGGGGAAGATTGAAGGTGGAAGGAAAAGGGGACAACAGAGGATGAGATGGTTGGATGGCATCACCAACTCAATGGACATGAGTTTGAGTAGACTCCGGGAGTTGGTGATGGACAGGCCTGGTGTGCTGCAGTCCATGGGGTTGCAAAGAGTCGGACACGACTGAGCAACCAAAGTAAACTGAACTGACATTGAATCTGTAGATTGCATTTGGTACTATAGTCATTTTCACAATATTGAATCTTCCTACCCAAGAATATGGCATATCTCTCTACCTGTTTATGCCACATTGATTTCTTTCATCAATGCCTTATACTTTTCTGTATACAGTTCTTTTGTCTCCTTACATAGGTTTATTCCTAGATATTTTGTTCTTTTTGTTGCAATGGTGAATTGGATTGATTCCTTAATTTCTTTTTTTGATTTTTCATTGTTAGTATATTGGAATGCAAGTGATTTCTCTGTATTGATTTTGTATCCTGTGACTTTGCTGAATTCACTAATTAGCTCTAGTAATTTTCTGATAGCATCTTTAAAGTTTTCTATGTATAGTATTATGTCATCTGCAAATAGTGAAAATTGTTGTTCTTCTCTGAACTGGATTCCTTTTATTTCTTTTTCTTCTCTGCTGTAGCTAGGACTTCTAAAACTATTTTGAATAATAGTGTTGAGAGGGGACACCCTTGTCTTTCTTGTTCCTGATCTTAGGGGGAATGCTTTCAGGTTTTCACCATTGAGAATAATGTTTGCTGTGTGCGTATTATATATGGCCTTTATTATGTTGAGGTAGGTTCCTTCTACGCCCATTTTTTGAAGAGTTTTAATCATAAATGGGTGCTGAATTTTGTCAAAGTCTTTTGCTTCATCTATTGAGATGATCATATGGTTTTTATCTTTCAATTTGTTAATGTGGTGTATCACATTGATGTGTGTATATTGAGAATCCTTGTATCCCTGGAAGAAACTCAGTTTGATCATGGTGTGTGAACTTTATAATGTGTTGTTGAATTCTGTTTGCTAGAATTTTGTTGAGGATTTTTGCATCTATATTCATCAGTAATATTGGCCTATAGGTTTCTTTTTTGTGTGTTGTCTTTGTCTGGTTTTGCTATCATGGTGATGGTTGCCTCGAGGAGTGAGTTTGAAGCATTCCTTCCTCTGCAATTTTTGAAAGACTTTTAGAAGGATAGGCACTAGTTCTTCTCTAATTGATAGAAGTCCGCTGTGAGGCCATCTGGTCCTGGACTTTTGTTTTTTGGGAAATTTTTCATCATAGTTTCAATTTCAGTATTTGTAATTGAGTTGTTCATAATTTCTATTTTTTCCTGGCTCCGTCTTCAAAGATTGAACTTTTCTAAGAATCTTTTGATTTCTTCCAGGTTATCTATTCTATTGCCATATAGTTGCTCATAATAGTCTCTTATAATCCTTTGTATTTTTGCATTGTCTGTTGTGGTCTTTCCTTTTTCATTTCTAATTTTGTTGATTTGATTGTTGACTCTTTTTTTCTTCATGAGTCTGGCTAAAGGTTTGTCAATTTTGTTTATCTTCTCAAAGAACCAGCTTTTAGTTTTATTAACCTTTGCTATTGTTTCTTTCATTTCTTTTTCATTTGTTTCTGCTCTGTTATTTATGATTTCTTTCCTTCTACTAATTTTTTTTTGTTCTTCTCTTTTCAGTTGTTTTAGGTGTAAAGTGAGGTTATCTATTCGTTGTTTTTCTTGTTTCTTGAGATTGGATTGTGTTGCTATAAACCTCTCTTAGAACTGCTTTTGCTTCATCCCATAGGTTTTGAGTTGTTGTTTTTTCATTGTCATTTGTTTCTAGGAATTTTTTGATTTCTCTTTGGATTTCTTTAGCAATCTGTTCATTATGTAGAAATATATTGTTTAATCTCCATGTATTTGTGTTTTTTACTGTTTTTTCTTGTAACTGGTATTTGGTCTCACAGCACTGTGGTCAGAAAAGATGCTTGATATGATTTCAATTCTCTTAAATTTACTGAGGTTTGATTTGTGACCCAAGATGTGGTCTATCCTGGATAATGTTCCATGCACACTTGAGAAGAAGGTGTGTTCTTCTGCGTTTGGATGGAATGTCCTGAAGATATCCATGAGATCCATCGCGTCTAATGTAACATTTAAGACTTGTATTTCCTCACTAATTTTCTGTTTTGATCTGTCCATTGGTGTGAGTCGGGTGTTAAAGTCTCCTATTGTTATGTTACTGTCAGTTTCTCCTTTTATGTCTGCTGGTGTTTGTCTTGTGTATTGAGATGCTCCTATGTTGGCTGCCTAGAAACTGACAATTGTTATGTCTTTCTCTTGAATGGGTCCCTTGATTATGGAGTGTCCTTTCTTATCTCTTGTAATATTCTTTATTTTAAGGTCTATTTTGTCCAATATGAGGATTGCTAGTCCAGCTTTTTTTTGATTTCCATTTTCATTAATATATTTTTCTGTCCTCTCACTTTCAGTCTATATGTGTCTTTAGACCTGAAATGGGTTTCTTGTAGACAGCATATATATGGGTCTTGTTTTTGTATCCATTCAGTCAGTCTGTATCTTTTGCTTGGAGTATTTAATCCATTTACATTTAAAGTAATTATTGATATCTATTGACATTTTCTAATTGTTTAGAGTTTATTTTTGTAGATTTTTCCTTCTCTTGTATTTCCTGACTATATAATTTTTATTAGTATGTGTCTTGGCATGTTTCTCCTTGGGTTTATCTTGTATGGGACTCTTTGTGCTTCTTGGACTTGATTGATTATTTCCTCTTCCATGTTGGGGAAATTTTCAACTATAATATCTTCAAAAATTTTCTCATGCCCTTTGCTTTTCTCTTCTTCTTCTGGGACCCCTATAATTTAAATGTTAGTGTGTTTAATGTTGTCCCAGAGGTCTCTGAGACTATTCTCAGTTCTTTTCATTGTTTTTACTTTTTTCTTCTGTTGGGCAGTTATTTCCACCAGTTTATCTTCCAGCTCACTGATCTGTTCTTCTGCTTCAGAGATTCTGCTATTGATTCCTTCTAGAGTAGTTTTAACTTCAGTAATTGTGTTGTTTGTTTCTGTATGTTTAACTCTAGGTCTTTGTTAATTGATTCTTGCATTTCTCTATTCTACTTTTGAGGTTTTGGATCATCTTTACTATCATAATTCTGAATTCTTTTTCAGGTAGTTTGTCTATTTCCTCTTCATTTATTTGGACTTATGTTTCTAGTTTTTCTTACATTTGTGCAGTATTTCTCTGCCTTTCATTATATATATTTTTAACTTATTATGTTTGAGGTCTCCTTTTCCCAGGCTTCAAGGTTGAATTCTTTCTTCCTTTTGATTTCTTCCCTCATAAGGTTGGTCCATCGGTTTGTGTAACCTTTGTGTAGGGTGTGACCTACAATTGGCTTTTTAAGGACTCTGTTATAATTTTGCTTTTGCTTTTCTGATGTTATGGATTTTTACTGTATTTGGCCTTTGCAATCTCAGAGAGTTTTATCTAAAACAAGTCTTAAACTTTTTGCTCTCATCCTTTGTTGGATTCCAACTCTGAAGGGTGACTAGGGTCAAGACACTGCATAGGCCCCTCCATTTAGCCACCATTTTTGGTTAACTGCAAGGGCTTTGAAAGTGGGTAGTCTGGATTTGAAACCAGGCTATAGTACTTATTTGTGGATGGCTGAGGGAGATTATTTCATTGTTTTCAGTCTCAGTTTTTCTTGCTGTAAAATGGATGTCACAATATGTACTTCACAGTATTGTCATAAGGGTTAAATGAGTTAATGCAAGCAAAGCCCTTTGGCCAATGCTTAGGAGATAGTAAGCACTCAGTTAGTGGGGGTTATTCTTATCTTACCTTGTAAACTTGTCTTTCATTCACTGTTGTCCATGATTACCTTGAGCACCAGTTTCCCATCCAAAGAACCCCCTTATACTGGTGATGGAGCTCAGAAACAAGTTCTAGGGTTGTCATGATTCCAGGAATGACCCACCATCTGAGCCAGGGCGGGAGGAAGAGTGTGGAGGCAGAGCCTTGTCCTGGCTTCCACAGGGGTTCATGTGTCTGCTACCATCAATATCCAGCTGCTCTTCTTCTGTCTCAGACCTCTTCTGTGCCTGCCCCCACATCCTTTCAGGGGGCTGTCACTCTCCAACAAAATCCTGTGAAGATCCAAATACAGTATAAATTTGAATGTATAGTATTGAGAATTGCTTAGGAAACCTTAGAAAGCACTGATGCCTGGGCCCGACCCTAAAGATTTTGCTTTACTTCACCTGGAGTGGGGCTCAGGCTTCTGCATTTTTAAAAAATTCACCATGTGATGCCAATGCGTATCTAGGCTGAGAAGCACTGGGACAACATATCTCCGGATTTCTGTGTAAGATTTCCAGTTCATTCTGCTTTTATTGTGGACCTACTGTTTGTCATTTGGTTGCTTCAGCCTGTAAACATTTCATCATTCTCTTGTGAACAAGCTAATGGCTTTATCATGGTGTTCTGGGAGCTGACAATGCCTTACAATATGATTAGACTTGTCGGCTGATTGGGGAATTTTTATTTGTGGATCCCAAATGTCCTTCTGAAAAGCAATAACCCAAATGTGTGCAACAGGAATGATTCAACCTTACATTTAGGCCATGATTTACACTCTTCTACAAGCTTTCACATTTGATGTGAGAGGTATTCCAGCACAGTGAAGGGTCCCAGGGTAGGACCTGGAAAGTGTGGGCTGGAATTTGTCTTATGCCACTATTTTGTTATTGGGACTCTGGCCATAGCTCTTAAATTCCCCAAGACTTTGTTTTCTTACTCGCCCTTTCTAGATAATTCCAGTGTGAGGTATAGACTAGACATTACCATATCTTTGTCCCATTCAGCAGATGAGGAAACTGTGGCATAGAGCAGACAGGTGAGTCACCAAGCTTTTTGCAAAAGCTTGGGGCTCATCAAAGTCAGGCCCCATGGCTCAGGTGCTCAGTGCAGGTACCCCTGCGTAGGTACTCCTGCTCTACACTAGCCACGTGTCCAAAAGGCTGAAAGATATGTTGTTTCAGCTGCATGCAGGTACACCAGGTCCTTTCTCCTCCCCATTCCTCTTCTTCTGCACTCTCCCTCCCTCCCTTCTTGGCCAGTGGGGAAGTCTGTGAACAATGGATTCCCTTTCATGGTGTGAGTGAGTGGTCGTGAAAGCTCAGAACGAAGTCTCCTCTACTGTGTTGGCACTGGCATGTCTATTCTTGTGGTCTTCTCTAAGCAGAGTCAGAGAGCAGTGGTAGAGACTGCCTAGATAGTCCTCAAATGTGCTTCTTCCTGACATAACTGAACTATATTTCCCAGCCTCCCTTGCAATTTAGTTTGGCTATTGACCGAATTCTGGCCAATAGGATATGGGTGGGAGCAATGCCTGCTCCTTTCAGGCCCTGAAAACCTCACTGGGACCTCCACCTTGGGCTTTCCATCTCTTTTGTTTATACCGTGGAGACTGTGTGTTTGAAGACTCTGGTGAAACAACACAATGGAACCTAGGTTCCTGGATCAGGGCTCAAAGAAGAGCTTCCTGATGAGGAAAACTTGCATTGATCACTTATATGAGCAAAACAAAAACTAAACTGCTATTTTGTTTAGCTTTTGAGATATTGAGGTTCAATTACTTTATTACCTTAAGTGACTTTGGAAGAATAAAAAGAGGTGGTGGTTGGGTGGGGTGATGGTTCTGACACCCAGAGTTCTCCATGGGATCAGCTGATCCTGCATCCTTCTGGAGCTCCTTCCTCTGCCCTGTGCTGTGTCCATCACTGTCTTACAAGTTTCATCTGAGGGTTTACCCTTGTAAATCACATGCTCAAGAATCCCCATCTCAGATTCTGCTCCATGGGGTCCTAATGTCTCAACTAGAATGTAAGAGCAGGAATGTACTCAAGTTCCACTGAATTTTTAGTTACCTAATAAATGAATGTTTCAGTGCCTTATGTGTGTTAAGTCACTAGCCATTGTGAATAAATACAAAGAAATATAAGTTATGAGTTTGGCTGTGTTTTCTCAAGTCTTAACTGAGGTTTCAGTTGTTGTTGTTGTTGTTGCTCAGTTGCCAAGTTGTGTCCAGCTCTTTGCAATCCCATGGACTACAGTATACCAGACTTGCCTGTCTCTCACTTTCTCTTGGAATTTGCTGAAACTCACGTCCATTGAGTCAGTGATGCTATCTAATTATCTTTTCTTCTGCTGCTGCCTTCTCCTTTTGGCTTCAATTGTTCCCAGCATCAGGGTATTTTTCAGTGCATCAGCTCTTTGCATCAGGTGGCCAAAGTACTGCAGCTTCAGTTTCAACATCAGTCCTTCCAGTGAATATTCAGGATTGATTTCCTTTAGGATTGACAGGTTTGATCTCCTTGCAATCCAAGGGACTCTCAAGAGTTTTCTCCAGCACCACAGTTCCAAAGCATCAATTCTTTGGTGCTCAGCCTTCTTTCTGGACCATCTCTCACATCCTTACATGACTACTGGAAAAACTGTAGCTTTGATCATACCTTTCACTAGTCCCCCCACCCCTTATCTGTGACTTCACTTTCCCAGGTTTCTGTAACCCATGGTCAGTAACAGTCCAAAATATGACATAGAAATTTCCAGAAATAAACAATTTATAAGTTTTAACTTGCTCTCAGTGCTAAGAGTCCTGATAAATTATCATTCCACCTGGCTTTGTCCTGCCTGGGATCCTCACCCATGGACATCGTCTGCTCCTGATACCCAGCCACTTGCACCACGGCCCTATGGTCCAGAATCATCAGAAGCAGATGACCTTCTTCTGACATATTGTCAGTAGGTCAGTAGTAGCCTAATGCTAGGTCACAATACGTACGTCATTCACCCGTCTTTATCTCATCATGGAGACATTTTGTCATTTCACATCATCACAAGAAATGTGACTATAGTACGGTAAGATATTTTGAGAGAGAGAGAGGGACAACATTCACACAACTATTATTAACAGCATATTATAATTGTTTTATTTTATTATTTTTGTTGTTAATCTCTTACTCTGCCTAATTTAGAAGTTAGATTTTATCATAGGAATGTATATATAGGAAAAAATATAGTTTGTATAGGGGGTCAGGAATCCACTGGGAGGCTTGGGGAATATCCACATGGATAAGGGGGAACAACTGTCCTCTTTTCTATGAATCTTGAAAGAATGTAGATAATATCACATATTTATGCTCCCTTTTTTTAATGAGCAGCAATAAAGAGAATCCTACCATTTTATTTAATGCCCTTATTTTTTAATCCAAGTGAGATTTAATTGTGGAAGTGATTTTTAAGACAGTTTGCTTTTCCTTGATCAGTTCTTTATATGCTTTTCTTTTCCTTGAAAACTGGGCATCTGAGAGAATTACTTTTTTTTTTTCATAAAACTTTGGAAGAATTTCATATTAATTATAAAAGTTTGCCTGGCTGTGTAGGCAAAGAACATATCCATTTTAGAGCCCTTTTAAATCCACGCATAATTCCTTTAAAGAACACTATAACAGACAATGTGGCCTTTGGTTTGCAATGCCTGCTTTTGGCACAAGAGACGTGGGGGATTTTCCGTCTAGCAGTGGGAGAGAAATGGTGAAGAGCATGCAAAAAGCGATTGCTTTAAGCGTATTGGCTTTTCCTTTCATATCTGCAACATGATCCTATTATTTTGAAGCAATGAGGTCATTTAAGTGTGCCTGGCTGGAGATTTGCTATTTTCCTCTATTCTTTCCTTTAAGTCTTTTTGTCAACCATGTTCTCCTTGACTAGCAGAGCAGCTGTCTGGGTAGTTATAATCCCATTAAAAAGGCCTCTATTATGTCAATAATATATTTATAGAGAAATTAGTCACCTGGGGTTGTTGGGTGATTCTTCTGTTTAGACATATTGTACCTCAGAAAAGCAAGATTGTCCCCTTCTTGTTAGGTAGGCCCGCTGCCCTGTCACGGTGCCACATTGGCTGAAACTGATTAGCAATTAACATGGAATATGCCTTCCTCTGTTTGCAAAGCCCCCTTAATCTTTGCCACTGATCATATTCCTCTCAAGCTTTGCTGATAAAGCTAAGATTGTAGATGTGTCTGGGTGTACAGGGCTTATAGAGTTTAGGAAAATATGACAGGCATTTAATGACCATCTTGTGGGAAAGGTGGGGAATCTAACCACAGAAACTTCCTAAAGCTGCTAAAGTGCATTTGAGCAGTGTCTTAAAATTAGTAGTGCATCTTCCTGCACAGGTTCCATTCTTTTTTCCAAAGAGATTTTACATTCTTGCCATATGAATTCAGGTCTAATGACAATCTACGAGAAAGTGGAAAGGCATGGGATGGACTGAATTCCTGAAGTGGAATACCTGAGATTATTAAACTATCACCGTTAGTAGGTAGAGATTTATTTGTTGAAAACTCATGTTTTTGCAAACCATAAAAATAGGGCACTTTTTAACAGACTTTATAATAAAGGAGGGTAACATTGAAGTCAATCCCTGTACTACAGCATGTCCTTTGTACTGATTTTTCTTCACTTTTTCAAAACATGAAGGATTGATTTTTGAGACACAAAAAGGATTCTCTTCACGGATGGCCTCATGGGGTCTCACTGTAATTCCTCAATAGTTTAGGAAATGCTGAGGCAGAGTCATCTATTGGCTAGGTGGTGCTTGGTCTTGGAATGTTGGGGAAAGTTGTAAATAGAAGTGCAAAGAAAAGCAGCCTTCTGAGTTTCAATTGTTATCAGCTTTCAGTGCCAGGTAGGCTTTCAGAACCCTCATCAAATTGGCAGAGCAGGCTATAAGATTTAAATAATGAAGTATAAAACAGATGAGTTAAGAACAGCAGTGTTTATAAAGCACAGCTAAAATTTCCTCAGCTGTTTAGAATTATTTAAAACATGAAATTTAAAGAAACAAGAGGGGTTGGCCAGGTCTGTAGTTCTACAGGTCAGATGTTCTTTGCCCTCAGGCTAGTCCCACTCCTTACCTAGAGAAAGTTTCTCACTGGTCTTTCCTATGTTGTGCACCTCACCTGCTCCCACCTCCCCTCCCCACACCCCATGTAGCATTGCTACAGAAAATGTATACTTTTCTACCTTGGATATATATAGTTGACTTTTGAGAAAATTGAGAATAAGGGTAGAGGACTATTAAGGCATCAAATTGTATAGGTTCAGGAAAGCTGGCTGCCTTTTGCAGCTTATTTTAGGGCACTAGCAGACTCACGTGATTCTCATTAGAGAAACTGCTTATGATGTTTCTACAGCCCCCACACGCTCGTGTTTACTTTTGAGGCCCCTTGGACTCAAGATGCTAATTTCCCACTTAGCTGATAAACACCCTTATGACAGTACATCCTACCTTGATCTTAATTACTTCTTCTTTCTTCAGGTTTATTTCTCGTTGTGACTGTGGAATGCTCCTGAGCAGTGCCATCCAGGTAGAGCTTTCAGTGATGATAAGGGTGTCCCCTGCATTGTCCTGGTCAGTAGACTCTAGCTGCCTGGGACTGTTGAGCCCTTGAACTTTGGCTCATGTGACTGAGGGACTAAACCTTTACTTACAGTAAATTTTAATTAACTTAAATCTAAATAGTCTCATGGGGCCAGTCTTTTGGACAACTCTAATGAGGTAGGAGCTGGTCCAGTAGCCAAGATGGGGAACCATGGTATGAATCACTTGTCTTGAGACACATTGCAATGTAATATCTGAGAAAGTTGACTCTGGAGCCAGACTAGATGGATTCAAACCGCATCTCTGCTTTTTTGAGCCATGAAATCATGGTGGTTGCTTACCGCTGTCTGTGTCTCAATTTCCTCATCTATAAATTTAGCATGCGTGCTAAGTCACTTCAGTTGTATCCAGTGCCTTGCGACCCTATGAACTGTAGCTCAGCAGGTCCCTCTGTCCATGGGACTCTCCATGCAAGAATACTGGAGCATGTTCCCAATTCCTTCTCCAAGGTTATAAATTGGGAGATAGTGATAAAACCAGTCTCTACCTTATAGTGTTTGTGTAACAATTTATTGACTGATCCATCGAAATCCCTTAGAATAGTCCCTGGCATACAGAAAGCCAGAGTTAAAAGAAGACAATACCAATGGTCCAGTAGTCCCAAGACTCTGCTTCTGGAACCAATGAAATATATTAGGAGGATTAAATAGAACATTGAACTCTTCATAGATGCTCAGTCATGAGTTTTCATTCTTCCTTTTCTTTCCTTTCAGCACTGGTAGTTAATTAATTTATATATTCATCTAATAAATAAGACTTCTCTGTACCAGTTTTGTCCTGGGGGCTGGAAAAATACCAGTGAACAGACCGTATTACTGGTTCTTAAGTTCATAGTCAGGTGGGGGAGACCATGAAGACTGAACATAAATATAGCCCCACTTCTTCACTTCTCTCTGTACCAGACTCTTTTTTCCTATGATGTTGCAGAAGCTCTTATCAAGAGGAGTCTGCTTCCTCACTCTTAAATCTGGGCTAGCCATGTGACTTGATTTGACCAACATCCTACACTGTGCTTAGTTGCCCTGTCATGTCTGACTCTTTATGACCCCATGGACTGTAGCCCGCCAGGCTCCTCTGTCCATGGGGATTCTCCAGGAAAGAATACTAATTTGACAAATAGAATGTGGCAAGAGTGACCTCGTTCCAGTTCTCAGCCTAGACCTCAAGAGGCCTTGTCTCTCCCTGCCCACTTTTTCTCTCAGATCCTGGCCTGGCTGCTTTGTGAACAAGTTCAAGCTAGCCTGCTGGAGGATGGAGACCACACACATGGCTCAGAGCCAAGTCAGCCCAGTTAAGATCATCCTGGAGCAGTTAGTGCCCACAGAGCTGACCACAGATGCATATGCAAGCGTTACTGGGCATAGCTCAGGAACTCATGTGTGAAGCCACTGAGTTTTAGGGGGTATTTGATACAGCAATAGTCCAATCACTGTGGCAGCAATTACCATATAGTCATAAAGATAGGAAGGAGGGAAAATAGAAGAAATGCCTATTTTCTTTTTTGGGGGCTCCAAAATTGCTGCAGATGGTGACTGCAGCCAACGAAATTAGAAGATGCTTGCTTCTTGGAGGGAAAGCTATGACAAACCTAGACAGCATATTAAAAAGCAAAGACATCACTTTGCTGACAAAGCTCCATATAGTCAAAGGTATGGTTCTTCCAGTGGTCATGTATGGATATGAGGGTTGGACCATAGAAAAGGCTGAGCACCAAAGAATTGATGCTTTCAAATTGTGGTCCTAGAGAAGACTCTTGAGAGTCCCTTGAACTTCAAGGAGCTCAAACTAGTCAATCTTAAAGGAAATCAATATCTGAAGGAAATCAACCCTGAATATTCATTGGAAGGACTGATGCTAAAGCTGAAGCTCCAGGCCATCTGATGTGAAGAGCCAACTCATTGAAGAAGAGGAAGCAGAGGAAGAGACGGTTAGATGGTTTGATGGTGGCAGAGGAAGAGATGTTTAGATGGTTCAATGGACTTGAACTTGGGCAGACTCAAGGAGGTGGTGGTGGACAGGGAGGCCTGCCATGGTGCAGTCCATGGGGTTGCAAAGAGTCAGACACAACTTAGCAAGTGAATAACAACCATACAGTGATAAATACATGGTCTCCTAATGGAACATATCCCTCAGCTGAGGCCTGAGAGATAAAGATGAGTGTAGGAGATGTTTCAGACAGAGGAAACATCATTAGAAAGCTACAGCAGAGAAAGGAAAACAAGATTTTTTTTCCTATCTGCTGCTAGGAGCATAGGAATATAAATATCCTTTTACTCAAAGAACTTCTTATATAGTTGTGATGTCGAGATACACACACATAAAAAGAAGTCTTCTACAGAGTGAGCTATATTAACTGCTGAATTTGTTCAGACCCTGGTCCAAAAAGTGGGGAGAACACAGAGAAAGATCAGTGAGGACTGAAATAAAGAGCCAGGAAGACTTCTTAGAAGATAAGCTAACTAATGGAACTCAAGGAGTTCTAGGACATGGCTGGGAGTGTGGGACAGAGGGAAATATTCCTGGAACCATTTGGAGAATTTTGTAGGAAGGCCCATTGAACACCTACTGTGTGCTAAGCCCTGTGGGAGGAATCACAGGAGATGAGAACAAAGCAGGAAACACAACGCTGTCTTCGTGAAATTGAGAGTTCTGCTTGCCTTTGGGCTGCCGAGCGCCTCTTAAGTTATGTCTTGGCTCTGGCACGTCATAAGCTTAGCCTGCATTCATTTCCATCTGCGTTGTTGAGGATGCTGCTTTGTGTCAGGGCACAAGGAGGACCATGAAATTGTAGATCAGTGAGTGCACTTTTAGCTGTTCTTCATAGCAGCTAGGGGTTTGGTTGCCAGTTTTGCCAGAAGATGTCTCATGACCACTTTCCAGAGACACTGAGAGTTCCACTTTTTAGTCCCCTGAAGTGTAGATTTCATGCTGAGCTGAAGATCTGAGCCCCGGGACATCGGTGCCTGTTGAGAGCTTTATCTTCTTTTCTTAAAACTTCTACTGAGCCTCCTCAGGATTTAGAGGCTTATATGGTGTTTTCTTAGCCAAAAGTCTTTGTAAAATTTGATTGTCAGAAATAAAACAAGAGCAACCCCCACCTCCTGAAAACAGTGCTTAAGAAAACCTTAGTTTGGAAGGAGTAGCAGCCTGCGGAGCACTGGCATTAGCTCGAGCTGGCAAGCCTGGGCTGAAGCAGGGGCTTACTTCTTTCTGAGAGACATAGGGAAGGCTGTCATCAAAACTAAGCCCAGATATCCAGGGGCCTGTGTGGAGACGATGCACGCTGTCTCCTTTTCCAGTTTGCAGAGGTCTTTGAGATGAGAGTGTTGGGGGATGGGGTAGGCAGTGTTTGTAAAGACTCCTGTGATCCCCGCCCCTGCCACCTTGGCTAGTGGAGTCACAGTCTCTAACCCTGTCTGCCCTTATCTAGGATTTCCTAGACCTAGAAAGGGCTCTTGAAGACCTTTGAAAATAAACAAGTGAGAAAGTTTCCCAAGACCATCCTAGCAATCCACTCTGACACTCCGGAGACAGTGGGCCATAGCTGGTCCCTCTGTCTCCTTTCATGGTCTAGCATTCTGAGATTCTTTTCCTTATTAGTTCAGAAGTGAGCTTCTACACATGAATGTCAAGTTCTCTGGTCAAGAGCGTTTGCTCTAGTCACGAGTTTAGAGAACTATTGTTTGAATGGAAACAAACACTTATTATTATCAGTGGCTTCTGAAAACTCATTTCAAATGTGTTTAAGTATAGGGGGTAGTTCCTTGCTAAGAAAACTCCTGTGGACAATTGGTTAACTTATAATAGCCATTTGGAAAAAAATTGCTGTTTATATCAGATAAAGGGGACTTTCTATAATATACAAAGAGTGCTTACATATCAGTAAGGATAGGCCAAATACTCATAGAAAAATGAATTAAAGTTTTCAGATAGTTCTCTAAGAAACACATTAATTAAATCTATCCTGCATTTATAAATAACCCCTCAGCCTTATAATAACAAAGATGTATATTAGGTATACATATTGTAATAATAAAGGTACATATTAAACTATAAAATAGTTTTCATATCCCAGATTAGCAAACATCTAAATGAGCGACTGAACTGAACTGAAATGTTTGATTATTTACTTCTTTGAAAAGGTGTGAAGAAAACGGAACTCTCATAAATCATTAATGACCATAATACATTGGTACTTTGGGGGCACACTTTGGTACTAGCTACTAAAATGGCAAGTTGTTTGACCTAGAATTCTACTTCTTGAAATTTAGCCTACAGAAATACCCACCTATGAATAAATTGTTAAATGCACAAAGTTATTTGTTGTGGCAGTGTTTGTAAGTTCAAAAGGTTGGAAATTATTCTAGATGCCCATCAATAAGGGACTAGTATATTATATATATTAGTTATGCTAATCCAAGTAGCAAATATATTATGCTACATCACAAGGTATTATGCAGTAGTTTAACAGGATGAGGTAGATATTTATGCACTGCTATGGAATATATCCAAGATATATTGCTGTGAAAAGAAATTCAGGGTGCAGAAAAGTTTGTATTATGAGCTATCATCAGTGTAAAAAAAGGAAATAATGTATTTGTTTGTATATGCATAAAATACCTTTGAATATACACACACAGAATGAAAGTAGCCTTTTCTTCTAGAAGGGGGGACCTGGGTGCTTAGAAGACAAAAATGGGAGTGAGAGGTATATTTTACTGTACATTCTTTTGTACCTTTAGAATTTTGTACCACATATATGAATATATTACCCATTAAACTCTAAGCCCTAATCAGAATTCTCAGATGAAGGTTTATTTTCTTTCAATTTCCATTCATCTGAAAATTTGGAATTACTTTCCCTCAAGCCTATGTGAGACACTTCTTCACAAAACCGCAGCTGATCACTGTCTTCTTCCCTTTGCCTCATCTAGTGCCTGGCCGAGAGCAGGGACTCAAAAATATTTCTTAGAAATACAAAGGAAAGCAAACGATACATGAGATGACTTCATATAGAGGCTTGCCACTCCCTCTGTGGATACATGGGGCTGATCATGTCCATGTGATTTCCAGGGGAATCATTTTGCACTGAAATTGATTACTTTCCTTTTTAAAGAAAAACTGAAGAAAAGAAATGGATGCAATTGAGAATGTGGTATTAGAAACCTGTCACTATTTCGGCCACACAGTAATCACATGTCCTTGGATACTGATTACGTCTTTCTGAGAGGATGGAGAATGAGCAGAGAAATCTGTGTGCTTTGTCTTGAGCGTGATATACTGGTAGTTTAATACCTGGCTTATTGTGTGAAAAAAACACACCTCAGTTTGTAGTGTTTGCCAGTTTCCATGGTGTGAATTCTCTTATCATAGACACAATGTGATGTCTATGAATGTGAACTTGGGAGGATATGATGACAGTTGGCTCTCGTGTCCTAGTAGGAGCCAAGTTCAGCACATCCCAGGTTATGACCAGGCCAAGTTTCCCTTCAGTAGTTAATGGCAGAGGCTTCAGAATGTAAGTGAACTCTTTGAAGGGTTGGGTTCTTAGAAATGTTTTGTAATTCTTCTAAGCTGGGTGGTTCTCAAAGAGTGATCCATGCCCATTCTTGGGCCATTCCCCCAAACCTATGGAATTAGAGCCTCTGGGGATGGGGCCCAGCAATCTAGATTTTAAAGAGCCCTTCACGTGATTCTGGTGCATGCCAGAATTTGGGGCCCACTGCTCTAAGCCTCTCTTTTCCCTGGAAAGGGCCAGGAGTATATATATATATATATTTTAATACAGGGATATAGTAAGGATTAAACAGAATAATGATTATAAAACATAGGCATGGTAATGAAGGTGATTTTTCTGTGGCTCAACTGAGTTTGAAGTATGCCTATTCCTTTTCTCATGTCTAAGGGCAAGAGATAGTCCAAGAAGACACAACTGTAGCTTTCTATACAGTTAGACCACGTGTAATTATCTTTTTAAAAAGATTGAAGTATAGTTGATTTATAATGTTGTGTTTCTGGTGTACAGCAACCTGATTCAGTTTTAGACATATATATGTGTATATATATATACGAAGTGAAGTGACGACGCTCAGTCGTGCCCGACTCTTTGCGACCCCGTGCACTGTAGTTTACAAGGTTCCTCTGTCCATGGAATTTTCCAGGCAAGAGTACTGGAGTGGGTTGCCATTTCCTTCTCCAGGGGATCTTCCTGACCCAGGGATTGAACCCAGGTATATATATATACACATATATTCCATTTCTGATTCTTTTCCATTATCGGTTATTAATTGAGTACAGTTCCCTGTGCTATACAGTTGGACCTTTTTGCTTCTTTATAAGTAGTAGTATGTATCTGTTAATTGCAGGCTTCTAATTAATCCCTCTGACCTTTCTCCTTTGGTAACTGTAAATTTATTTTTAATGTCTGTGAGTTTGTTTCTGTTTTGTAATTAAGTTCATTTGTATCATTTAAAAAAGATTCTACATATGAGTGATCTCATAGGATATTTGTCTTTCTCTGTGTGACTTACTTCACTCAGTATGATAGGTCCATCCATGTTGCCGCAACCATGTATAATTCTCTTAGTTCTCATAGCATCATTTGGGAGAGGTGAATACCAGCATTATTTCCCTGTAGCATGCTTATGTAGAGCATGATGCCTCAAATTAAGGCCAGGGAGGTGACTCTTCTTCAATATCCAGCTCCTTGGCAGGCCCCAGCCTTTTTTAATTGGTTAAAGCAACTTGTATGTGCCAAAAACCAGTCTCTATGACAAGAAGATGGGGAATGGGAGATGTAAGGAACATGTTTGGAGTTTTAGTACTTGAACCTCAGGAAAGGCTTGGAGCTGGATAACAACATTTGTGATTTGGAGAATATTAGCTATATTTATTGAGCATCTATTACTTATTAGGGCTTCAGTTCAGTTCAGTCAGTCAGTCGTGTCCAACTCTTTGCGACCCCATGAATCGCAGCAGGCCAGGCCTCCCTGTCCATTACCAACTCCCGGAGTTCACTCAGACTCGCGTCCATCGAGTCAGTATAACTTTTCACCATAGGCATTATCTGTCCATTTTATAGATGAGGAAACTGAGATGGAGAGCTCAAGTAAAGTGTTCAAGGTCTCGATAGACAGTTGGATCCTTGTTTACAAGAAAGGAACAGAGTCAGTCTTTAACTTCATTGTCTCTTTCCTTTTATGCCTGTTTTTTCCTCTTTTGCTTGTCAGTGATATGAATCGTGGTGAATAGAAGGACCACTAACCCTGTTCCATGTTTTAAAAAATATTTTTGCCTTTGGGCATATTTCAGAAGCTCTCATACCAGAAATATCAATGAGGTCTTCCCTGGAGGTGCAAAGATGACCTTCCAAAGGAGTCGGTGCAGTGTGGGGGTGGGGGCACCAGGGTCCTGCCATCCAGTGGGTGGGTTCTGACTGTACCTCTCATTAACTCTCTGATCTTAAGTCCATGGGTTTTCCTTGCTAAGTGTCTTAGGTTGAATTCCTTAGAGGCAGAAACTCAGATGGAGATTTTTGTACAAATGATTTATTAAGGAAGGACTCCCAAGAGAACTCTGAAATAGAATGAAGAAGCAGGGAAGGGAAGAGGAGGATACTGAGTGTAGAATCCGACTTAACTGGAATCTAGCCTGACCCCATGGGGAGCTCTGACATGTAAATTGTACAAGAGACTTGGTCCCAAGGAGGTCACCTTTCGTACCCTTGTGTCAGTCAGTTTTTGTCCTGGGGGCTTCCATGGAGTGGAAGCAGCCTCCCCATCAGGTGTTTCTGTCACAAGAAGGCAGTTTTCAAGAGAAGGCAGCTCTGAGCATCAACAGCCATTTTCGTCTAAATGGGATCTGGACAGGGTAGCAATCTCCTCCTATGGTCACCCTCAGCTTTATCATTTTAAAATATAGATGCTAAATGATATAATCCATTCCGAGGGTTAAGCACAGTGCCAGGGACAAAGAACACACAAAATCAATGAAAATGTCATTTCTCTTCCTATTTAGTTTAAGGAGAGTGACTTCATTTCTTTGGTTGAGGTTGAAGGAATTTTCTCAAATAACCTTCAGGTTAGAAGAAGAAAATATTATAGATGCTTATTCACTTTTTTATTCAAAAATATTTCCTTCAGCACCCATTGTGTGCAGTTGTAATAAGATATGAGATCTCTGCTCTATGGGGGCTATCATTCTACTGTGGTTTAGTTCAGTTCAGTTGCTCAGTCATCTTTGCGACCCCATGGGCCACAGCACGCCGAGGCCTCCGTGTCCATTACCAGCTCGGGAGTTTACCCAAACTCATGTCCATTGAGTTGGTGATGCCATCCAACCATCTCATCCTCTGTCGTCCCCTTTTCCTCCTGCCTTCAATCTTTACCAGCATCGGGGTCTTTTCCAATGAGTCAGTTCTTTACATCAGGTGGCCAAAGTATGGGAGTTTCAGCTTCAACATCAGTCCTTCCAATGAACACCCAGGACTGATCTCCTTTAGGATGTACTGGTTGGATCTCCTTGCAGTCCAAGGGACTCCCAAGAGTCTTCTCCAACACCACAGTTCAAAAGCACCAATTTTTTGATGCTCAGTTTTCTTTATAGTCCAACTTTCACATTTATACATGACCACAGGAAAAACCATAGCCTTGACTAGATGGACCTTTGTTGGCAAAGTAATGTCTCTGCTTTTTAATATGCTGTCTCAGTTAAGTTCAGTCGCACAGTCGTGTCCGACTCTTTGCGACCCCATGAATCGCAGCATGCCAGGCCTCCCTGTCCATCACCAAATCCCGGAGATCACTCAGATTCACGTCCATTGAGTCAGTGATGCCATCCAGCCATCTCATCCTCTGTCGTCCCCTTCTCCTCCTGCCCCCAATTCCTCCCAGCATCACAGTCTTTTCCAATGAGTCAACTCTTCGCATGAGGTGGCTGAAATACTGGAGTTTCAGCATTAGCATCATTCCTTCCAAAGAAATCCCAGGATTGATCTCCTTCAGAATGGACTGGTTGGATCTCCTTGTATTCCAAAGGACTCTCAAGAGTCTTCTCCAACACCACAGTCTCAAAGCATCAATTCTTCAGCGCTCAGCCTTCTTCACAGTCCAACTCTCACATCCATACATGACCACAGGAAAAACCATAGCCTTGACTAGACAGACCTTAGTTGGCAAAGTAATGTCTCTGCTTTTGAATATACTGTCTAAGTTGGTCATAACTTTTCTTCCAAGGAGTAAGCGTCTTTTAATTTCATGACTGCAGTCACCATCCACAGTGATTTTGGAGCACAAAAATTAAAGTCTGACACTGTTTCCACTGTTTCTCCATCTATTTCCCATGACGTGATGGGACCAGATGCCATGATCTTCATTTTCTGAATGCTGAGCTTTAAGCCAACTTTTTCACTCTCCTCTTTCACTTTTATAAAGAGGCTTTTTAGCTCCTCTTCACTTTCTGCCATAAGGGTGGTGTCATCTGCATATCTGAGGTTATCAATATTTCTCCCAGCACTCTTGATTCCAGCTTGTGTTTCTTCCAGTCCAGTGTTTCTCATGATGTACTCTGCATAGAAGTTAAATAAGCAGGGTGACAATATACAGCCTTGACATACTCCTTTTCCTCTTTGGAACCAGTCTGTTCCATGTCCAGTTCTAACTGTTGCTTCCTGACCTGCATACAGATTTCTCAAGAGGCAGGTCAGGTGGTCTGGTATTCCCATCGCTCTCAGAATTTTCCACAGTTTATTGTGATCCACACAGTCAAAGGCTTTGGCATAGTCAATAAAGCAGAAATAGATGTTTTTCTGAAACTCTCTTGCTTTTTCCATGATCCAGCAGATGTTGGCAATTTGACCTCTGGTTCCTCTGCCTTTTCTAAAACCAGCTTGAACATCAGGAAGTTCACAGTTCGCGTATTGCTGAAGCCTGACTTGGAGAATTTTGAGCATTACTTTGCTAGCATGTGAGATGAGTGCAATTGTGCAGTAGTTTGAGCATTCTTTGGCATTGCCTTTCTTAGGGATTGTAATGAAAATTAACATTTTCCAGTCCTGTGGCCACTGCCGAGTTTTCTAAATTTGCTGGCATATTGAGTGCAGCACTTTGACAGCATCATCTTTCAGGATTTGAAAGAGCTCAACTGGAATTCCATCACCTCCACTAGCTTTGTTCATAGTGATGCTTTCTAAGGCCCACTTGACTTCACATTCCAGGATGTCTGAGTGATCACATCATCATGATTATCTTGGTCATGAAGATCTTTTTTGTACAGTTCTTCTGTGTATTCTTGCCACCTCTTCTTAATATCTTCTGCTTCTGTTAGGTCCATACCATTTCTGTCCTTTATCGAGCCCATCTTTGCATGAAATGTTCCCCTGGTATCTCCAATTTTCTTGAAGAGATCTTTAGTCTTTCCCATTCTGTTCTTTTCCTCTATTTCTTTGCATTGATCTCTGAAGAAGGCTTTCTGATCTCTTCTTGCTATTCTTTGGAACTCTGCATTCAGATGCTTGTATCTTTACTTTTCCCCTTTGCTTTTTGCTTCTCTTCTTTTCACAGCTATTTGTAAGGCCTCCCCAGACAGCCATTTTGCTTTTTTGCATTTCTTTTCCATGGGGATAGTGTTGATCCCTGTCTCCTGTACAATGTCACGAACCTCATTCCATAGTTCATCAGGCACTCTATCTGTCAGATCTAGGCCCTTAAATCTATTTCTCGCTTCCACTGTATAATCATAAGGGATTTGATTTAGGTCATACCTGAATGATCTAGCAGTTTTTCCAACTTTCTTCAATTTAACTCTGAATTTGGCAGTAAGGAGTTCATGATCTGAGCCACAGTCAGGTCCTGATCTTGTTTTGCTGACTGTATAGAGCTTCTCCATCTTTGGCTGCAAAGAATATAATCAATCTGATTTTTGTGTTGACCATCTGGTGATGTCCATGTGTAGAGTCTTCTCTTGTGTTGTTGGAAGTGGGTGTTTGCTATGACCAGTGCATTTTCTTGGCAAAACTCCATTTGTCTTTGCCCTGCTTCATTCTGCATTCCAAGGCCACATCCACCTGTTACTCCAGGTGTTTCTTGACTTCCTACTTTTGCATTCCAGACCCCTATAATGAAAGGACATCTTTTTTGGGTGTTAGTTCTAAAAGGTCTTGTAGGTCTTCATAGAACCGTTCAACTTCAGCTTCTTCAGCGTTACTGGTTGAGGCATAGACTTAGATTACTGTGATATTGAATGGTTTGCCTTGGAGACGAACAGAGATCATTCTGTCATTTTTGAGATTGCATCCAAGTACTGCATTTCAGACTCTTTTGTTGACCATGATGGCTACTCCATTTCTTCTGAGGGATCCCTGCCTGCAGTAGTAGATATAATGGTCATCTGAGTTAAATTCACCCGTTCCAGTCCATTTTAGTTCACTGATTCCTAGAATGTTGACGTTCACCCTTGCCATCTCTTGTTTGACCACTTCCAATTTGCCTTGATTCATGGACCTGACATTCCAGGTTCCTATGCAATATTGCTCTTTACAGCATCGGACCTTGCTTCTATCACCAGTCACATCCATAGCTGGGTATTGTTTTTTCTTTGGCTCCATCGCTTCATTCTTTCTAGAGTTATTTCTCCACTGATCTCCAGTAGCATATTGGGCACCTACTGACCTGGGGAGTTCTGTCTAGGTTGGTCATAACTTCCCTTCCAAGGAGCAAGAGTCTTTTAATTTCATGGCTGCAATCACCACCTGCAGTGTTTTGGAGCCCAAGAAAATAAAGTCTGTTACTGTTTCCACTGTTTTCCCATCTATTTCCCATGAAGTGATGGGACCAGATGCCATGATCTTCATTTTTTGAATGTTGAGTTTTAAGCCAACTTTTTCACTCTCCTCTTTCACTTTCATTAAGAGGCTCTTTAGTTTCTCTTCACTTTCTGCCATAATGGTGGTGTCATCTGCATATCTGAGGTTATTCATATTTCTCCAGGAAAACTTGATTCCAGCTTGTGCTTCTTCCAGCCCGGTTTCTCTCATGATGTACTCTGCATATAAGTTAAATAAACAGGATGACAATATACAGCCTTGATGTACTCCTTTTCCTACTTGGAACCAGTCTGTTATTCCATGCCAGTTCTAAGTGTTGCTTCCTGAGCTGCCTCCCGGTTTCTCAAGAGGCAGATCAGGTGGTATTCCCATCTCTTTCAGAATTTTCCATAGTTTATTGTGATCCACACAGTCAAAGGCTTTGGCATAGTCAATAAAGCAGAAATAGATGTTTTCCTGGAACCCTCTTGTTTTTTTTTTTTTTTTGGTCATCCAGCAGATGTTACCAATTTGATCTCTGGTTCCTCTGCCTTTTCTAAAATCAGCTTGAACAACTGGAATTTCAAGGTTCACGTATTGCTGAAGCCTGGCTTGGAGAATTTAGCACATTACTTTACTAGAATGTGAGTTGAGTGCAATTGTGCGTAGTTTGAGCATTCTTTGGCATTGCCTTTCTTTGGGATTGGAATGAAAAGTGACCTTTTCCAGTCCTGTGGAGGAGCAGACAGTAAGCTATGAAATATATCTAGCAAATATTAGCTTGTGATAAGTACTACACAAACTATATGTTGCAGGGTTGGAATCCAGAAGGACTGGAGAGCTACATTAGATGGTGTGGTCTGACACTGACTTGAGGGGCAGTAATGAGTTGATTGTTCAGAGTGGTGGGAGAAGATGGTTTCAGGCAGAGAGAACATCTAGTGCAGATGTGCTGAGGCAAGAAGAAAGCTGGGAAATTCAGCATGCAGACAAGAAGCCGGTACTGGCATTAGAGCAACATGGACAGTGACAGGAAAGGAGTGCAGAAATAAAGGTGGGAAGGTGGGTACAGGCTAGACTCTTCAAAGCCTCGGCAAACTGTTCTAAGAAATTTAGATTTCATGATGTGTCTCAAGAGAAGCCAGTGGTGAGTTTATACAGGGGAGTGAAATGAATTTCTATATACTGAAAAAGATCATTCCAACTGCTTTTGAAGAATGGATGGTAGAAGAACGAAAGTGGAAGCAGAGTGACCAATTAAGGAGGTCATTTTAAAGATAATGTTGTCTTGGAACCAGGTGGTGGAACAGAAGAAACAGATGTAAACACATTCAGAAAGAGATGTAATGGATTCAGGAAATGTTTCGGAGGCAAACTCAGCAGGCCATGTTGACCGATTGGATGCTGGCCATGAGTGGACAGGAGAAATCAAAGATGGGTCCTGTATTTATGACTTGAGCCTCTGGGCAGATGGTTTAGCTATTTACTGAGTCAGGAAAGACCAAGGGATATTGTGTATCCCCAAAAAAGGGAAGCAAATGAAAGACAAGGTATAAGGAGTGAAAAGAAAGAAAAGGAACATGCCACATGTAATGTAGAAAATGTAAAATTAGAATACAATGGAGTAAACAAGAGTTTAATTGGCTTGGAAATTGGATGCATAATAAAGAGTTATATTGGAGATTGAAAGGCCCATTGAAAGGAATTTGGTGTGGTGATCAGCATTTCTCAGAGAATGGCAAGTGTAAATTTATTCTTCTTCTAAGAGGAAGTTGTGTCTGGGGGTATTTAGGTTCTGGAATCTTGGAAGGATGGAGGGTTTACTTACTTTACAATTATAAGTGTTTTTTCCCCCTTCAAATCTAGTCATCAGAGCCATAAGTACTAGGAGTAAAGTTCTTTTCAAATGGGAATATTTTCTGAGTGATATACTTTGAAAGTCTCAATAGATGGGTAGAAAAAAAAAAGCAAAATCTCAGCTTTTTCCATTGGCCCAACTTCTTTTGGGGCCATAAGAGGCAGGGGCTAGCATTCTGTTTCCATCATACTCAATAGTAAAAACTCATGAAGCAAATGTAGCATTACTTCTTCAAAGATTTAAAATTAAGAAAAATATTTTGGGGTTGGAAACTTGGGAGCAATGTGCTGTGCTGATCTGTCTGTCCAAGACCAAAAATTCCAGTGAGCTTAGAAGAAAACACAGCAGAAACCTCCTGTAGCTTTGTTCTTGGTTAACTGTTCTTCCTTCAAGGCAGACTTTATTCTTCCCAATTAAGCCTCCTCCTATTTTACAGTTTTTAAAACGAATCTCAAAGTTTAAGGAAGAAAGACAGTATAGAGGCAGTTAAGATGTTGAGTTTTTTTCATAGCCTTGCTGTTATGCTCCTGAGAGCAGCTCTCTGGGAGCCAAGGGAAGGAGTGGGGATTCTCAGAGGCATCTGAGATCATTTAGTGGCCATCCAGTTGAAATCAGGACCTTCCAGTCAGGACTCTCTCTTCCTTTTACTTGTCTAGTGGCAAAAAGGACAACATCTTGGTGCAGACGAAGGGAGGTTATGGGTCCTAGTTGAGTGTTTTGATTGTGCTAACATTTCTAGCCACCTGTGGACTTATCTGGGTGAGTATTAGTTAGAAACTGCAATGGAATCAGCCAGTCTCTAGCATCAGGAAATTATGCCCAATTTCAATACAATTGAGATGATTAGAGGGAAAAGCATTCTTTCTTTCTTTGAAAAGTTAATTAATTAAATTTTGAGTGTGCTGGGTCTTCACTGCTGCATTCGGACTTTCTCTTTTTGTGGTGAGTGGGGGCATCTCTTGCTGTGGAACTCGGGCTCTAGGTTCTCTGACTTCAGAATTTGCAGCTCACAGGCTCTGGAGCTCAGGTTCAGTAGTTGCGGCCTGTGGGCTTAGTTGTCCCACAGCATAGGACCTTCCTGGACAAGGATTGAACCCATGTCCCCTGCTTTGGTGGACAGATGCTTAACCACTGGACCACTGGGGAAGTCCAAGCATTATTTCTTGATATCTACTATGTTCCCTACACTGGACATGTTATATATATACTGGAATTATTCTTCACTTTAGCACCTGAATATTATAGTTTCCATTTCAGTTCCATGGGAGAGCAGTCCTGCCTAGCTGGATCTGAGGTATGGATACATCAGGCAGGAGAAGTTGGGTGGCATCTCTTTCTCTAGCTTACTATGTGTACTGATTTTCAAGAGATTCTAGAAATTTCCTATAAGAGGAAAATAACTTGAAATGGACTTGGCAAGGGAAGGGTTACGACCGAATCTAAGATTCAGGGAGGACTCTGAGATCCCCGTGAGAATTCCTTTCAGTTATAGGAGACAGCATAGTGGTGCCGAGTCTACAATAAAGTCACATTAATGTTCATCCTGGGTTTAGTACCAAGGCTGGCACATGACATTCTGATAGCGGTGTGAGCCCTTGGAAGAAAATGGGTGACATTTTCAAACTAGAACTCTAGCTGACTGTCCAATAGAATTTTGTGATGATAAAAATGTTTTAGGTGTGTTCTGTCCAATAGTATTCTCTGGTCCCATGGGGCTATTGAGCATTTGAAAGGAGGCTAATGTGCTGAGAAACTGAAGTTTAAAGGGTCACTTGTGTCTAGTGCTCAGAACAGTTGACTTTAGTATCTACAGTGTTATAGAATCCCTACAATTAAGCATAGCTTCGTAAAGCCAGGTTAGAGACAGGGAAGGTGGCGGTGGGGACAAAGGGTGGTGAGTATGGAGTGATAGCAGAGGATACAGTCCGAATCAGTTCAGAGCCTGATAAGAATCAGCTTATGTACTGAACTTCTTGTATAAGCAGGGGGAGTTTTAGACCTGGCCAAATCTTTGCATAAATGACCACATTTGGACCCACGTGGCAGTGAGCTTTAGGTTATAGTCAGAAGGGACGATTGAACTCTTTGCAAGGTGTTCAGCACCTGTTGTAGTCCTTAGCACATTGCATGTATTCAGTACATATTTGTTTTGAATGAATAAAAGGATACATGGGATATAAACTCACCTGAGATCCTTGTCTCGGTTAGCTAGTGCTATAGTAATGCTGCATAACAAACTGCGCACAAAACTCGACGACTTAAAACAGGGTTCATGTGTTCTTGCTCGGAGGTCAGGAGATTGGCTGCAACGGCCAGTGCCATGTGAATTCATCTAGGGGCACAGGAAATCTCTCTTCATGAAGACGGCAACAGCACATGACCTCTTTAGGTGAGTGTTCAGAACTATATGTAGTCACTTCCATCCACATTCCCTTGGCCAAAGCATGTCTCCTCACTAAGCCCGAAATTCAAGGCTGGGGAGAGCCATGAAGTTACATAGCAAAAAGCATGGCACCAGGCGGGGTAAAACATTGAGACTCCAAGTCTGATCTGCCATAGTCATGTGAGGAGCCAAGGAGTTCATGCCCACTTTTGTGCAGTTCCGTAGTCTGCGTTTCTTCCCCTGCTCCAGATGCTTCATGTACAGTCAAAGACAGTTCTACCGTCCATGTGACTCCTAATCTTCAGGCTGGATATTATATTTCCATCCTTTAAAAATCCGATATTCTGCTTTTAAAAATTTTGTTATTTATCTCATTGAATGATTGTCATTTTTGTGGTACTGGACTGCAATCAATCCACATGATTTGGCTCTGTCATAGAGTTGGAGGTGTAGTCTCGTGGAGGTTCAAAGAATCTGTTAGTCTGCACATATTTTTGCTTTAATCATGGACTGTCTCAGTTTCTGAGGGCCCAGAATGCTGCTGCCAATGGCTGAGGCACAGGAGGGTGGAATTTTCAGTCCCGGTACTCTGGGTTTGGTTTTCAACTCTGACTGAGGTTCTGTGCTGCTGTTAGAATCTACCATTGCCTTTAAAAAATTTCATTTACTTAAAAAATGCATGCAGCAAAATTCTCTCTTTCTGGTGTATAATTCTATGAATTTGACAAATGTACACAGTCATGTACCTTCCCTGGGGGCTTCCCTGGTGGCTCAGTTGGTAAAGAATCCACCTGCAATGCAGGAGACCTGAGTTTGATTCCTGGGTTGGGAAGATCCAAGGAGAGCATGGCAATCCACTCCTGTATTCTTGTGTGGAGAATCCCCATGGACAGAGGAACCTGGTGGGCTGCAAGTCCATGGGGCCACAAAGAGTTGGACACAAGTGAGTGACTAAGCCCAGCACAGCACACAGTCATGTAACTACCAATGTAATCAAAATACTTCCATCAGCAGTAAAATTCCCTTGTGCTGCCCCACACTTACAGTCTTTTCTAGAATGTCATGTAAATGGAATCGTATCATGTGGCCTTTTGAGTCTGGCTTCTTTGACTTAGCATGATGCATTTACGTCTCGCCTACACTGTTACGCATATCCTAGTTCCTTCCTTTCTGTTTCTGAGTAGGATTCCATTGCGTGAATGTCTGGCACTTTGTTTATTCATTCTGTGATTGAGGGACATTTGACAGTTTGTTTCTGGTTTTTGATAGTTATGAAAAAGCTGTTATAAATATTGGCATATAGGTTCTGGTATGACTGTAAGTATTCATTTCTCTCGGATAAATACTTAGGGAGTAGAATTGCTGGATTGTATATTAAGAGTATGTTTTAGTATTCCAACTCCTCATTGGAATATTGAAGCCCAGACCAACTTTATGAAATAGTCAAATTGTTTTCCAAAGTGGCTGCACCATCTTAGATTCCTAGCAACAGTATATAAGAATTCCTATTGTGACTTTTTAATTTCTCTATTTTCTCTTATTCATTATATGAATGTGTAAGCTCAGACACCAACTCTTTCCTTATATTGAGTTTTTCACCTTCCCTAGATTTTAAAAGAGACAATTGCCTAGATCAAACCTGTTTTGGAATAAAGTATATAACCACTCACCACACGGTACACTAGATGAGAATATTAGGGTTCAAAAGCGTGAAATTAGAATATAATTTGCTGTTAGTGCCCTGAGCATCCCAGGGTCATTTTCTTCTTGACCCTTGATGACTTCAATACAAACTTAAGGTGCTGATCTAGAAAATATGTACAGTTTCTATAAAGCCAAGTCAATGATTTCTGGTTTTTTAGCCTTAGCTGCTTATAAAATTTTGAGCCATAAACCTACCATCATATTTGATATTTATCAAGCTGAATTCCTGACTTTGGCCTGTACCATTTCAACATATGCTGGCCTAACTTTCAGCAACCAGTGCTACCTTTATTTCGTTTAAGAACATGCTCCTGCCATCGAAGGTCACTCTGTTCATTCACATGGCAGGTTGGAGGACCATGGAATGAACACCACCAGGAGTAGTTGTCAGTCACTGAGGGACAGAGAAGTGGAATGAATCTGTATAAACACTCCATTTCCCTTACCCTCTCGGATGGGATAACTCTGTGGTCTGTGGCTGTATCCAGGCTCCAGGGGTTCCCTAGTAGGCTTAAGTTCCAGATGCCCACAGTAGAGATTTTCTTAGAATACAAACTTTGTTGGCTGCCTTCCTTCCCTGTTCGGCTTCCCCACGCTCTTGTTGGTATACCTCTGCTTTCTAAATCAACCACTCGAAATCAGCCCTTGACCTTGTGTCTCTTTTGGGGGAAAGCCACATCAAGACTGGCCTGTTCCTGATTCCTGTCCTCCACTCCTGTGTTCCTGACCTCCCTGTGTTCTATTCTCTATTGACAAACTTCTATCTATTCTCTATGCAAACTTCTATCTAGTTCTCCAGGTCCTGATATATTCTAAGTATCTCTGCTGTCCTACAGCCCATGAACTTGATGTAGCGTTTGCTGTGGTGGAAGGGTTATAGCTGCAGGAGACACATCTGTGTAAAGTTGGATGAGTGACTTAAACTTCTTCAAATATTAGTTATGATGCCTGTAAAATCAGTTTACTGGATCACATCATGAAGATGATTTAGAACCTTAGTGTTCCTTTGGGTAATTAGTGAATGATATAGGTCAGCAGCATAAGTTAGTTCTCTTGTTTCTCATTATCTAATCACATAGTGATCAAGTCATTTCTTTCATGGCTGACCACTTTTCAAGAGCACACATCAAGGATTCTGATTTTTATCTATGGCATTTTGTTTTTCACTGATATGGTGATGTTATATGATATATTTGTGCCACAGTTCTTGTCTTAGTAGATTATTTCAGTAAAAGAAATAAGTTCTTTCAGTGTTTCAAATTAGGAATGTAGGCAAAAATTACAGTTTCGTAAGTGAATACTGAGGTTGAGTGAAAAGAAAGTGTGATAGAGAAACAATTGCCTTATCTTTGCTTTGAATCCCAAGCATAATGAAAAAGACTCAGAGCAAAAAAGAATCTTAGAATTAGAAACAGCACGAAGAATCACCTGTTAGTAATAATAATAATAGCTAATGTTTATTGAAAACTGGGCATGTGTGCCTTGTAGTGTCCCAATCGCTTCTTAGATGCTCCCTCCACAACCTTCTGAGGTCATTATTATCATCATCATGACCATTTTACAGATAGGAAAGTAAGGCCAGAGAAGTTAATTAACTTTCTCAAGTTCACCTTGCCAGTAAGGAGTGAGACAGGAGTCAGTCTCCCGAAGTGAAACACCATAGTCCTCACTGTTAACATCTGTGCCGTGCTGACTCTCACCCCTGCAGCCTGAGTAACCCTGTCATGGAGAATCAGTGATTTTCAACACATTTTGTTTCATGTTGAATAATCTTAGTTTTTTATCTTGAGTGTAAATCAGCTTTCAAGTCTCTTAAACTTTTTGATCCTAGTTCTAACTTTCAGAAAAGATTATTTCTACCTTGAAGGACTTTTGTGGCTTAATCCAACACCCTTTGGGTTTCTTTCCTGCAGTAAAAATAGGCCCTAAAAATTTCTTTTGCCGATCGCTTGTGTAGTGTGTGTATTAACGATCACAGGAAGGCTGCGGCACATCCCTGCTTGTCATTACTGGGGCTAGTTCTTCGCCTAGGCATCAGTTTGCATTAGCTTTCTATCATGCTTAACTTTAGGCTTATTTTCAAGGAAGAAAAGTTCAAAAGGTCCAGATGGAAGCAGAAGTCCAATATTCTGCAGGGAGAAATGAAGAACTCCAAAAACAATAAGTATGTGGGTAAACATACAATTTACTTTTTCTATTTTTTAAAATGGTAATTGATCCTAAAAATACAATTGTCTATTTCAAGCAAAATAAGCAATATATTTTGGGGCTTACAACATATATAATAACAACAATATGAAGATGGGTTTCCAATAGCCAAGACATGGAACACCATATATAATAACAACAATATGAAGATGGGTTTCCAATAGCCAAGACATGGAAGCCACTTAAATGTCTATCACCAGAGGAATGGATAAAGGTGTGGTACATATATACAATGGGATACTACTCAGCCCTTAAAAAGAATGAGATGATGCCATTTGCAGCAACATGGATGGACCCAGAGATTGTCATGCTGAGTGAAGTAAGTCAGAACAGAAGAAATGTCTTTTGACATTCCTTATATATAAAACCTAAAAAGAAATGATGCAAATAAACTTAGTTACAAAACAAAACAGATTCACAGATTTATAGAACAAGCTATGTTTGCCAGGGACAGGAACAGGGGGAAGAGAGTTAAGGAGTTTGGTACTGACACGTACACATTGCTATATTTAAAATGTGCCATGATCTACTATTATTGCGCTAGCCCGTCAGTCATGTCCACTCTTTGTGACGCCATGGACTGTAGCTCCCCAGTCTGTGGAATTCTCCAGGCAGGAATATCGGAGTGGGTTGCCATGCCCTTCTCCAGGAGATCTTTCCCACCCAGGGATTGAACCTGCATCTCTTGTGTCTCCTGCATTTGGCAGGCAGGCTGTTTACCAGCTGAGCCACCATTAATTCCTGGTAATTGTGTTGAGAATGCATATTATGATCTTTAGAATAACCACTAATAAAAACAACCAAAGAGGCATAGTTTAAAAGATTTTAGAGCAGATAAAAATAATACTGAAAGATAATTGATCAATTCAAATGAAGAGAGGAAGGTAGAATCAAAGGAACAACAACAAAAAAGTGGAACAAGCAGAAAACAAATCGTGAGTGTAGAGTTAACTCCAGCTATGTCAATAATTGCATTAAATGTTAGTGGACTAAACACTCAGATTAAGAGGCAGAGATTGTCCAACTGGGTGAAAAATAAAATTCACCTATGTTTTACTTAGATGCAGGATACATTTTCAATATAAAGGCACAGAAAATTTAAAAGTAGTAGATTGTTGTTATTCAGTGGCTCAGTCTTGTACAACTCTTTGTGACCCCATGGACTATAGCACACCAGGCTTCCCTGTCCTTCACCATCTCCCAGAGCTTGCTCAGACTCATGTTCTTTGAGTCGGTGATGCCATCCAACCATCTTGTCCTCTGTCATCCCCTTCTCCTGCCTTCAATCTTTCCCAGCATCATGGTCTTTTCCAATGAATTGGCTCTTCAAGTCAGGTGGCCAAAGTATTGGAGCTTCATCTTTAGCATCAGTCCTTCCAATTCATATTCACAGTTGATTTCCTTTAGGATCAACTTGTTTGATCTCCTTGCAGTTATATAATAAGAACAAGGGACCCTCAGGAGTTTTCTTCAACGCCACAATTCAAAAACATCAATTCTTTGGCACTCAGCCTTCCTTATGGTCCAATTCTTACATCCCTACATGACTACTAGAAAAACCATTGTTTTGACTATATGGAAAAGCAACTGATGGGAGAAGACATACCAGGGACTGAACCATATAAATTGAGGAACTCTGCATTACGTGAAACAGACACCATAGGGAATCTACGTAGATGTCCAAACCCTTAACAGAGAAGGAGGCAACACAAGAAGGATGACTTCTTGGTGCAAGGAAGTGCCAACCGATGATGGATGCTGAAAATATTTCCTTAGAGATCTGACAAGTTGAGCAAACAAAGAATGTTTTTTTTCCTTTCTGCTTTGTAGAAATTGACAATATAAAGCCACATTTAGTGGTGCAAAAATTGTGATTTCTCTGCCACCTCCTCCAGGATAGCTCTTCAGTATCACCCAGAAACTGAGCTGTGGTCACCTGATTTGGGTACCCACTTCCTTTACTGGCTGGAGTTTGGTGATGGGGTTAGCTGGATGCCATCTTTTTTCCTAGTTCAGTATGGCTTCTTTTCCTGTTGGCCCCTTGGCAGTGACTGTTGCCAAGCAAAAAACGACAGAATGTAAGAAAGAGAAATGAAGTGCTGGCATGTTGATTGCTTCAGTTTTGATGGTGGACCAGAGGGTGTAAAAATGAAAGAGATGCTGCTGTGGTTTTGTCTCCTCTCCATTGCTGTGAGGCTGTTATTTGACAAAAAGTAAGCTTTCTAAGTGATGAGTTCCTACTCAGGCAGCAATGTGCAGTACATGTCTGGCTCTCTGTGCAAGAAAAAAGCCTGGAACATTCCCTCTCTCTTTGTGACCTCCTGCTAAGACTCTTGCTTAACATCCTTCCAAAAGGTCCTTTAGCTGGGCAATCTCAGAGATGTAATTTCATTGACAAAATTCATGGTTTCAGTCCTTTGTGTGAAATAAATTTCAGGTAAACTGGAGTTTGTCTAAAATTTTGATACAAAGTTAGACTTGGCGAGGGAGAAACTCTCTGGGGTGGGTGGTTGTTTTTCTGGGAGTGACTTTAATTAACCTGTCTACTGTATGCTTGCACATTGGAAAGGCCCTTGAAGGTGGCGTTTTCCTCCTGCTGTTCAAAGGGAATGAAAGTGACAGTTGAGTTTATTCTCAGCATTGTTAATTTGGTTGATATTGGGGCCTTTCCAAAGAAACCACTAAAGCTATCAGAAGATGAAGGGCAACACATTTGCGAAGCATTCTGGAACATTTGGTTCTTGTGGTGGCCTGCGGGGGGGAAAAAAAAAAAGGGAAAAAGAAAAGGATGAATTCATTATCTCCAAATAGTGGAAAATATTATAAATGGCAGTAAATGAAGTAAATGGGAGTTTCCACTGTAATGTACAATTCTTTAAGCTAGCCACCCAGAAAGAACACAGCTTGGTTTGCTGGGTGGGGAGTCTGAGTTAAAATACAGGAGACTGTTCTTGGGCTCCAAGTGCCATTTGGGAGTAAGGCTTTTCCCCTGCTGCTGTGGATCCTCTGGTTTATTGCCAATCTGGACTGTGTGGGTCTTGCAGCCTGCTGAATTGAACCCAAATGGAGCTCTCACCTCTTCAAATTAGATTTGACCTTAGGGTGTTGCTTTCCTGCCTGACTCAGTCTCTAGAGGAAAAGCAAATAAGACACTAACTTCTTTCTGTGTATGAGGAAATGGTCTCTCTTTGCTTTTGGATGGCTCTCCTGCTCTGGCTGCCTTTGCTGGCCCATGGAACAAAAGCCGTGGCTGTGTCTCCTTGTCAGGAGGATGCTTTGTTGAGCGCATCTGCTCAGGCCTGGGTGATGATGCTCCCCTATGGAACCCCCTCCTATCCTGGGAGCTGAACCCATGGGTTGACAGCTTTCCCACAGAGAACCAGGACACTTCCGTCCCTGCCACCACCACTACCTCCCTTTCCTGCTGCCAGGATCTATGAAGGGAATCCCCACCTTCACCTAAATGAATGAGTCAACACTGGACCTGTGTGGAGATGAGGTCCATCTGATGGTGTCTCTTCTGTTCTGGCTAACAAAGCAAGTCATCCACAGCATAACCTCTTCTCAATCTTTTCTTAACTAATTTTCATGATTTGGGGGAAATTCTGAAATATATATAGGAAATTATTAGACTCTTGTTACCTGATACTTGCTATGGAATCCAGAAAATGAAATAACTATGTCTCTATAAACTCTAAAATAAACTCATCTCTAGGGTCTTATTTTCTACTTTTTATCCTGACTACAAACTATCTTGTACTAAGCAAAAAAAATCTCTGAAGTTTGGTCTATGAAAATTTGCTGGCCTGTGGAAATTGAGGGGTGCTGGTGCCAAATTCAGTTCTGCAAGTATTGTTGAGAACTCACTATTTGCGAATCCAAAAGAAATATGAGTCATAGCTTCAGACCTTAATATGCATAAAATCTACATGAAAAGACAGAAAAGCAAAAATGGTACACCTGATCTGTATTTCATCCCATTTGTTGTGTGTGGATGTATCAGTTCATACACACATAGCCACACACACACACACACAAATACACATATATGCATGCATTCATACAATACTTATATACATGTACTTACAGATACATATATACCCACAACATACATAGAGACACAGAATATAAATGCTATCTTAGATACACATATACATACACTTATATTTACCTAGCACTAGTGTGTAGTCACTCAGTCATGTCCAACTCTTTGTGACCCAGGAAAGTAGCCCGCCAGGCTTCTCTGTCCGTGGAATTTTTCAGGCAGAATACTGGAGTGGTTGCTGTTACTGTCTCCAGGGGAATCTTCCCGACCCAGGGATTGAATCCATGTCCGCTGTGTCTCCTGCATTACAGACAGATTCTTTGCTGTCTAAACCACTAGGGAAGCCCCAGATTGTAACCCAGTGTTATTTGCTCAGTTGTATCCGACTCTTTGCGACCCCAGGGGCTGTAGCCCCCCAGGCTCCTCTGTCCACGGAATTCTCAAGGCAAGAAGCTGAAGTGGGTAGCCATTTCCTTCTCCAGGAGCTCTTCCCCAGGGATCGAACCCAGGTCTCTTGCTTTGCAGGTGGTTTTTTTACTGTCTGAGCCACCAGGGAAGGCCTGTATACACCTAAATGAAAACAAATATACTCTCTCACACACATTCTCATGTGCACTTGTTCTCTCACATATACATACATACGTACATACATACATACATATTTTCACATGCATATACCCACCTCACACATATACACACATTCATACACATATACACATGTACATATGCACTTACGCACAGTCACAATCGCACAGATACATGTTTACACACTCATTTATTGGCTCTGCCAAAGCCTTTGACTGTGTGGATCACAATAAACTGGAAAATTCTGAAAGAGAAGGGATACCAGACCACCTGACCTGCCTCTTGAGAAACCTGTATGCAGGTCAGGAAGCAACAGTTAGAACTGGACATGGAACATCAGACTAGTTCCAAATAGGAAAAGGAGTACGTCAAGGCTGTATATTGTCACCCTGCTTATTTAACTTCTGTGCAGAGTACATCATGAGAAACGCTGGACTGGAAGAAACACAAGCTGGAATCAAGATTGCCGGGAGAAATATCAATAAACTCAGATATGCAGATGACACCACCCTTATGGCAGAAAGTGAAGAGGAACTAAAAAGCTTCATGATGAAAGTGAAAGTGGAGAGTGAAAAAGTTGGCTTAAAGCTCAACATTCAGAAAATGAAGATCATGGCATCTGGTCCCATCACTTCATGGGAAATAGATGGGGAAACAGTGGGAAAAGTGTCAGACTTTATTTTTCTGGGCTCCAAAATCACTGCAGATGGTGATCGCAGCCATGAAATTAAAAGAGTCTTGCTCCTTGGAAGAAAAGTTATGACCAACCTAGATAGCATATTAAAAAGCAGAGATATTACTTTGCCAATAAAGGTCCATCTAGTCAAGGCTATGGTTTTTCCTGTGGTCATGTATGGATGTGAGAGTTGGACTGTGAAGAAAGCTTAGCATCAAAGAATTGATGCTTTTGAACTGTGGTGTTGGAGAAGACTCTTGAGAGTCCCTTGGACTGCAAGCAGATCCAACCAGTTCAACCTAAAGGAGACCAGTCCTGGGTGTTCATTGGAAGGACTGATGCTGAGGCTGAAGCTCCAATACTTTGGCCATCTCATGCTAAGTGTTGACTCATTGGAAAAGACCCTGATGCTGGGAGGGATTGGGGGCAGGAGGAAAAGGGGATGACAGAGGATGAGATGGCTGGATGGCATCACTGACTCGATGCACATGAGTTTGGGTGAACTCTGGGAGTTGGTGATGGACAGGGATTCCTAGCGTGCTGCAGTTCATGGGGTCGCAAAGAGTCAGGCATGAATGGGTGACTGAACGAACTGAATTGAACTGATACACACAAACACACTCGTAAATTTTGGTCAGTTAATTAGTTAGAACCTTAAGCCTGTATTAATTGTCATGCGTCCTCATTTTAGAAAGTAATTTTGATGTAGATACTACTAGCATTAAAAGGGTGTTGACTTTTGAAGAAATATATATATATTAATACATATATAATCATATTAAGGGACTTTGTGTTCTTACTTTGCCAAGGGATTTTTTTCTAAGAAATATGATAACTACCCAAAAGTACAATGAATAATAACACAATGAATATATCCACCAGTCGGCACTGAAGATTGGAGATGTCTTCCTCTCTTTGCAGCATCCTAATTTAAATGAAAGAAATAAAGCACCCAGAGAAGGCTGGTGTTTTCTTTGTCCTCCATCTGTAGTTTGTCCCTTGTATCCCACAACCAGAAGAAAATGTAGACTGAACACATATATTTTCTGCTCCATTTTAATATACTTATATATACACATATGTTTCAATGAATAATATATAATGTTCATTTTTGTGTTTGGAAATAGGGCATAAATGTCAAAGTGTGTATCATCTGAAAGTTGGATTTTTCCACTCAGCATTTTGTATGTAGCTCTAGTTATATGGCTGAATAGGGAGAACTATATTATTTTAATAGTTACATAGTATTCTAGTGTATAAATATACTGAATGTGAGTTATTTGTTCTCCTATTGAAGTAATTTAGAGTTCCAACTTATTTAAAAGAGGCCTTGCAATGGAGTAATCAGAAATGTCTGTATAGAAACCTGTGAAAAAATCTCTCTAGAATATATTCTATATATTCTCAAGAATATATAGAGTTTTTCAGTCATAGCACATAGATTTTCAATTTTATTAGATATTGCCAAATTGTTTTTCTTTAAAATGATTTGACCAATTTAAACTCCCACAGGAGTGTATGAAAAGTTCTATTTCTCACCCTCTTTGCCATATTTTTTATAGTTGCAAATGTTTAAACATTAGCCTATATGGGTATGTGAGGTGGTATTGTATTGTTCAGTTTTCAGGTTCTAGGGAGTTTTTGAAAAGTGGAAATAAATGCTTCTGTTCAGTGCCTTTTCTGACTATATTGAGGTTTTCTTGTTATCCATTTGGATTTTAAATTAATGTTAGTTAACTGACTTTTTATAATTGAATTATTGTGTGATTCCCATGGATCATTTTTTATTATTTATTTAATGCATTGCCAAATTGCATATGTTAATATTTAATTTATGAGTTTTATATCAATATTTATATATAAATTTGTAGTATAATTTTTTCTTAGGCTATTTTTCTGACTTGGTATCAGTTTTATTTTTTCTTCATTAAAAAATTAGGAAATATACTTTCTTTAGATTCTAGAACATACTACATGGCATAGGAAAAAATCTTGTTTTTAAAACATTTTTTGAAAAAAATTCACCCTTGAAACCAGTCAATCCTGGTGACTTTTGGGATTTTAGGAAAGCGTAGGTTGGGAGGGGCTTATGGAAGATATGGAGATAACTTTATAAATGTTTAAAATTTTTAATTTAAAACATTTAAAATTTCTTCCTTGGCTATTCATATTGGACTTTAACATCTCAAAGTGTTTTAGGTTTGATACTTTTTTTCCTAGAAAGTCGGCTAGTTTTCCCAGGTTTCAAACTAATTCACTCATAATGAAAATCAGATATCTTAGTGATTTTCTAGAATATATAAAGAATATTACAACTCAACAATAAAAGACAATTAAAGAATGAGCAAAGGATCTGAATAAACTTTTCTCCAAAGAAGATACATAAATGTCCAACAAACATGTGGAAAAATACTTAAAATTATTAGTTCAGTTCAGTTGCTCAGACTCTTTGCAACCCCATGGACTGCAGCATGCCAGGCTTCCCTGTCCGTCACTAACTCCCAGAGCTTTCTCAAATTTATTTCCATTGAGTCAGTGATGGCTTCCAACCATCTTATCCTCTCTGGAAATGCAAATCAAAACCACAAAGAGATATGACTTCACACCCAGTAGAATGGCTATAATTAAAAAGATAATAATAACTGTTGGTTAAGATATGGAAAGGAACTGTCATATGTTACTAGTAGGATTGTAAAATGGTGCAGCTGCTTTGAGAAATAGTCTGACAGTTCCTTAAAGAGTTAAAAATTGAATTACCATATGACTCAGCAATTTTACTTCTAGGTATATACCCAGGAGAATTGAAAACATGAGTGAGTAAGTGAGTGAAAGTCGCTCAGTCATGTCTGACTCTTTGCGACCCGTGGACTATACAGTCCATGGAATTCTCCAGGCTAGAATACTGAAGTGGGTAGCCTTTGTCCAAACAAAAACTTGTACACAAGTGTTTAAAGCAACATTTTTCATAATAGTAAAAATTTGCAGCAATCTAATTGTCCACTAACAAATGAAAAAAAAACAGGATATGGCATATTATTTGAATATGACAGTAAATGAAGTACTGTTTCATACTACATGGAGGACACTTGGAAGTCTTATGTCAGGTGAAAGAAGTCAAAAAAGCCACATATTGTATAATTCCATTCATGTCAGATGTCCAGAATAGGCAGATCCAGAGGCAAAAAAAATAGATGAGTGGCTACCAGGGCCCAAGGGAAGAGGAACTGGGAGTGACTGCTAATGAGTATGGAGGCTTCCCTGATGGCTCAGTGGTAAAGAATTTGCCTGCAATGCAGGAGATGCAGGAGACACAGATTTGATCCCTGGGTCTGGAAGATCCCCTGGAGGAAGAAACGGCAACCCCACTCCAGTATTCTTGTCTGAAAAATCACATGGACAGAGGAGCCTGGTGGGCTACTGTCCAAAGAGTCAAACACAACTGAGCAACTGAGCATGAGCACATTAATAAGTATGTAGTTTTTTTGTTTGGAGTGATGGAATGTCCTGGAATTGGATAATGATGATGATTGCACACTTCTGCAAATATAAATAATTAAACTGTGCGCTTTAAAGTAGTGAATGTTGGGGTGTGTAAATTATATCTCAATGAAAATATATTAGTGAATTAAGACTACAAAACCTTAGAGTTGGAAGGGATTTTGGAGGTCATCAATTTCAAATTCAATCTAATATTGATAGTGCAGAGTCTTTGGTTGAGCCGACAGGGCAGCTCCTGACTGCTTTGGTTAACTCACGACCTTGCAGGGGGCTGCTGGAGGCTCTTGTCCCATCTTCACTCCATGGCCTTGAACATGGAACTCTGACTCCTCTCTATCCCTCAGTGCTACAACAGCTCCTGGGCACATACTGGCCTGTCTCATATTTGCCCAGGTCTGTTACAAGTGCTTTGTGTTCTCAGCCAGTGCTCGAAGTTAGTCATCATTTGTTCCTTTGCTCATTCATTCATATGGGAAGTCTTTATTGAAAGCCTACCACAGGTTGCATTCTGCAGCAGATGGACACAAACAGATGTTGGCTCTGCCCTTACTGAGATATGATGGTCTACGGCAACGAAGGTGGTACTAATTTTTCAGCATCAAGGGTTATTCCCAAGGACTTCTCTAGGGGTCCAGTGGTTAAGAATCTGCCTGCTAATGCAGGGGATACAGGTTCAATTCCTTATCCAGGAAGATCCCACCTGCCACAGGGCAACTCAGCTCATGCACCGCAACTATGGAAGCCCCAGTGCCTAAAGCCTGTGCTCCACAAGAGAAGCCATGGCAATGAGAAGCCCTCACACTGCATGGAGAGTAGCCCCTGCTCACTGCAGCTAAAGAATACTCTGCACACAGCAGCAAACACCCAGCACAGCCAAAGATAAATAATTTTTTTTAAAAAAAGAATCATTCCCAGAATTTCCCCAGTGTAATCTGATGAAAAAAAGGCATTTAGGCAATTCTATAAAAGAAAGCGGTTGAGGCTGCAGGGGAGTGGGGAACGAAAGATGATGTTTAATTTTGGATGTGCTACTTTGAGGTACTTGTGAAAGACCCAAGGGGAGATGTGGCTACATGGTTCTAGAGTCATGCTGTCCAACGTAAATGTAATGCAAGCCACGTATGTAATTGTAAGTGTTTTAGTAGCCACATGAAACTGTCAAAACAAACAGGTGAAATTAATTTTAATACTTTTTTGCTTAATCAAATATATACAAAATGGTATCATTTCAGCAGGTAGGAAATCCCACCATCTACACCAACAGGGATGGGACTTGAGGGCATTGTGCTTAATGAAATGAGCCAGACAGAGAAAGACCAGTACTGCACAGTGTCACTCAAATATGGAATCTAGAACAAAAGGTCAAACTCATAGAAACAGAGAAAGCAGAGAAGTGGTTGCCAGGGATTGGGGGGTAGGGAAATAGATAAAAGATACAATTGATGCTTTTGAACTGTGGTGTTGGAGAAGAGTCTTGAGAGTCCCGTGGACTGCAAGGAGATCCAACCAGTCCATTCTGAAGGAGATCAACCCTGGGATTTATTTGGAAGGAATGATGCTAAAGCTGGAACTCCAATAGTTTGGCTACCTCATGCGAAGAGTTGACTCATTGGAAAAGACTCTGATGCTGGGAGGGATTGGGGGCAGGAGGAGAAGGGGACGACAGAAGATGAGATGGCTGGATGGCATCACTGACTCGATGGACACAACTCTGAGTGAACTCCGGGAGATGGTGATGGACAGGGAGGCCTGGAGTGCTGCAATTCATGGGGCTGCAAAGAATCAGACACGACTGAACGACTGAACTGAACTGAACAAATGTTCAGCTATAAGGTGAGCAAGGTCTTGAAGATTCAGTGTAAAACATGGTGATTATAAGTGATAACATCCTGTAATTGAAATTTGTTAAGACAGTAAAATTTAAATATTTGTATCCATAAAAAAGAACTATGTGAAGTGATGAATATTTTAACTAACAGGATGGTAGAATTCTTTAACATGTACACATGTATCACATCATGACGATATACATTTTCATAGTGTTATTTGTTAACTCTACCTGAATAAATCTAAGAAAAATTAATGAAAATGTGACACTTTTTTGTACTAAATCTTCTAAATCAAAAACATATTTTACATTTACAGCACATGTCAACTTGGATACTAAATTTCTATTTGAGTTGAAATGTTTGTGGTTGAAAAAGTATATTCACATATTTAAATTGTTCCAAACATAGTTAAGTTAAAAGCATTCTAATAACTGAATTGAGTATCACTTTAAAAATCTAAATAAATTAAAGGTAAACTAAGTTTAAAATTTGGTTTCTCAATGGTCCTAGCTGCCTTTCAAGCATTTAATAGCCATTTAGTTATTATCTACTGCTGGGACAGTGGGGTTCCAGAGCTTAAGTGGGAGAACTGGCCTGCAGATTTGTCAGACTCCAGATGGGATTTGACACTAAGAGAATGAGTGAGATCACCCAGGAAGAGTATGTGGAGGGAGAGGAGGTGCTGGGCGACCTCTCTGGGCCCCTGTGGGCCTGCCACTTCTGAGACTTTAGCCACTGCTTATAATGGCTCATCATCTGGGCTTTGGGCATGGGGTGAAGGTCCTAGGCCACATCTGAAAATGGGACCACTGAGATTGTCATTGAGATGTGGATATCTGTTGCCTGAGTAGAAGAGCATGTAGATGTTTGCTAAGCCTCCTTATTTGCTGAGTCCTCTCAATCCTTTGGAGGGTTGGGTTAACTTAGTTCAAACCCTATCTCATGGCCTACAAAGGCAGGTGCTCTCCTGAGATTCCTTCAGCTTCACCATCTCCTCTAACCTACAGGACGAGTTTAGTCTCTTTATCACTTCAAGTTGTCTGGTTGGAAAGCCTGCACTCTACTGCTTTCTACAAAACCTTTTCTCACCACTGAATTGGGAGCCTTACTGATGGTTGGAGTCAGTAACAAAGTGGAGCTGTTAATGGCTTCCTTCTGAATCCTCACCCTCTTTCCTTTAGCGTGGCTCTCTTCCTCCTCCCTCAGGGACCAACACATTGTCTGGCTTCCCCATAACGGTTCTGTAGCTTAAACTGGTTCTTGGTGTTTTCCCACAAATCCTCAACGTCTTATCAGACTTTTTCACCCAAGCAAATACAATAGCTTCCTTAAAAAGTTTAGATGAATGAAGTGACCCCTCCTTCTCCAACATGACAACTGCTTTCTGACCTGCGTCTTTCATTCTTTATCTCATCCTGTGTCATAGCTCATCCTTAGTTTCCCTATAGTGCTTGCTCACAGAAAGAGGTCAGGTTATATTTGTTTAATGACTGTCCTGTTTCCTACTTCCCATAAAACCTCCCTTTCAGTGGAGAGTTGGACTAATTGCTCCTTTGCCCATTTCATCCAGGCCACAGACAAAACCACAGCTCATTTGGTGGCTGAGGCTTACTGAAAACTTCCTTTCCTCTAGATGCAGCCAGTTTATTTAATCACATGGCAGGGTTGGCCTGAGGGTAACAATGGGCCAGGGTTGTTGGAACAGTGACTGCTGATGGCTGTGGGGTGAGGGCTTTGCCTTTCAAAATTCAGCTTGCTGTGGCCCAGGAAATTAACCTTTAAGTCTACAAACCTGCAGTAAGTGTGGTCAAGATGAGAATATTGACTTGTTTTGAGCATCATCAAGAAACAAGACATAATCTAGGTACTTTGGATGCCTAATGATGGCTGAGAAAGAGAATAAGAATTTGGGTAGCCTTTAAGGGAAAAAATCAGAGCAATGCCAATGGCGTTTGAGGCATATTATAGCAAAACAAAGTGGCAGCTTGAATTGCAAAAAAAATATTTTGTTCATTCATTCATTCATTCATTCACCAGGCTAACATTTATTTAGTGATTAATGTATATCAGATACTGTTTTGATACTTGCCTCAATTCATTTAATCTTACCAATAACCTGGTAATCTAGCACTATAAGAGGGTAACTTGCTCAAGCTTATACAGCCAGTAAATGGTGGAGTCAGAAACTGAACCAAGATGTATGACTTCAGAATCTTTTGACTTAACTACCAAGTATGTGACCAGACAGTTTTCTGGCTCTCATGGATTTTATATTCTAGTAGGTGAGACAGTCAATATACATAAATAAATATTAAATGGGAAATATTATTTCAGATAATGAAAAAAGAATATTGCAGAGTAATGATATTGATGAACTGGGAAACCAGTGTGGCTCCTTTAGCTGGATGGCCAGGCGTGGCCACTCAGAAAAGATGATATTTGAACTGGAATGCTCTCACTTGATGATGAGAAGCTAGAGACGTGAAGATCTGAAAGGAGGGTGTTTCTGGCAGAAGGAATAATTTAAACAAGTCCCTAAGATGGGTTTAGTAAAACCGGTGACGCTCTGCCTCGATTCCCTTCCCAGGCCCAGGCACCTGTTCCCTAGCTGTGAATGCTGGCTGCTGTCTGCTCACAACTGTAGTTGCCCTCAGCTGGAAGAGAATGCCTGCGATCATGTCCTCCCTAGGGGGCGGGCCGCAGCCGGTGCCTGATGGACAGAGTGGTACAAGATGCTGGCCTTGCTGTAGGTGGGGCTTTGGGGTCACTTGGCTGCACCATCTCCAGTGAGACCCCAGTTCGCTTGTGTCCTTCTCATTTTCTCTTCAGCTTTCCTCTCTCTCTTTTAGTTTTGTCTTGAGATCCTTCTCTCAATAAACCACATGCACCAGAATCTCCATCACAGGCTCTCCTATGAGGAAATCCAATCCAAAACAATGTGAAAGAGCCTGGTGTCATGGAGGATGGCAAAGAAGGCCACTGTGGCGGAGGCACAGAGAGCAAGGGAGAGGGTGTTAGGGGGTGAGAGTGCGGATGGGGAAGGGGATGGCTGATTGGATAAAAGCTTAGATTTCATCAAAGAACAGTGGGAAGCCTTTAGGAAGTAAGGGAAGTCTTCAAACACTCTCCTCAGTTGTGGTGCAGAGAATGAAATATGTGGATGGATGAGGCAGAGAGCCTTGCTGACCATCAGTTGCAATATTCCCTCCAAGGAATCATCATGTCTTGAATTGAAAAAGGTAATAGTGAAGAAAGTGTTGGAGAAGACTCCTGAGAGTCACTTGGACTGCAAGGAGATCCAACCAGTCCATCCTAAAGGAAATCAGTCCTGAGTGTTCATTGGAAGGACTGATATTGAAGCTGAAACTCTAATACTTCGGCCACCTGATGCAAAGAGCTGACTCATTTGAAAAGACCCAGATGCTGGGAAAGATTGAAGGCAGGAGGAGAAGGGGACAACAGAGGATGAGATGGTTGGATGGCATCACCGACTCTATGAACATGAGTTTGAGTGAACTCCAGGAGTTGGTGATGGACAGGGAGGCCTGGCATGTTGCAGCCCATGGGGTCACAAAGAGTTGGACATGACTGAGCGACTGAACTGAATTGACTGACTAAAGAAAGTGAGCAGGGGCTGGATTTAGGGGATATTCTAGAAGTCAAGGTAGGATTTCCTATTAGATTGCAGCTGGCACTTAAGACATCTAGATTTATTTAGCAGTCATGCAAATAACTAGGTTTGGTGGGAACAGTACTTGCTTTATCATTAGCCCTGGAAACTCCTCAAATGGGTTGTCTTCTCTTAATTGTAGCTCCTTCATTGGTCCATGAACCTAAAAATGAACACGGTTTTGAATTAATGCAAAATGGTACTCAGGGGGAGAAGTCATGGCATTATCCAGTTGTGATTTTCTCCATGAAGTCTATGAACTAGAGCTGTTCATACCTAAGGGCGTTTGCTCTTCTTCCTCTTTCTGTGTCTTTAATAGTTACAGTGTGGCTTTGATCAGATGCTCCTTTCAGGCTGGCAGTTGCATAGCTCCCTGCTTTCTTCTGGGCAGGCGGCTTTGTCCATGGCTTCCTGCCACGGCAGCGGCCTTGATTAAGCAAAGGCCAAGGAGCCCCGCAGCATCAGGGAGGCCAGTCCCTTCTCGCTCTCAGTTCCAAGCGGATGTGAGTGGGAAAGAAAGAAAGAGTGTGGAGTGACCGGGTGAGAATCATTGCCTTGCCCTCCAGAGAGCCTCCTGGAATATGGAATAGATTAGGACGCCCGGAAGCTGTGAACACCACAGGTCATGCCGAGTGGAGCGGTGAGTGTCCCAAGGGCCCGGGCCTCCCTGATTTCAGGGTGAGGCCTGGAATTAGCGGGAGGCCCTGCCTGGGAAGTCCAGGCTCTTGGTGGAGGAAGGGAGCTTTCCTTCACTCTTTTTTGTTCAAAACAGAGACTTGTTTTTTTTCCCTTCTAGTGGGAGGTAGGACACATGTATTAGCCAAAAAATTATTAACTCTTCTTAACTTTCCTAAATCAGGGAAGAAAATGTTAGTTAGCCTCAGTGTCTTCCAGGAGCATATCACTCACACAGCTCCTTGGGGACCGGGGATGCGGTGATTGGAAAAGCAGATTCACTAACAAGAAAAGTGAGTCTTGATCACAGAGAGATGCTTAACAGACCCACAACTAATTGGAGGGATGGAGCCCACACGGATCTTTTAATTGATGGAAGTAAAGTGTTTGCAGTGTGAACAATAAGTGGAAAAGAGGTCACAGCTTTTCTTGATCCACTGTGCCCAAGCCAGACGCCCTCATCGCTTCCTGCTTCATACAGTGCCATTGTGCCTTGACTTGCAGCCAAAATAAGTACTTAACTTTCTATCTCTATATGAACAAGAAATATTTGTCTAATTTTTGGTGATGTCTTGATGTGTTATCAGTATCTTGCACAGTGTAAATTTTAAGAGACCATGAGGCAACATTTGGTGCCAAACACAGAAGTAGTTGCAAATTTGCTGCTTTGGGTCAGGATCTGGCCTTGTTTTATATCTCATACTCTTCCCTGAGCCAGGTAAAGTCATCTTTTGCTTCTACCTTTAGGCCTGTTGAGCCTCATTCTGATACCAGTTTCTAGCCTCAGTCTGATACCAGTTTCTACCCCCAGCAAAAGTCATATAAGAAGCTTCCTGAAAATTATAAAATGGCTCCATACCAGTGTTTGGCTTTAGTTAACTAGAGCTGAAGGAGTCAATGGGCCATGCCTAGCAGGACGTCAGGCAGGCAGCTAGGAGTGATGAGCAGCTGCTATGGATGTAATATGGGATTTATTAGTGAGTCCAGAAGTAGGAACATACTTTTGGGAAACACACAGTGAGGATGGGAGCCAATGAGATTCATCATGAGTTAAAGATGGACAGTGCAGTGAGTAGAGAACAGACTGAGGTTGGCATTTGGGGGGAATGATCTCCACTAATGGGCAAATAATAGGGAGAAAAACACTGAAGGATACTTCAAATGAGCAGTACACCAAGTCAGAGGGAAACCAACATCACAGAAAACCTAGGAAGAGAATGGTTCGTCTTGAGAAGTGAGAATGCTGCTGGGAATAAAACCAGGATGGGCAGCAAACCAAAGCCTTTAATTTCATTTGAACTTTAAGATCATTTCAAGGCCAGAAGAGAGGGAGAGCCAAGTGTATGAGAAGGGGGAACAGGCTCCGCATTTATTGGTGCCTTCTCAATTTTCTGCTGGATGGACAACATCTTGTTTTATGAGAAGAGACCATCCCCAAGAAAAAGAAATTCAAAAAGGCAAAATGGTTGTCTGAGGAGGACTTACAAATAGCTGAGAAAAGAAGAGAAGCTAAAGGCAAAGGAGAAAAGGAAAGATATACCCATTTGAATGCAGAGTTCCAAAGAATAGCAAGGAGAGATAAGAAAGCCTTCCTCAGTGATCAAGGCAAAGAAATAGGAAAACAATAGAATGGGAAAGACTAGAGATCTCTTCAAGAAAATAAGTGGTACCAAGGGAATCTCTCATGCAAAAATGGGATCAATAAAGGACAGAAATGGTATGGACCTAACAGAAGCAGAAGAGATTAAGAAGAGGTGGCAAGAATACACAGAAGAACTATATAAAAAATATCTTCATGACCCAGAAAACCATGATGGTGTGATCACTCACCTAGAGCCAAACATCCTGGAATGTGAAGTCAAGTGGTCCTTAGGAAGCATCACTCGAACAAAGCTAGTGGAGGTGATGGAATTCCATTTGAGCTATTTGAAATCCTAAAAGAGAGTGCTGTGAAAGTGCTGTACTCAATATGCCAGCAAATTTGGAAAACTCAGCAGTGGCCACAGGACTGGAAAAGGTCAGTTTGCATTCCAATCCCAAAGAAAGGCAACGCCAAAGAATGTTCAAGCTGCCACACAATTGTACTCATTTCACTTGCTAGCAAAGTAATGCTCAAAATCCTCCAAGCCAGGCTTCAACAGTATGTGAAATTTTCAGATATTCAAGCTGGATTTAGAAAAGGCAAAGAAACTAGAGATCAAATTGCCAACATCCACTGGATCATCCAAAAAGCAAGAGAGTTCCAGAAAAACATCTAGTTCTGCTTCATTGACTACGCCAAAGCCTTTGACTGTGTGGACCACAACAAACAGTGGAAAATTCTTCAAGAGATGGGAATACCAGACCACTTGACCTGCCTTCTGAGAAATCTGTATGCAGGTCAAGAAGCAACACTTAGAACTGGACATGGAACAACAGACAGGTTCCAAATAGGGAAAGGAGTACGTCAAGGCTGTATATTGTCACCCTGCTTATTTAACTTCTATGCAGAGTACATCATGAGAAAAATTGAGCTGGATGAAGCACAAGCTGGAATCAAGATTGCCGGGAGAAATATCAATAAATTCAGATATGCAGATGACACCACCCTTATGGCAGAAAGTGAAGAGGAACAAAAGAGCCTCTTAATGAAAGTTAAAGAGGAGAGTGAAAAAGTTGGCTTAAAACTCAACATTCAGAAAACAAAGATCATGGCATCTGGTCCCATCACTTCATGGCAAATAGATGGGGAAACAGTGGAAATAGTGTCAGAGTCTATTTTGGGGGGCTCCAAAATCACTGCAGATGGTGATTGCAGCCATGAAATTAAAAGAGTCTTGCTCCTTGGAAGGGAAGTTATGACCAACCTAGACAACATATTCAAAAGCAGAGACATTACTTTGCCAACAAAGGTCCATCTAGTCAAAGCTATGGTTTTTCCGGTAGTCATGTATAGATGTGAGAGTTGGACTAGAAAGAAAGCTGAGCGCCAAAGAATTGATGCTTTTGAACTGTGGTGTTGGAAAAGACTCTTGAGAGTCCCTTCGACTGCAAGGAGATCCAACCAGTCAATCCTAAAGGAAATCAGTCCTAAATATTCATTGAAAGGACTGATGCTGAATACTTTGGCCACCTGATGCAAAGAACTGATTCATCAGAAAAGACCCTGATGCTGGAAAAGATTGAAGGCAGGAGGAGAAGGGGATGACAGAGAATGAGATGGTTGGATGGCATCAGTGACTCGATGGACATGAGTTTGAGTAAACTCCGGGAGTTGGTGATGGACAGGGAGGCCTGGCTTGCTGCAGTCCATGGGGTTGCAAAGAGTCAGACAGGGCTAAGCAACTGAACTGAAGTGAAGAGAGAAGAGGGAGTAGAGTCTGGGAGAGAGACTGGTAGAGAAAGCACAGCTCGAAATTGGAGAGTGAGAGTTGCTTGTGTGTTCATTTCCTTTTGATGAGAAGATCTGAGCACAACTTGAGGATTCGAACAAGTAACCAGTGGAGAAGGAAAACAGAGACCGTGGTCATGGTAGGAGGCAGGAATAAGGGGTTAACCGGTCCATGTGGCAGGGAAAGTTTCTTCCAGATGGGCGGGAAGGACGAACGTTTGGGTGATGATCCAAAGAAAACTTAAGAAGTTTGGGAGGAAACTTGTGGGAGTTCTCATCAGATGTTCTCAATTTTCCCAGGGAAGTAGGTGGGGAGGTGATCTTTGAGAGTGAAAAGGCAGGGGATGCAGTGGACCTGGAGAACTGAAGGTGAGGAGGAAGTCTGCAGGGGTGAATTCTATGACCGGGAGGATGCAGTGGGTGATAAACAGGGTTACAGCCAGGCACCGAGCCTGGACACCAAGGTCCCCCTTCTCTGTTTACCCTGCCCTGGCACCCTTTGGTTCCATTGCTGACACGGGCCTTTACACCCTCAGAGATTTAATGAAAGGATGGGAAATAGTTAGGGGAAAGACTCAGAATTGCTTTCAAATTGTGAGGGAAGACTTTAATGAAGAGGAGAGAATTTAGAAGAAGCCTGATCTAAAAACACAGAGAAAGTTTGAGGAATAGTAAGGGATCAGATGGGCCTCATTGGGAATATATCCCTTAGTATTGAGGGGAAACACACAGAGATTATTATTCGGTAGATTGCCTGGGTTCCTCTTTTTGCTTCATTGTACTACTGCCAGAAATTCACTTGTAATGCAGTTCAGCCAATCTTACCACTTTTTAACCTCTGATAAACAATGGATCAGGGCTATTTCAGGTTACGTGTGTTTTTCAACCATCAGTGTCATGCCCAGTAGAATGTTTTCATAGCAATATGTATACATTGAGTGCCAGAGCATTAAACCAAGTGTGGGGCCCTTCTAAGCGTGGCTCCCTTTGCAACTGCTCAAGATATTGGTCCTGGAAATAATCCAAGGGCAGTGACAGAAGTTGCAGAAACCTCACCAACTTTCTCCATTTCTTACCTCTCATGACTAAGCTTTAGTTTTTGTGCATGGTCTAAGCCCTGAGCCACATTCTCCTTTAACTCCTCTTGTTAAAAAAAAAAAAAAAAAAGAATCAACCCAATGGACCACTGTTATGATCTGTTTCCCTGTGACTACCCTGGAAACCTGAACAGGGAGCTGGGAAGGGAATGGTATGATGGGCAGAGGCAGATATGGGTCAACCTGGGAGCTATGTCCTGGGATGGATCATGTGTTGGTTCCTAACTAATTTTTAATTCTTGCCCAGAAGTGACTTCTTATAGAACTTTTTATGAGGTATCATCTTTTAGGTTCTTTGAAAAAAAGAAAAAAAACCAGCAAACTGGCAGCTAAAGCAAGTTAATAGGACAAAGCAGTGAAGAAGGGAGAGAGAGAGGAGCCTGCTTTGCCATTGGGCACATTTCCAACAGAAAGTATGTGCCCACCTTATGATGATATTTACAGTAGAAACTCTTTTCTCTGCTTTCTGATAGACAGTATTCTAAGCCCTGACTATAACTTTTGAATTTCAATGATTAAGTTAGATAAATCTCATCTAACTTAAAAGATCTGTGGTGGAGAAAGAGTTGTCCATCCTTGAAGGAGTTTTTGTAACTGCCCTGGGGAATGTATCAGGATATCCCATCAGAGTGACATTGAAGTGGCATGGACTTGAGACTCAAACAAGACCATGGCTTAGGAATGCTGAAGCCTGCTATAAATGAGATGCAAACAGCTGTGCAAGTTCAGAGTCAGTAGGTCAGAAGCTGAAGAGAAGAAGGAGGCTTGGTGGGGAGGGGCAGCCCAACTCCTGGAGGGCATAACAGGTGATAGAAGATTCAGGAAAGCAGCATCTGGTGAGAACTCAGAGAAAGGCAGAGCAGGGAGAGAGAGCCAGAGTCAGCTATATAAAAGCTTGGGTTACCAAGGCAACTTGTTCAGCATTTTCTCCTATTTCTTCTAAGGTATGTGGAGTCTAGTTGCCGAGCAGAGGTGGTGACTGTTGGCTGAAGTGGTAGGAAGCAGAGCAGGAGGAGGCTCTGCAGAAAAGAGTGTAAAAACGTATAATGTATAAAACATAAAAGAGTGTAGAAACTCATACCTGTGCAGTCCTTGACATTCAGTTGTTATAAAGAGGAAATGTCTGCATTTTCTATTTTTGTGCTTATAAATAAGCTCTTAAAGGGCAAAGACCACTTACTCTATTCTTGTCCTTCTCTTCTAGAGGACACCATTATCATGCCCTCATTCTCTACCCCTTGCATACATGCTAAGTTGCTTCAGTCGTACCCGACTCTGTGCAACCCTGTGGACCACAGGGCTCCAGGCTCTTCTGTCCATGAGATTCTCCAGGCCAGGAAACCGGAGTGTGCTGCCATGCCCTCCTCCAAGGGATCTTCCCAACCCAGGGATTGAACCTGAGCCTCCTACATCTCTGGAATTGGCAGGTTTTTTTTTTTTTTTTTTTTTTTTTACCACTAGCACTATCTGGGAAGCCCCTTCTACCCCTTACTTAAAATTTTAATTGGGATATAGTTGCTTTACAATGTTGTGTTTCTGCTGTATGATGAAGTGAAACAGGTATATGTGTACGTATATCCAGTCTCTCTTAGACCTCCCTCCCAGCCCAACCCCCATTAACCCATCAAGGTCACCACAGAGCACTGAGCTGAGCCCCCTGTGCTATACAACACGTTTGAGGCATAGTTTGGATACAGTAAAACACACAAATTTGAAGTCTATAGTTTGTTGAATTTCTGTGTCTCTAGATACCTGTGTAACCACCACTTGGATCAAGATGGAGAACACTTCTGTTCCTCCATAAAGTTCATTTGGATCCTGTTCCCAGTTACTATTTACCCCTCTTAAACCAGGAGAAACCAGTATTCTGAATTTTACACGTAGGCAGTGGTTCTGCCTTTCCTTGAACTTCATGCATGTTATTTTTATCCTGTCTGTGCTCATCCCAGTGATGTGAATGCTGAATTTGTGGGCTTGATTGACTCACAGAAAAAAAACCCCAGCATCTTAATCAAAAGAGCTGTGGAAGCCTGGTGATGTTACTAAAAGGACGGATTTTTAACAGTTATGCATCACATAATCTAGAACAAGTGGCTTTCCGAGTCTCAGATTCTTCATCTGTAAGGAGAGGGTCATAATTCTTTGTCTCTGAAAGGTAAATTCAGCATGAATCAAATATTTAAGGCAGACTATTTGGCATTTGGGGATATGGTATTTTTTGGAGAGCATTAATTTAGATGTTACATAAACACATATATAAACTGTAAGATGCATTAGAAAATGTGATATTAAAGGTATTAAGGTGTTGAGTAATTGCAGTCCTGGACATTTCTATCTGTGGATGCCTCTGTGTAAACGGGTTTCTCCTCAGTCATTCCAATGGTGTATGTCTGAGTGCAATGTGGTTATTACATGAAGTCTCCACTCTTCTGGAACCTTCTCTTACATGCCTCTGGTCTTTACAAAGTGATCATTAACTTCCAGGTGGCCTCCCATTCTGACTCCGGCAATGGGCCAATTTCTTGATTCTATCTCACAATGTAACTTCCAAAGTAAATGTCTATTAAGCCTTTGTGTAAACATTCCAGGCCTGTAGCAAAATCAACTGAACATAAATCACCCAACGAAAAGGGTTTAGGAAAATGTGTAAGTTTGAAAAATGAAACAGTACAGTGCAGTTTCCTTGCGGATCTCTGGCCTCAGTTACCTCAACCAAGATTTCTCTGGTCTACATCACAGTTCATCCTCAGAGGTGGTGGTTTTCAGTTACTCCAATGGGCTTTGCCCAAATATAGAGAAAACAAGCCCTCTGCATATAAAGCCACCAAGATGCCTATTTGGAAATGGGCTTAACCGACTTTCTAAATAAAAGCCAGAGTGTACCATTTCCTCATCACTGACTGTGTCTTTTGCACATTTAGAAGGTTTGGCTAGAAAACAGCGTGGTTGCAATATGTTTAATTGTTTTGCTTTGGTATTCCTTCTTTATTTAGAAATGGATGATGGATGAAACTTTTTGCTTTCATATTGAATACATTGATTTTGGAGTTTTTTCCTTTGGAACTTTTTTTTTCCCCCTTTGGAAAGAAGGATAATAAGATGAAATGAAAGCCCTGCCTGAAGGGATGAGGAGCAAAGGAAGGGTATTTGATGAAGGAACTTGGCTTGAGTGGTGCCCTGGGGGGCTCAGGTGTGCCTTATATCTTTCAAGAGTAAACTTGTCAACTTGATAAGACTTCATTTCAGTTCAGTTCAGTAGCTCAGTCGTGTCCGACTCTTTGTGACCCCATGATCACAGCACCCCAGGCCTCCCTGTCCATCATCAACTCCCGGAGTTCACTCAAACTCATGTCCATCGAGTCAGTGATGCCATCCAGCCATCTCATCCTCTGTCGTCCCCTTCTCCTCCTGCCCCCAATTCCTCCCAGCATCACAGTCTTTTCCAATGAGTCCACTTATCACATGGGGTGGCCAAAGTACTGGAGTTTCAGCTTTAGCATCATTCCTTCCAAAGAAATCCCAGGGCTGATCTCCTTCAGAATGGACTGGTTGGATCTCCTCGCAGTCCAAAGGACTCTCAAGAGTCTTCTCCAACACCACAGTTCAAAAGCATCAGTTCTTCAGCGCTCAGCCTTCTTCACAGTCCAACTCTCACATCCATACATGACCACTGGAAAAACCATAGCCTTGACTAGATGGACCTTAGTCATCAAAGTAATGTCTCTGCTTTTTAATATGTTATCTAGGTTGGTCATAACTTTTCTTCCAAGGAGTAAGCATCTTTTAATTTCCTGGCTGCAGTCACCATCTGCAGTGATTTTGGAGCCCAGAAAAATAAAGTCTGACACTTTTCCCACTGTTTCCCCATCTATTTCCCATGAAGTGATGGGACCGGATGCCATGATCTTTGTTTTCTGAATGTTGAGCTTTAAGCCAACTTTTTCGCTCTCCACTTTCACTTTCATCAAGAGGCTTTTTAGCTCCTCTTCACTTTCTGCCATAAGGGTGGTGTCATCTGCATATCTGAAGTTATTGATATTTTACCCGGCAATCTTAATTCTACCTTGTGTTTCTTCCAGCCCAGCGTTTCTCATGATGTACTCTGCATATAAGTTAAATAAGCAGGGTGACAATATACAGCCTTGACGTACTCCTTTTCCTATTTGGAACCAGTCTGTTGTTCCATGTCCAGTTCTAACTGTTGTTTCCTGACCTGCATACAGGTTTCTCAAGAGGCAGGTCAGGTGGTCTGGTATTCCCATCTCTTTCAGAATTTTCCACAGTTTATTGTGATCCACACAGTCAAAGGCTTTGGCATAGTCAATAAAGCAGAAATAGATTTTTTTCTGGAACTCTCTTGCTTTTTCGATGATCCAGCAGATGTTGGCAATTTGATCTCTGGTTCCTCTGCCTTTTCTAAAACCAGCTTGAACATCTGGAAGTTCATGGTTCACATATTGCTGAAGCCTCCAAACTATACTTTTTCTAAAAATATGATCCCCAAAAATATTTGTGGAGCTATTCCTGTGCTATTTGAAGACAGTAATTTTCAAATAGGTTATCACATTTTCAGAGAAGAGCATTTCAGCTCAGAGAACGTTTTCTTTTCCACATACCTAGCAGGCTCTAAAGCAATATCATGACTTTGAACAAGCTCCAGGAGATAGCGAAGGGCAGGGAAGCCTGGCATGCTTCAGTTCATGGGGTCGCAAAGAGTCAGACATGACTTAGTGATTGAAAAACAACAACAAAATAGATTGTCAACCTTTCCTGTTGAAAACAAGTGCAGAAGGAAATACTCACCAAAAAGGATTTTGATATTATGTAGGGGATGTTGTAAAGTTTGATAACCTTGGGACAAGGAATCATCATCTGTATTCTTCTTCAGAAGATAATCTGGGAGATGTTTTTGGTGGAGCACATTTGACTTTGGTTCTGTCTGGTGCACAAGTCAAATCACTCTGAGACACGCATTCTCTCCTGTAGTCACTGATGTCACTGCCTGACTCACAGTCCTTTGGCCATGCTGGGAGGTCACTTGCAGATGGCTCTAGTCTATGCCAAAACTTCCTGCATCTCTAAGCCCACTGCATCTGGTCCTGCAGGGCTGCTCTTCCCAGGCACGGGACTTCACTGAAGTCTTCAGTGCAGGGTCACAGCCCTAGAATCGCCATTGACAATGAGGGAAGGAGTTGGTGGGTAAACTCCCCAGCTACGTCCTGCCTCGGGGGTAATTCTGAGGTGCGTTGTGTGTTCTGCAAAGTCACTCACAGGAATCCCGGCAGCATCAGGCCTGGTTGACCATGGTGGTAACCTACTCACAGCAAACCCTTCATTGCTTCCTTCCCTTTCCTGCCTCTGCTGGTTCTCCTCCTCCCGTGTATCTGCATGGAAATGTTTTGCATGGTCTGTTTCTGAGGGAGCCCCAACTAAGACGATATCTGATCTCCTTTAAGAAATGCTTAGGCCAGACATAGAATCCACCAGAGTTTTTTATTATATTAGCTCTAGTATTCAAATGGAGAAGGCAATGGCACCCCACTCCAGTACTCTTGCCTGGAAAATCCCATGGATAGAGGAGCCTGGTAGGCTGCAGTCCATGGGGTCGCTAAGAGTCAGACACGATTGAGTGACTTCACTTTCACTTTTCATTTTCATGCATTGGAGAAGGAAATGGCAACCCACTCCAGGATTCTTGCCTAGAGAATCCCAGGGATGGGAGAGCCTGGTGGGCTGCTGTCTATGGGGTCGCACAGAGTCGGACACAACTGAAGCAACTTAGCAGCAGCAGTAGCAGTGTTCAAATATGAAAATAATATATCTAGCACTCACTCTGTGCCAGGCATGGTTCCACCTGCATATATAAATATACGTATGTATATACATATAAAATTTTAACTCTCTGAGGTGTGTATGATGACCATCCATATTTTGCAGATAAGAAAGTAGAAGCATGGTGATTTGTGCAGTATCACAAAGCTACTTATTTTCCAGCCAGTATTCAAACTCAGGCATCTGCAGCCAGCATGCCTAACTACTAAGCTATCTAGCCTACTCCTTTGAAAATCAAATAAAATAATGGACATGAAAGTTACTTAAAAAGTTCTATGCAAATGATAGGGATACTTATAACTAAAACCTTCCCAACCATACTTTCACCACTCTCGTGTGTGGAGAGGATTTTAGCGAAAATAGAGGCTGGCTCCAGGTCCACCCCACTCACTAAAAGCTGCTTACAGATGAGTTGAACTCAGTGTAAAAGGATATTAGATTCCATTTCCTAATTACTGTTTGTTTGTTGGAGTGATTGTAAAGACATGCACTGTCAAGATTAGGGAGGTTTCATTGCAGTGGCTCACAGGAGGCACTGAGGCAGTTTAATACATTGGGGTGCATTAAAAATTATATCACCACCAAAGGATAACCTTGCTGCAGATGAGATTGCTTTGGGTGTGTGTTCCAGGGTAGGTGCCAAAAATGCTAAGACTTGGAGACAGGCGAGGAGAAAGTAGAGCTACTTCCTCTGTGTGCTTTGCTGCTTGGAAGAGATACAGAAAAACAGCAGGAAATGCTCGTTTCTTCTCCTGGGATCTTTCAGGGACCTCCCACCTGATCAGGACGGTTGAATTTTACTTGGATAAGGGATGACTTGATGGAAGATAAAAAGTCCCAGTACAGTCCTTCTCTGTGCTCCTGAGCAGCTGCTAGGCACAGCGTAGTGGAAAAAGGTGTTGAAAAAAAAGGCATGGGAGGGGTGGGGCTCCAGTCTCGAGGCTGAAAGTGTCCTTGCAGGGAAGCTCCACCAGACCTGCTGGGAGTCAGAACCCTGAACAAAACAGAAGCAAAGAAGCATTCAGCTTTTTCTTGACTATCTTCAATGAGGCTGTTTTTAGAGGAGCCTCAAGATGGTCATGATTTCACAGGCAAATTGGAAGGGACCTAATCTCCATGAGGCCTGGGAAAAACTACCTAGATGTTACAAAGGCACAGAGGTAAGGAAAAAGAAATTCAGGATCCTCAACCTTTCCGTGGACTTCAAAGTATAAGTGGTGGGAACAGTCGACAGTGGCGTTGACCTCTGTTCCCTTGGTGCTTCAGTGAACTGTCTCAGGACTTGGCACACTGCCACCCTTCCAATCAGATGGGGGAAATAAACACCATTAGCACATTGATAAGTGTTTGTTTTCCTTTGGCATTAGGGCTAAGAAAAATAAAGTGGGGAGGGTATCAGTTCCTGAAGTAAGCCTTTAAAAGGTTTCCCTTTTTGATTTTTTAATGATTGTCTATTTATAATAGCAACAAACACAACAGAGAGAAAAAAAACACTTTAATTAGCCCAGGACACATTTTTCCAAAATTACATTTAAGTACTTTTTATTTATGAGTGGGCTGCATTATTATTTATGATGTCTTTAAACCGGTGAGGGGAAGTTGTGGGTATAAACCAAGGTGTGCTGTGGCCTGTTGGTCTTTAGTTTGAATCCCTGGAAAGGATCACCAAGAAGAATGCTGCGGATAACTCCGTCTGCCAGGCAGTTTGCGTGAGAAGAAAGAGGACTTTCTGAAGTCCGTTAAAAATGATTTTTTACTATTGATCATACACATATTTGTGTTTTATTGCTTAAACACATAAAGCATACAGTGGCAACTAATTGTATCTACCACATTATCTGAGGCCCTGGGAAGACTGGAGAGGTACAGGATGTGATTATTATTCCTAAGGAAAGTCCAGGTTAATTCAGGGGACAAGACGACCACGTGTGTATGATAGAGACAACACAAAGGAGTATGATTAAGTAACGGGTTGTGAATTATAGGCTGCAAGTGCTGTAACTCTCTTAGCTGTAACACAAAAGGCATCATGGAAGCAGCAAAGCTCGACACAGATCTTGAAGGACTCAGGCTGTGGAACACGGGGTGGTGGTGCAGAGAGGCCCTTCTGGGTTAGGAGAATGGCATACACAGCAGCATGGAAAATGCACGTGTATGTCTATGACATCTCAAGCAGAGCAGCCCGCCCAATTGGAGGTTTGGGCAAATGAAGAGTGAGCAGTAAGATGAAAGAGAATCCGGCCAGGGAGGGGAGACAGGACTTAACCTGTTCTGAAATCGCGCATTCACCGTCCTCTCAATTCAGTTACAAATCCATGTTAGATTATTCTGTTTTGTACACTTGCTTTACTGTCATTTTTTAAAAAGGTATAACCTGTGTAAGTAGAAGCAGTCCCCAACCTTCTTGGCACCAGGGACTGGTTTTGGGGAGGACAGTTTTTCCATGGCATGGGGTGGAGGAATGGCTTAGGCAGTAATGCAAGTGATAAGGAGTGATAAGCTTGTTGTTTCACTCACTGGCCTGTTGCTCACCTGCTGTGTGGCCTGGTTCTTGGATGGTACTGGTCCATGGCCCAGGGGCTGGGGACCCCTGTTATATAAGCCCGTACTGGTATACATGATCTATCTTAGTTTGGATTTCCCCAGAGATAGACCCTGATACAAGGAGTCCAGGACAAGTCATTTATTTGGGAAGTGATCCTAGGAAACTCTGGAAGCGGGGAGAAAAGTAAGACAGGAAGGCAAAAATAAGGCCAGAAGAGGTACATTATCTAGATATTTATCAGTGTGGGCACCTGGGCCTTAATTCCACTGAATAGCAACGGAACTCAGTATGGAATGTACCTCAGAATGCTCCTGCTTGAGGGGGAGGGAATTGGGGTATTTATTTACCAGTTCCCTTAAGTCACTGGTCAAGGGTTGCTTTGAGGGCATTAGCTCCCTAACACTTCTGCCCTAGGAAAAGCCCACAAGCAGAAGTTGTAGGTGTTTGCAGTAGGCTATCTTGGTGCTAATATGTCAGTATTTCTAGCCTGGCAGCCGGAGATCATGCATTTTGGTCATCTTGGGTTGCTACAACAAAATGCTGCAAACTGGGTAGCCTGAAGAAACAGATCGTTACTCCTCCTGCTCTGGTGGAAGGATGCCTGAGATCAGGGTACAGCTGGTCAGGTTCTGAAAACCCTCTGCCAGGTTACGGGCTGCTCACCCTTTGTCGTCCTTTCAGGGTGGGAAGAGGGTGAGAGAGCTCTCTGCTGCCCCTTTGATGTGGACACTAACCCTGTTCCTGAGGGCTCTATCCTCAGGACTTAGTTACCTCCCAGAAGCCTCACCTCCCAATACTATGACATTGGGCTCAAGGTTTCAACATGTGAATTTCGGGAGGTCACAGGTGTTCAGTCCATTGCCTCGTGCTCCACATTCTCTAATGAAGGTCAAGTCATCCTGAGACAGAAGTACTTGACTAGTTGTTACTTACCTTCTCCTTTTTCTTTCCGTGTTTTACTGTGGTCTGCTCTGATAAAGAGTAAACTTTGAAGGGACAGCTGTACAGTTTGGGATGTGGAAGCATGAGAGAGAGGTTTAATTATAATAAGACTCCACCTGGGCTGATTTGCTTCTAGTCCAAGGAATTTCCAACACAGACGTAAGCGAGATCAGTCAATATAATGGCTCAAATTTAAAGGAGCTAGAGCAATGATTCTGTGTTGGCCTCTTGGTTTTCAGTCAGTGAACTGAACTAACATTTTAGTTTTCATGGAAAAACTAAGATGGCCTGATTAAAAATCCGGAAACAAAATATCCGTCTACCATCTACTCTCCCCCACTGACATCCCTTCCCCTGCCATCCCTTCCCCTGCCCTCCATGACTCATAGCATTTCCACAAGCTACTTAGGAAATATAAATGCATTCAGGGGCTTAGCCCAGTAATTTTTTTCTCTCCACTTGCAGCGACATTTTATGCCAGTTGTGTTATGATCCAGTGGGGCTGAGATCAGGTAAAGGGAAACCACTGTAGAGAAAGAATTTGAGAACCACACTCTTCCTTACTAAACTTTGATTTTTAACATTTGCTTTGGGAGAAGGCAATGGCACCCCACTCCAGTACTCTTGCCTAGAAAATTGCATGGATGGAGGAACCTGGAAGGCTGCAGTCCACGGGGTCGCCGAGGGTCGGACACGACTGAGCGACTTCACTTTCACTTTTCACTTTCATGCATTGGAGAAGGAAATGGCAGCCCACTGCAGTGTTGTTGCCTGGAGAATCCCAGGGATGGGGGAGCCTGGTGGGCTGCTGTCTACAGGGTCGCACAGAGTCAGACACAACTGAAGTGACTCAGCAGCAGCAGCAGTGTTCAGTTAATAAAGAGAAGAAAAGGATTAAGAAAGGGAAACCAAAAGACATTTTGTTTTTCCATATGCCTTTGTGGAATCTTGGAATTGAAAGCAATCTTGAAAGGCCGTTTTGATGTTCTTTACTTTCATCAATATTTGTTGAAAGTTGAATGAGAGCTGTACTTCATGAGGCATAGGAGACTTGCAGAGAGATTAAAGCTCCCTCCATAAACTGGTCCATCTGTCCAGCCTCCCATCCATGCCTCTTCTTGCCTTTAGAAAACTCTTTTAGGCCAAGGGCTGCAATGCCAATGCTTTTTCAGTATATGAAAAGAAAAAAACAAATCTCTATTACAAGTGTGAGTGTGAGCTGGATTGATTACAGTTTCTCTCTCTGATAAACGTTCATGTCTGGGTGTCTCAGGCTACCTTTTCTCTCCCTGGATAATTTTCACTCCCTTTTGTAATCTAACTGGTACTTTTACTATGTATAAGGTCAGAGTTGTTTTATTTTTTTTCAATATTTTGATATAAATGAACAGTTTTGAGAGCGGATATGAATGATATGCAAAATGTAAAAGATGACTTTAAAATGGAAAGACATGCTCATAGATAAGAAGAGGATATAATAAGGTTACCAATCCTTCTTTACTTTATAAATTCCATATAATCCCAATGACAAGATTATTTTTAAAAGTAGGCATATGATTCTAAAACTTGTTTAGGAAGGCCAACAGTAGCTTCTGAAAAATAATGAGGGGTGACAATTGAATTTTATAAAAAATGGAGACAGTATGGTACCTGTGTACAAATAAGAAGACGTCATTGGGACGATACAGCACCTCCAGAGCAGACCCTGAAAGATGAATGCTGTCTGTAATCAGTGAAGAGAGACTGTTCAGCGGGTTATGTTAGGCCAACTAAATAGCACATCATACCTTACAGTATGATAAGTTCCGGTGAATCAGATAGTTATGTGTTAATGAAAGCAACCATAAAAGTGAAAATGTAAAAATTAAAATTACGGAAAAGGAAAGTCTTTCTACCAATGACGTATAAGAAATAAAATCAAAGACTGATTAAAAACAAAATATTTGTACCCAGTAAAACCCACCAAATCAAAGTTAAAGAGAAATGACAAATTGGGAAAAATATTGCAATTTTTTCGAAGTGTTAGTTTCTCTATTCTATAAAGGAGGCTCACAGACCAACAAGAAAATGACTAATGACAATTAAATAATGAACAAAGAACAGAACAATTTACACAAAAGGAAACTGATAAGAAAAAATCATTTGCTTTGTTTAAAAAAGAGAAACACAAAATAAAGCTAAATTAAGGTGATTTTATCTGTCAGGCTGGCAAGACTTGAAAGTTTGGGCATGCCTGGTGTTAACAATGCTGTGGGAGCATTCAGACTTTCAAGTATAGAGACGGTTATGGTAAGTGGAGGGAGTCGGTACACTACAGACTGTGAGTGAAATCCAGCCCGAGGCCTATTTTTGTACTACCTATGAACTAAGAACAGATTTCACATTTTAAATAGTTGAAAAAAATCAAAAGAAAGAATAAAATTGTAAAAGAATAATATTGTATGATATGTAAAGATTATAGGAAATTCAAATTCCATGTCCTTAAATATAATCTTATTAGAACAAAGTCATGCTGATTTCTTCAGCTGATCTATAGTTGCTTTTGTGCTTCAGTGGCAGATCTGTGTAGCTGGAAGAGACAATCTGCACTGTACGCCTGAAAATACTATAGTGTATTACGCTTGCCTAAGTGTAAAAAGACACATGTCCAGGATACCTCCTTACAACATTGGGTGGCAAAAGATTGGAAGTGAACTAAATGCCTATCAGTAAAGGCCTGGCTGTGGAATTATGGTGCAACCACATAGTGAAATTCTGTGCAGCTATGAAAAAGAATCTACAGGCCAAGATGGAATTTCTAAAATACAGTAGAACTTTTGACTATGTATTTAGGTTTATATAATAAAAACGAAGATCATGGCATCTGGTCCCATCACTTCATGGCAGGTCGATGAGGAAACAGTGGAAACAGTGTCAGACTTTATTTTGGGGGGCTCCAAAATCACTGCAGATGGTCACTGCAGCCGTGAAATTAAAAGACACTTACTCCTTGGAAGAAAAGTTATGACCAACCTAGATAGCATATTAAAAAGCAGAGACAGACTTTGCCAACAAAGGTCTGTCTAGTCAAGGCTATGGTTTTTCCAGTGGTCATGCATGGATGTGAGAGTTGGACTGTGAAGAAGGCTGAGCACCAAATAATTGATGCTTTTGAACTGTGGTGTTGGAGAAGACTCTTGAGAGTCCCTTGGACTGCAAGGAGATCCAACCAGTCCATTCTGAAGGAGATCAGCCCTGGGATTTCTTTGGAAGGAATGATGCTAAAGCTGAAACTCCAGTACTTTGGCCACCTCATGCGAAGAGTTGACTCATTGGAAAAGACTGATGCTGGGAGGGATTGGGGGCAGGAGGAGAAGGGGACAACAGAGGATGAGATGGCTGGATGGCATCACCAACTCGATGGACATGAGTCTGAGTGAACTCCAGGAGTTGGTGATGGACAGGGAGGCCTGGCGTGCTGCAATTCATGGGGTCGCAAAGAGTCAGACACGACTGAGCGACTGAACTGAACTGAACTGAATCTATTAAAAAAAAAAAGATTTTGAAAAATTTCCCTTCCCTTCTCTCATTCAGTTATTTTCTATCTGAATACCTGGTAATATTTTCTTCCTACCATATGTCTCCATCTGAAATTTTTGTTACTGTTTACTTCTCTACTAGTTTTCCAAGACTCTAGAGTCTTTAAGATTGGTGACCTTGTCTATATTGCTGATTCAGTGATGACACTGGAGCCATATGGAATGAAGCACCAGCTCCCCATCACTTAAGAGGCAAGGATGTTGGGGGGGAGCATGGATGGAATGGACGTGGGCAAGGGGCTTCCTTAGGAAAGATGGACCCCACTCAGAGCCCATGCAGGATTCTGACAGTGGTAATCTTAATTCCAGAATCTTCCATAACCATCCAATAAATCCTGTCTTCTGCTGCTACTGTTATTATAACTGGAGACCAAAGATGCAGTGAGAGGAAAACCGACAATCAGCAAATGAAATAAACCAAAGGCCTTGCTGTTTCATGTGTAGCTCCTGGTGTTGGATATTCTAATGTGCAGCATAGCTTGTAACAGAGAAAAATCAGAAATAATCCAAATGTCCATTGACAGATACATGGTTGGGAAAATGTTGGGAGTACCACACCGATATTATTAATGAAGAAGGATGGTCACTATAAATTGACTTGAAGGGATGACCGAGAGATATGAAGTCAAGAAAGCAAGTTATAAAATAGTTTGTGTGATATGATCCTGCTTTTTAGAAAGTTATGCTTAAGATAAATTAAAAGCAGTGGGAGAAGGGCACTCTGTGGGCCATGGTGATTTCTGGGGGCCTGTGAGAAGAGCAAATTTGACTTTTTATATTGCATATTTATGTAACGTTTGAATGTTATTACTGTTGATACATTTCTTATAGAATTAGAAAGAAAGAATGCATCTATATTTGTATTTAGCTCTGTGAATAAATGTCTGAATTCCTGACATGGGAACCTTATAGTAAAGAATACACATAATTTATCTAGAGTGCCTGTCAAAGGATAAATGACAGGAAACTGAGGTCTGGAATCTGGAAAGGAAGGGTACCCATCAGGACTCATGACATCTGACTCTTGGGAACTAGAAGAGCATATTCTTTTGACATTGGTTCCCTAAAAAGAAATTGTACAGGGCTGGAGATGTGGGAAAGAAGGATGGTTGTCAGGACATAAGGGCCCTAATGTTGAAATAATAATCTGAGGACTAAGTGACTCCACGATGGAGTGAAGGAGCCACATCCATGTCCCACCCTCTATAAACACCTGCTGTCTTTGTTATTACGTCCTGCTCTTGTTTTCTTCATTTTTCCTGATGCAGCTGAGACAACAAGGCAGGGTGGTCCAGGAGCTGGGAGTGGAGACACCTGGATTCCAGTCCTTCCTCTCTCCTGGACTTGCCCTAGGGTTGTCCACAGCCTTCCTCCCTTCCTCGTCCTTCCTCCTTCCTCACTGCCTCACATCCCCCTTCACTTCAGTTTGCCATCCCAGCAAGGGACTGGCCACATCCTCATGGTCTCATATGATAGTGTGTGTATCATGGGATGTGGATTTTTCTTAGACAAATGTTTCCTATAAAAGTGTGTTTTGATTTAATCTTCATTTTTCCCCCTGACATCCTGTCTAGAACTTTCTATTGTATTTCCCCTTTGCATCTTCACTTTGAAGGTCATCATGCAATGGTAGGGCTGGAGGAAGATATAGACCATCTGGTCCAAGTCCATCTGTTTCCAAATGAAGCCCAGAGAAAGCAGGATGACTTGGTCTTGACAGTTTTCCACCGGCTTGAACCTGCACAGGAATCACCTGGAGATCTTGTTAAAATGCAGATCCTGAGGCCGTAGGTGAAGGGTGGTTCTGACATTCTGTATTTCTAACCGGCTCCTGGGGGACACTGATACTGCTGTTTCCCAGCCTGAACTCGGTGAACCAAAAGTATGGGATACAGAGCAGAGGATGATTTTGGCCTGAATTCCCCTCCCGCCTCACTGTCTAGTGCTCTTTACTACAGGGGACATAATTATTAATCCATTTGTTGCAAGAACTAAAGCTATCATCTACATAGAAAACTTGTGTCTGAATCCCTTGGGAGAACTTTAACAGTTGGGGGCATCTGGGCCTCCCAGAGCTGTTTGGTTAATACAGGCTGAAATTTGAGACTTAGTATTTTTATAAGACCCCTTGATTATTTTGATTTATTCAGCTCATGACCAACTTTTGGAAACCTCTGTCAAGTCATTTAGGAATATTATATCTGGTATGATATGAGTTTTAAAATTTATTTTAACTTGTTATTTTGTTAATGTGTATGATTCCCTGTATATTTTTTATCACTTCCTTAACCACTGAGAAGAGTAAGGTACACGAAAGAAAGAGTATATTAACTTCCATGGAACTAGAAGGATAAAAATGATAGAGGAGAGTGCAAAAATCCTGAATAAGAGACCCTTGATCTTATACAAATAATCATAAAAAATATATATAGTAAGCTAAGTAAAGGAAATGGCAACCCACTCCAGTGTTCTTGCCTGGAGAACCCCAGGGACGGGGGAGCCTGGTGGGGGGCCGTCTATGGGGTTGCACAGAGTCGGACACGACTGAAGTGACTTAGCAGCAGCAAGTATGCATACAACTGTTAAATACAACCAAATGAAACAATTTGGAATTCACTATCTATAAGTAAAGATGACAATATTATGACTAACTTATATATACAGTGGAACACATCATATTCACATTTAACTTATATAAAGTGCCTCTACAGGCTTAATAGAAAGGAGAGAGAGGAAAAGGATTGTGAAGTACGGACAATTCTGCTCACTATTCCATTAAAGAAGCAAAGAATGACCCACTTCCTGTGTACCCCTCATAGTGTAAGCAGCTTGTAATGCTGAGTCTGGTTGTTGAATCTGAAGGTAAACTTGAGCCGGTTTCTTCAATGATCTGTTTGTATAATAAAGGAAAACTAACTATACAAACAACAATAAAAAAAATTCTCTTTGACTAATCAAGTGAAAAAAAGAGAAACCTCACGTGCATTGATGACTGCCAGTACAGAGACACACACAGCCATGCTTGCCAACACACATCTCACACACATCCTGAGAATGGGGGTGAGTTTCTAGAGAAGATGCATTTTAGACTTCAGAGACCCTTGGAAACCTTTTCTTAAGTAAATGAGTTTACTACCACCTCCTTTCTCCTGGCATTTTTGGATTAACAAAATAAATATCATCTTATAGTAAAGAACACCTAGACTTTATTGCAAAAACCTCTGTTCCAAAGATTTCTGAGTGTTTACTAATGTTAACTCTGGGTAGCTTCTCTCCTGTTTGTCTTTTCTAATGCTGCGTATGAGAAGCCGTCTTTAAATGCTTATTTATTCATGGTGGTGCTGGATCTCCATTGCTGCTTGGGCTTTCCCCAGCTGCAGAGTGTGGGCTCCCCTTTAGTTGCGGTGCACAGGCTTCTCACCGCGGTGGCTTCTCCGGTAGCGGAGCACGCGCTCTAGAGCCCAGGCTGAACACCTGTGGGCCACGGGCTTAGTTGTTCTGCAGGGTGTGAGATCTTCCCAGATAAGGGGTTGAATCCATGTCCCCTGCACTGGCAGCTGGATTCTTCACCACTGAGCCATCAGGGAAGCCCTTGTCTTGTTTTTTAACTCTTGCGACAGCCAAGCAACAGTGGGATTTGCTCTCTCCCCATCACCCTCCCCATCACATTCTGGTTGGAGAAATCATTCAAGAGCCGCCATTTGCTGGAGAAGCCGCGTGAGCTAGGGAGGTTGCCCTTCAAAAAGGTATGCTAACGTTTTGGGGTTTCTCTTGGTCCTCTATGGCTCTATACTCTTGCTTCCTCCAAGATGCCCCCAACAAGGATGGGTGAATCTGTCTTCACACAAGCAGAGCTCAGAGGCATGCCTTTCCCCAGCTGTACTTTGTTCTAGCTAGCACCTGACCTCCAGCAACAAGATACTCTTTCGTATTTTATCAGCAATTAATTGTAATCACTTCTGTTCTATGATCTGATAAAGGCCTTATCCCCCGATTTGGTCATTGTTTCCTGCTCTTTCCACCTTCCTGGAAAGCGGGGCTCAGTGACTACCTTCCCTTCCAATGTTTAGATAAGTCTTCCAGCCTGCAGCTGGGTGAGGCAGTGGCTGAATCATGTGAGTTGAGTTTTGACATTTAATAACAGGCGTTAGCTTTGAACAATGTATCCCTGCCACTGGCCTACAGTAGGCAACTGAGAACATGCTTTGCCTGCATAATGACGTCTCAGTAATGGAAAGAAAGAATGATTATTCAGAAGCATTGGCATCTAGGGGAAAATCTCAAAAGCATCAGGTCTCAGCCTGTTGTCACTTTTATTCTATCCCACTGAGAACCCATCATTTGCCAGATGATGGGAGGTTGATGGTGTGGAAAGTAAAAGATGAGGCACCAGGGTAAGAGATGGTGGCCTCGTTCTCTTCAGCTAACAGTGGACTCTCCTTTATATCTGTCAGATAAAATGATTTGGTGGCACTCAAAGTGCAAATAAAAACATTCAAAACTCAGATGAAATGAGTTTGGATGCTGAAGTCAGCTCCAATAACTGCCTTAAGGAAATGGAACTGTCAGCATCTTTAAGAATTGAATTTATTGTTCTGGCAAGAAATAGAAGCGATGATCCTAGACTCCCAGGATTCTCAGTGTCTTCTAGAGCATTTCCACAGTTCTTATTTATTTCATGCATATTCACCTTATCTACCAGACAGACTCTGTATTTCCCAGAGATAAAGAGCAGGTCTTTACACTTTGTTTCTCTTCTCTATAGTTTATACACAGCATGGAAGAAAAGTTCCCAGCATATGAGAGAAGGTGAATAAATCTTTGCCGTTGCTACCAGTTGAGGCTAGGAGCCTCAACTATGCCAGTTATTAATCTGTGTGTGTTACATAATAGTTCATTTATTCTCATCATGATCTCTGAGATGGATATATTTCTTTTGAAACCATGGGAGAGATGTTAATACTTGCATTATGGCAAGGGTCCCAAGGTTATGGGTTTTAACCTTTACATTACACCATGTTATATAGATTGTACCTTGCTCTGGGTCTGAGATGTGTCTTCTTCAAGCAGACCCTGGCCATCAGAATCTGGTCTCAGATCCTTCTTGACTCAGTAGGTGGATGACATTATACTGAGAAATATTTAGTGGAAGCTTGGTGTGAGCAAAGAGAGGTTGTATTCTGCAGTGATGCTCTTAAATTATTTTTGCATTTTTGATCATTTCTCTTGGGTTTTGGATTTGGTGTGAGCCCCATGTATTTTTCTTTGGATTAACCAGGATAAAATCCAAGAGCTGATCAAAGCCCTGCTGTATTTACCTTTCTCAAAAATAGCCCAGCTAGAAGATGTGAGAAAGAAGTACTGGGGGAGAGGTCCAGGAGATGAGGGTCAGCTTACCCCGTGAGTTGAACCAAATAGTGGGAATTGGTCACCGCCCACCTCTATTTCATCTCAGTGTAAATTAGGATAAAGGCATCACTTCATCAAGGTTTATCTCCATTAGCTGGAAAATCATTGCAGTTTATTGATTTTTATTAGAACTGCCTGAGGCTTAATATTCTATTTCAGCATAGCACTCCTGGCAGCCTCTACTAACCACTGGAGTTGGCACTTCTGATTAAAAACTATCTGTGATCCCTGATTTAGAGGTTTTTGGTTTTTTTTTCTTCCTATGTGTCTCTCTTTTCTAGTTGCAAAGCAAAATACCAGGAAAAGATGTGCTTCTATTTTGGCTGAAGCCACAGGTCTTCCCTTGGGATTATCCTTAGTTGTTGGGTTAGTCTCTTACCAAATCTAGCTGGAAACTGGATGTTTTCTATTTGCCTCAGAATTTGCCTCTTTTCAACCAGGAAGTGATAATCATGGGTAGAGAGAGGGGAGATAGATTTAGTGCTCTCTTGCTGTTATTTAGAATGAGATCCCAAAGACTTTTGGTGGAATTAGATGATCATTTGTCTTACTTGGGTAAGTTGAATATTTTGTATGCCATTTAAAATTCCAGTAGCACTTTTCTTGAAATTTTCTGAAAGTTACACAAAGGGAACCCAAATGTCTTAACGAGTAGACTAGATATGTGAGGGAGATATACTTTGGGGGGAAAACATGCAACTTAAATGATCTGCAGTATTCCACGATATTTATGGCAGATTGATTGCAACGATGTCTCCAATTTTTTGTCACTTTGCGTATATATACCATTGACCATGTGGTCTTGCAGCTCACCTCATCAATAGGTGGATTCTTTCCCCTCTCCTTTTGAATCTGGGCAAGCCTTGTGACTGCTTTGGCCAACAAAATGGCATCTAAGGGATGATCTACCTTCTAATTCTAGGCCTCAGAGGTCTTGTGTGCTCCTGCTTGCTCTCGTCTCATCTCCCCTTCTGTGTGAAAAGGCCTGGAATAGCCTTTTGCAGGATGTAGAAGAGAAATGAGCCATCTGAGGTGAGGGCATGCTCAACCAGCCAGTCCCCAGCCAATCCAGGAACATGGGTGAACTCAGCCGAAATCAGCTAAACCTGGCACGAATCCACAGAGCCACCCAGCTACTCATCAGCAACAATGAGTTGGGTTTCACACCACTAAGTTTTAGGTTACTTTGTTATGCAGCAAATGCTAACTGATACATATTCTGATTCTAAAGATGATTCTGATGGATAATTTACATAGCATGCATAGAGCCACTGGCTGTAGCATCTAGCAGATAGTTAATAAATATTAATTCTTGTCTTCCTTTCCTTCTTTAAAGAGATGTACTCCCAGACTGGAATCTGCAGGTTTCAGCCAGAAGATAGAATAGCAACTTGAAAGTCACATCAAATAGATTTACGTGAGTTTCCATATCTCATAACTGTCTCTAGAGACAGGGAGTAGTTTTTTTCCTAGGCCAGACTGGCCGATATTCTTTACTGCCTTAGAAAGAGACTTCAAAGATTTAAAAACACACCCCTTAACTACTGGCAAGTAAATGATACTGTTTCTGGTTTATGTAATATTTTTTTTGGCAAAACTGTCAAAATGTGGAAAATACTGTTAGTAAAACTGAGAGTCCTGGGTCTGTGTGACCGTATGTAAGTCACCAGCTTTTTCTCTGCCTCAGTATCCTCATCTCTAAATTGGGAAAGTTGGTCTCTCCGACATGACCCCTAGCTCCAACCATCCACGACTCCTTTGGCAGCAACATGGTGAAATCAGGAAAATAAGATCCACAGCCAGATTACTCCCTCTGAAACCCGGCCCTGATGCTTTCTAGTTATTTGCCCTTGGGCATATTGGTGCCTCAGTTTCTTTATCTGAAAATGGGGCTGCCACATGTGTGGCCATGTGGGTTACATGATGGAGTCCATCTAACTGCTGAGAAGAGTGCCTGGCACACATACAGTGCTTAACAAATGTAAGCCATTATTTCACTTGGCATAGGGTCATGCCTTATGCAACTGCACTTTCATGGGATTTAAATGATGAAAGTTCAAACGTCGAACATCAACCCAGTAGATAAAACTGCCACGGTTTTTGAAACTCACCCCCACACAAATGAATCGTAACTGTGCTGAAGCTTTTATACTCATTGTTCAAAAGTTTTTCTCTCACCTAGTTGGGTGTGGCATCTTACATAAGTGAAATTGACTGCTTTAGCTCTGAGCTTATTGTTGTCTCTCTGTTGCTGCTACCCTGTGGCAACAAGCAAGAGGCAGTTTAATGCAGAGTTAAGAGGGTGGGCCCTAACTCTAGCTCTGCTGCTTATTAACTTGCTTAGTTCTTTAATTACTCTGTCTCTCCATATTCTCATAAGGAAGATGTCCGTAATAATAGTGCCCACCTCTTGGGTTTATTCTGAACAAGATACATTTAGAGAGGTGTCTGACACATGGTAGGCTCTTAATAAACACTGTGGGTTGGTATATTATTATATTCTATTCCACTTAAATTGTTTTGAAGCAAGACTTAGGGGTCCGAACTTTTTCCAGAGGAATCAGGATGGCAAGTCTAGAGAGGCTATTGCTGACCCACCCAGATCTCCCACGTGCTATGAGCATCAGCTGTTAATGGCTCACAGCTGCCTCTTTCTCTAGAGAATTACCATTGGTCAAATGGGAGTTGCCTAGCCTGGAACTGCCTGGGAAGTTAAGCAACTCTTCTGCCTTTAGGTGTGGCCCACAGCCAATTCCTGGCTGATGCAGGGGCACGAAAGGATCCTTTGCCTCTAAAGGGCAGGGGGCAACTCTGTGGAGCAATCTAGGCTCTGAGCTCCCAGTGGAATAAGACTGAGCCAGACTCCAGCGAAGCCACACCTTACTTGGCCTCCCTTCCCCTGTCCTGTGTCCCTTACTCTCTTTTTTCTTGCTCAATAAATTACTTCCATGTGAATCTTCATGTTAGGCTCAGAAGGAAGAAAGAACTAAAGCATGAGCATTGCAGAGATTCTGAGACATTCCAGTTGGACTTCCTGGGAAGGCAAACACCCTAAGTAGGTGTAGTTTTGATTCTTTCTAAGTCTTTTTTTAGGAGAAGAGGCTGGAGGGACTTCATAGAAGTGGGGATAGCAATAGGATGTCAGGTAATGGATATAATGGTCTCTGTGTTACTGAGGTCTGTGCACAGCTTTGAAGGATACATATGAACCTGAAAGTGTTGGTTGCTCAGTCATATCTGACTCTTTGCAACCCTGTAGACTAGCCCACCAGGCTCTTCTGTTCATGGGATTCTCCAGGCATGAATGCTGGAGTGGGTTGCCATTTCCTTCTTCAGAGGATCTTCTCAACCCAGGGATTGAACCCATGTCTCCTGCATTGCAGGTGGATTCTTTACCATCTGAGCCACCAGGGAAGTTCAAAGTATGAACCTAGACATAGATTTTATTAGACCATGTTATTACTACAGTGATTAATACCAAGCATATCTAGAGTCTTCAAGTACTCAAGATAACCTCTGTCCTAAATTCCATGCTGACTTCTTTTGACTACATGGAAACCCCCTTTTGTGCCATGATAATAGCCTTTCTTCCATACTTACCAGACAAGATTGTCCAAAGGACTTTAGGGATGAATTAAGATGGTAAGTATGAAGTTGTCCACTATTGAAATGCTGGATAAAGTGCTATAAAACCCAACTGCAGGCTTGCCTTGACAGGACCATCATAGTTTGTCCCAGAAATAGGAGATAAAATTACCTGCAGATTTAGTCTTGGTTTTGGAAAAAGCAAGAGAGTTCCAGAAAAAAACATCTATTTCTGCTTTATTGACTATGCCAAAGCCTTTGACTGTGTGGATCACAATAAACTGTGGAAAATTCTGAGAGAGATGGGAATACCAGACCACCTGACCTACCTCTTGAGAAACCTGGATGCAGCTCAGGAAGCAACAGTTAGAACTGGACGTGAAACAACAGACTGTTTCCAAATAGGAAAAGGAGTACGTCAAGGCTGTATATTGTCACCCTGCTTATTTAACTTCTATGCAGAGTACATCATGAGAAACGCTGGGCTGGAAGAAACACAAGCTGGAATCAAGATTGTCGGGAGAAATATCAATAACCTCAGATATGCAGATGACACCACCCTTATGGCAGAAAGTGAAGAGGAACTAAAAAGCCTCTTGATGAAAGTGAAAGAGGAGAGTGAAAAAGTTGGCTTAAAGTTGGCTCAACATTCAGAAAACAAAGATCATGGCATCTGGTCCCATCACTTCATGGGAAATAGATGGGGAAACAGTGGAAACAGTATCAGACTTTATTTTTTTTGGGCTCCAAAATCACTGCAGATAGTGACTGCAGCCATGAAATTAAAAGACGCTTATTCCTTGGAAGAAAAGTTATGACCAACCTAGATAGCATGTTGAAGAGCAGAGACATTACTGTGCCAACAAAGGTCCATCTAGTCAAAGCTATGTTTTTTCCAGTAGTCATGTATGGATGTGAGAGTTGGACTGTGAAGAAAGCTGAACACCGAAGAATTGATGCTTTTGAACTGTGGTGTTGGAGAAGACTCTTGAGAGTCCCTTGGACTGCAAGGAGATCCAACCAGTCCATCCTAAAGGAGATCAGTCCTGGGTGTTCTATGGAAGGAATGATTCTAAAGCTGAAACTCCAGTACTTTGGCCACCTCATGCAAAGAGTTGACTCATTGGAAAAGACTCTGATGCTGGGAGGGATCGGGGGCAGGAGGAGAAGGGGACGACAGAGGATGAGATGGCTGGATGGCATCACTGACTTGATGGGTGTGAGTCTGAGTGAACTCTGGGAGTTGGTGATGGACAGGGAGGCCTGGCGTGCTGCGATTCATGGGGTCACAAAGAGTTGGACACGACTGAGCAACTGAACTGAACTGAACTTGGATACATTGAAGAACCAACCACTTACTTGAATTCAAAGTTCTATTACATCCTAATGTTTCAACAGAGGAATGAAATACAGAATATTCCATAATTATCTTCTCTTTTTTTTTCTGTCAAGAAGGGAGCAAGGGATCATCTCTCATTTTCCTTTAATGCATTTGTTTGTTCTCTTTCTCTGCCCCTTGTATCTTTTCTTTTTCTCCAGTCTGTATGTGACATAAGCATGTCTCTGTAAACTCAGTTCAACAAAATAACATTGATTAACATGTTATGTCCCCTTTTCAAAGGATCTTATAAAATGTGTCCATTGCTTCTCATGGAAGATTATCTGCAGAATAGAACCTGATGCAGGTTCCTGGAACATTGCCCAATTTGTCACTAGTTTTATACTGAAAGAGGGCACAGATAATGTATAATAGAATATAAGTAGCATTAATACATGACCTTTCAAGATAAACATAAGGTTTCACAGAAAAAAGTTGCAATGAGGTTGGACTATGCTGAGTTTAGCCTTCAGATCTCTGGTGTAGTACAATATTCTCTGATGCTAAAAGGGTGACTTTGGTGGAAGTGTCTGAGAAGCACTTCCAGATATAACTTCAACGAGTTCAAAATATGATGTAGGCATGGCTTCACGTAACTGTGTAATAGAAGGATGAAAAAATGGGAAAACTTCCAGGACCATTTTCATCCCAGGACTGGAAATGCAAATAATATTCCAAGTTTAGATGAGTAACTCAAGACATGGCTTGAAAACATAATTCTCTGCATTCGCTGGAAAAATTAAGAGTTTAGCTCATGGAGATACAGTTTTGATATGGTATATGTCTTGAGGGGACAGTCATTGACCCCACCGTAGTGGATGAGATGCATGGCCAATCAAAGCTTACTTCTCAGAAGCAATTAAGTGGCTGCCTAGCAAATGAATAGGGGCCATTATGACTCTTTGGCTAGAAAAAAAGAAAAGTGTTTCATTTCATGAGTAAATTGACAGCTGTTAAGTTCTAGGAATTTTGTGGGCTTAACCTGGCCTGAGAGAAGCCTTCCTTCTCATGGATTCTGAATCACTATTATGTTACTGTGGTGTTCTGTGCTTAGGTGCTCAGTAATGTCTGTCTCTTTGCAACCCTATGGACTGTAGACCGCCAGGCTCCTCTGTTCATGGGGATTCTCCAGTCAAGAATACTGGAGTGGGATGCCATGCCCTCCTCCAGGAGATCTTCCCAACCCAGGGATCAAACCCAGGTCTCCCACGTTGTGGATGGATTCTTTACTGCCTGAGCCACCAGGGAAGCCCAAGAATACTAGAGTGGGTAGCCTAGCCCTTCTGCAGGGATTATGTAGCTACTACTCTGGAACTGGCAGCATGTAACTTGAGTTAGATTCACGAATTATCCCAGGTCAGTGGGAAAGGCTGTATTTCCTCATATAAGAAATTGACAGTGCTTTTGTGTAGCAGGTGTGGGAGCCTCTTGAGGCTGAGTGATGCTTTGCACAGGTTTTTCTCATTCAGTAAGGACAGGTGGAGAAGCTTCCCTTGGACCAAAGTCACTAGGTTTTTTTCTGGGTAGAATTGATTCTGACGTACTGGCTTTTCAGAAAAGAGCCATTCAGCAAACTCAAAGAGATGAAGTTTGAAATTGGTTTTGGGCCTTATCAGTTGCCTTTTCATAAGGTGGCTTCCCAGGTGACTGAGATGGTAAAGAATCCATCTACAGTGCAGGAGATTTGGGTTGATCCTGGGGTCAGGATGATCCCCTGGAGAAGGGAATGGCTACCCACTCCATTATTCTTGCCTGGAGAATTTCATGGACAGAGGAAGCTGGCAGGCTACAGTCCATGGGATTGCAAACAGTTGGACACGATGGAGCGACTAACACTTTCAGTTGCCTTTTCATAAAGTGGCAAGCATAAAACAGAGTTCAAGAAATATACAAAGAGAGACCTTCTCATATAAAATCTACAAAATAGTACAACGATATTGATTTCAAAGATAAACGTTGAGAAGAGAATATGCCATAAGAAAAAGTTGGAATACCAAATCCAATTGTCTGACCAGAAAATCTTTGCTCAGTTTTTGGTTCTACTCTTAGAGAGGCTGTGCTTAAGTTTCTACCTCTTTTTTTGGTCTGTTTTGCTTATTTTATTGGAGTATAATTGCTTTACAATATTACCTTAGTGTCTGTTGTATAACAAATGACATCAGCTATCTTCCTCCTATGCTGTGCTCAGTTGTGTTCAACTCTTTTGTTACCCCATGGACTGTAACCCACCTCTGTCCATGGAATTTTCCAGGCAAAAATACCAGAAGGGGTTGCCATTTTATACTCCAAGGTATCTTCCTGACTCAGTGATCAAACCCCCATCTCTTGCATCTCCTGCATCTCCTGCATTGGCAGGTGGATTCTTTACCACTGTGCCACCTGAGAAGCCTTTGCATCAACTATATGTATACACATATCCCCTCCTCTTGAGAAGTCTCTACCTCGTTTTCCTCAGGGAAGCCTGGGTCCAGTCTCCCAGGGTGTGAAGCAGGATGAAGTGGGGTGCACACGGGTCTAGATTATGATTTCACTTCCAGCTGTGTGGAGAGATTTCATGCTTCCTTCTTGCTCTTTCCCATGAAGCATACAGTTGAATGGGTGACTGGCAATATCTGCTGGCAAGCATAATAGAGGGGACCCTAATGATAGCAAGTTGTATGTATTCCACCATGTGGCTTCTCGGCAGTGGCATCTGTGTAGTCCTGCCCCAGCACCTGTGGAAGATTTTACGGTGCTGTCTGAGCTGGGTTGCCTACCTGAGCTCCCCATGCAACTGCTTCTTCCAGAGTTCCTCATTTCCAAGAAAAGGAATCACTCTTTCTCCTGACGAACATGCAGACAGAGGAGGGAATTAAGGAGACAAGGGAAAACCACCCAGCAAGAGGACTTGAAGAGCATGTGGGGAGTGGGGGGAGAGGAGGAAAGGAAAAATGTGTCAAACAATGGCATGTCAGCTCTATAACTTTCCACTGATCCATATGTGGATTTGTATCAGCACTTATGTCTTACAATCAAGACAAGAGCCAGACAAAAAGGCTTGGCCTTAATAAGTCCAGGAGAGAGGTTTGTTTATTAAGGTTTCTCATTGTTTGAAAACTCAACATCTGTCAAAGACTTGGAGGGCTTTGCCCCACACACTTGGGGCAGGTGCTTCTGGTCTTATGACACTGGTGAGTGGATTTTAAAGAAACATTCAGTGGGAAAACCCAAGGTCTTCTCTGTCCAATGCCACCGCCTTTTCTTCCCATCAGGATTCCTCGCCTCTTATCCTGTCTTGGGCTTCCGAGCAGGTCTCCTTGCCTCCTACCACATCCACACTCACCTTGGTCCACCACATAATGTTACTCTTTCCAAAGTCTACTTAAAGAACTTAAAAACTCATTAAAACTGTCCAAGCATCTTAGTAGGGATCTTCAAATTCTGGATCTTTTTGTTTCTTTCAGTCTAATTTTATTGCCACTATTCTCCCTCAGGTGATTTTTCTTATATTTTTAAATGTAAATAGTTTTATGGAAGTATTATATAAGTGCAAAAAAAAAGTTACTTGATGAATTTTTATAAAATTTTCATGCCCAACTAGATCATGAAACGGAATATAGCCAGCACCCAAAAGCTCCTCAAGGTCCTTCCCAGTCACTATCCCTCCAGGGGTAACCATTGTCCTGACATGTAATCCCATATATTAGTTTTGCCTTTTTTGTGAACTTTGCAAAGACATAGTCATAGAGTGTATATTTTACCATGTCACTTAACATTATGTTTGTTTCTTCCATATGTACATGTGGTTGAAGTTGATTCATATTTATCACTATATAATGGAATCAATGAAAGGATATTTTTAAACCTTTTTTATTTGGGGTTTAAAAAACATTAATTAATTAATTACTTGGAGGATAGTTACTTTTCAGTGTTGTGATGGTTTTTGCCATACATAGACATGAATCAGCCACAGGTGCACGTGTGTCCCCCATTCTGAATCCCCTTTCCACCTCTTTACCCCATCCCTCTGGGTGTCCCAGAGCACTGGCTTTGAGTGCCCTGCTTCATGCATCAAACTGGCACTGGTCATCTATTTTACATATGGTAATATACAGGTTTCAGTGCTATTCTCTCAAATCATCCCACTCTCACCTTCTCCCACATAGTCCAAAAGTCTGTTCTTTATGTCTGTGTCTCTTTTGCGGCCTTGCATATAGGATCGTCATTGCCATCTTTTTAAATTCCATATATATGAGTTAATATGCCGTATTGGTGTTTCTCTTTCTGACTTACTTGACTCTGTATAACAGGCTGCAGTTTCATCTACCTCATTAGAACTGATTAAATTTGTTCCTTTTTACACTTGAGTAATAGTCCATTGGTTTGCCTTGGAACGGATAAAGATCATTCTGTCGTTTTCGAGATTGCATCCAAGTACTGCATTTCAGACTCTTTTGTTGACCATGATGGCTATTCCATTTCTTCTAAGGGATTCCTGCCTGCAGTAGTAGATGTAATGGTCATCTGAGTTAAATTCACCCATTCCAGTCCATTTTAGTTTACTGATTCCTAGAATGTCAACATTCACTCTTGCCATCTCCTGTTTGACCACTTGCAATTTGCCTTGATTCATGGACCTAACATTCCAGGTTCCTATGCAATATTGCTCTTTACAGCATTGGACGTTGCTTCTATCATCAGTCACATCTACAACTGGGTATTGTTTTTGCTTTTGCTCCATCTCTTCATTCTTTCTGGAGTTATTTCTCCACTGACTTCCAGTAGCATATTGGGCACCTACTGACATGGGGAGTTCCTCTTTCAGTATCCTATCATTTGCCTTTTCATACTGTTCATGGGGTTCTCCAGGCAAGAATACTGAAGTGGCTTGCCATTCCCTTCTCCAGTGGACCACATTCTTCAGACACAGTAATCCAAGTCTATGCCCCAAGCAGTAATGCTGAAGAAGCTGAAGTTGAACCATTATATGAAAACCTATAAGACCTTTTAGTACTAACACCCCCAAAAGATGTCCTTTTCATTATAGGGGACAGGAATGCAAAAGTAGGAAGTCAAGAAACACCTGGAGTAACAGGCAAATTTGACCTTGGAATACGGAATGAAGCAGGGCAAATGCTAATAGAATTTTGCCAAGAGAACACACTGGTCATAGCAAACACCCTCTTCCAACAACACAAGAGAAGACTTTACACATGGACATCACCAGATGGTCAACACCAAAATCAGACTGATTATATTCTTTGCAGCCAAGATGGAGAAGCTCTATACAGACAGCAAAAGCAAGACCAGGACCTGACTGTGGCTCAGATCATGAACTCCTTACTGCCAAATTCAGACTGAAATTGAAGAAAGTAGGGAAAACCACTAGACCATTCAGGTATGACCTAAATAAAATCCCTTATGATTATACAGTAGAAGTGAGAAATAGATTTAAGGGCCTATATCTGATAGATAGAGTGCCTCATGAACTATGGAATGAGGTTCATGATACTGTACAGGAGACAGGGATCAAGACTATCCCCATGGAAAAGAAATGCAAAAAAGCAAAATGGCTGTCTGGAAAGGCCTTACAAATAGCCGTGAAAAGAAGAGAAGTGAAAAGCAAAGGAGAAAAGGAAAGATATAGCATCTGAATGCAGAGTTCCAAAGAATAACAAGAAGAGATAAGAAAGCCTTCCTCAGCGATCAATGCAAAGAAATAGAGGAAAAGAACAGAATAGGAATGACTAGAGATTTCTTCAAGACAATTAGAGATACCAAGGGAACATTTCATGCAAAGATGGACTCGTTAAAGGACAAAAATGGTATGGACCTAACAAAAGCAGAAGATAATAAGAAGAGGTGGCAAGAATACACAGAAGAACTGTACAAGAAAGATCTTCACCACCCAGATAATCACGATGGTGTGATCACTCACCTACAGCCAGACATCCTGGAATGTGAAGTCAGGTGGGCCTTGGAAAGTATCACTATGAACAAAGCTAGTGGAGGTGATGGAATTCCAGTGGAGCTATTTCAAATCCCGAAAGATGATGCTGTGAAAGTGCTGCACTCAATATACCAGCAAATTTAGAAAACTCAGCAGTGGCCACAGGACTGGAAAAGGTCAGTTTTCATTCAAATCCCAAAGAAAGGCAATGCCAAAGAATGCTCAAATTACTGCACAAATGCACTCATCTCACATGCTAGCAAAGTAATGCTCAAAATTCTCCAAGCCAGGCTTCAGCAATACATGAACCGTGAACTTCCAGATGTTCAAGCTGGTTTTAGGAAAGGCAGAGGAACCAGAGATCAAATTGCCAACATCTGCTGGATCATGGAAAAAGCAAGAGAGTTCCAGAAAAAAATCTATTTCTGCTTTCTTGACCATGCCAAAGCCTTTGACTGTGTGGATCACAATAAACTGTGGAAAATACCAGACCACCTGACCTGCCTCTTGAGAAACCTGGATGCAGGTCAGGAAGCAACAGTTAGAACTGGACATGGAACAACAGACTGTTTCCAAATAGGAAAAGGAGTACGTCAAGGCTGTATATTGTCACCCTGCTTATTTAACTTCTATGCAGAGTACATCATGAGAAACGCTGGACTGGAAGAAACACAAGCTGGAATCAAGATTGCCGGGAGAAATATCAATAACTTCAGATATGCAGATGACACCACCCTTATGGCAGAAAGTGAAAAGGAACTAAAAAGCCTTTTGATGAAAGTGAAAGAGGAGAGTGAAAAAGTTGGCTTAAAGCTCAACATTCAGAAAACTAAGATCATGGCATCTGGTCCCATCGCTTCATGGGAAATAGATGGGGAAACAGTGGAAACAGTGTCAGACCTTATTTTGGGGGGCTCCAAAATCACTGCAGATGGTGATTGCAGCCATGAAATTAAGAGTCTTGCTCCTTGGAAGAAAAGTTATGACCAACCTAGATAGCATATTCAAAAAGCAGAAACATTACTTTGCCAACAAAGGTCCATCTAATCAAGGCTATGTTTTTTCCAGTAGTCATGTATGGATGTGAGAGTTGGACCGTGAAGAAAGCTGAGCACTGAAGAATTGATGCTTTTGAATGGTGGTGTTGAAGAAGACTCTTGAGAGTCCCTTGGTCTGCAAGGAGATCCAACCAGTCCATCCTAAAGGAGATCAGTCCTGGGTGCCCATTGGAAGGACTGATGCTGAGGCTGAAACTCCAATACTTTGGCCACCTCATGCAAAGAGTTGACTCATTGGAAAAGACCCTGATGCTCGGAGGGACTGAGGGCAGGAGAAGAAGGGGACGACAGAAGATGAGATGGCTGGATGGCATCACTGACTCGATGAACAATGAGTTTTGGTCAACTCCAGGAGTTGGTGATGGACAGGAAGGCCTGGCATGCTAAGATTCACGAGGTTGCAAAGAGTCGGACGTGACTGAGCAACTGAACTGAACTGAACTTTCCCCTCAAACGTCCAGATGGAACCTTGCACCAGTGAAGTATATGTACTGACAAAGTCTTCCTTTGTTGAACATGGGCGTGTTTATTAGCCAATACAAAGCTTACTGCATAGGGAAAAATGCTGGCCTATTTCCCAAATCATACTCATCTTTAATGTATAGTGTCATCTTTAATGAATATCATCACCACAAGCTTGTGGACACAGACCTAGCGCTCTATAGATTGAATTGCATGTTAAGATACATATTAATAATAGGTCTGAAAAACAGCATTGCCCTCCACAAAGGTAACTGAAGTAAGTGACTGGAGTCCTGTTATAGGTCAAGAGCATTAATTCCACACCTACAGGAGCTCAACAATGGTATCAATCTGCTTTTAATATTAAGTACTCCATGGTATAGCGATGAGAGGGAGAAGAGAAGTTTTTGCCCTTGTGTGATGACCCAGCCAATATTTCTGACTACACAAATTTTCTTTAGTCATCTTTATTTCCTAGGACTTCTCTTTTTCACCTGCTCATGCTTTTATATGGATCTAACCTCCCCAACCCCTGTGTTTCATGCCCCCAGCTAGCTTGTTTCCAGCCTCATTAAATTTCTTCAATACTAGTTTTATTCTCTCACTGTTATTTTTATTTTAACCAGATGATAAGAAAAAGGTTTTGCACTCTCTCTTTCTCTTTCTTTTATTTTTTAAATTTTTATAATTATATTTATTGGGCTGTGTAGGGTCTTAATTGTGGCATAGGGGATCTTCACCACATCATGCAAGATCTTCCTTTGATGCATTGACTCTCTAGTTGTGGCACACAGGCTCCATAGCGTGCAGGCTAAGTAGCTGCAGTGCATGAGTTTAGTTGCTCTGCAGCACGTGGCGGAGGGGGGGGGGGGGTCCTAGTTGCCTGATCAGGGATTGAACCTGTGTCCCCGCATTGCAATGCAGATTCTTGTCCACTGGACCATGAAGGAAGTCACCCCCCCTCTCTTTTTAGGAGGGAAGAGTTCTTATTTATGAAACTTTGTATCCCTGGATAGCTAAGTTTAGTGCCTTATACATGGGGTATTCTCAGTAAATATCTTTTGAATCAATGGCTTGGCAATTTCTTATTAAAGTGGGCAGAGTTGCTGACCCTCCAGATTCAGGCTTAAATTGAAGACAGTAGGGAAAACCACTAGACCATTAAGGTATGACCTAAATCAAATCCCTTATTTGATACAGTGAAGGTGACAAACAGATTCAAGGGATTAGATCTGGTGGACAAAGTCGATGAAGAACTATGGACAGAGGTTCTTAACATTGTACAAGAGGTGGTGAACAAAATCAAAGCAAATGCAAGAAGACAAAGTGGTTGTCAGAGGAGGCCTCGCAAATAGCTGGGAAAAGAAGAGAAGCAAAAGGCAAAGGTGAAAGGGAACGGTATACTCAAATGAATGCAGACTTCCAGAGAATAGCAAGGAGAGAGAAGTAGGCATTCTTAGATGAGCAATACAAAGAATTAGAGGAAATCAATAGAATGGGAAAGACTAGAAATCTCTTCAGAAAATTGGATATGCCAAGGGAATATTTCATGCAAAGATGGGCACAACAATGGACAGAAATTTCTAACAGAAGCAGAAGAGATTAAGAAGAGGTGGCAAGAATACACAGAACTATAGAAAAGGTTTTAATGACACAGATAACCAAGATGGTGTGTTACTCACCTAGAGCCAGACATCCTGGAACGTGAAGTCAAGTGGGCTTTAGGAAGCATTACTATGAATAAAGTTGGAGGTGATGAAATTCCAGCCGAGCTATTCTAAATCCTAAAATTGATGCTGTTAAAGTGCTGCACTCAATATGCCAGCAAGTTTGGAAAACTCATCAGTGTCCACAGGACTGGAAAAGGTCAGTTTTCATTCCAATCCCAAAGAAGGGCAATGCCAAAGAATGTTCACACTACTGTACTATTGCCCTCATTTTGCATGCTAGCAAGATAATAATGCTCAAAATCCTTCAGGCTAGGTTCAACAGTATGTGAACAGAGAGCTTCCAGATGTTCAAGCTGGAGTTAGAAAAGGCAGAGGAACCAGATATCAAATTGCCAACATTAGTTGGAGCATAGAGAAAGCAAGGGGATTTCAGAAAAATCTACCTTTGCTTCATCGGCTATGCTAAAGCCTTTGATTGTGTGGATCATAACAAACTGTGGAAAATTCTTAAAGAGATGGGAATACCAGACCACCTTACCTGCCTCCTGAGAAACCTGTATGAAGAAATAAAAACAAAACAGCAGGTAGAGCTCAACATGGAATAATGGACTGGTTCCAAATTGGGAAAGGAGTATGTCAAGGCTGTATATTGTCACCCTGCTTATTTAACTTGTGTGCAGAGTTGTTTTTGTTGTTTTTCAGTCACTCAGTTGTGTCTGACTCTTTGCAACCCCATGGACTGCAGCATGCTAGGCCTCCCTGTCCTTCATCATCTCCTGGAGTTTGCTCAAACTCATGTCCAGTGAGTTAGTGATGCCATCCAAGCATCTTGTCCTCTGTCATCCCCTTCTCCTCCTGCCCTCAGTCTTTCCCAGCATCAGGGTCTTTTCTAATGGGTTAGCTCTTTGCATCAAGTGGCCAAAGTACTGGAGCTTCAGCTTCAACATCAGTCCTTCCAATGAATATTCAGGATTGATTTCCTTTAGGTTTGACTGGTTTGATTTCCTTGCAGTCCAAGGGACTTTCAAGAGTCTTCTCCAACACCACAGTTCCAAAGCATCATTTCTTCAGTGCTCACCTTCTTTGTGGTCTATTTGTCACATTCATTCATGACTACTGGAAAAATCATAGCTTGGACTTTATGGACCTTTGTTGGCAAAGTAATATCTCTGCTTTTAAATATGCTGTCTAGGATGGTGATAGCTTTTCTTCCAAGGAACAAATCTTCTAATTTCATAGCTGAGTCACCACGTGTAGTGATTTTGGAGCCCAAGAAAATAAAACATGTCACTGTTTTCATTGTTTCCCCATCTATCTGACATGAAGTGACGGGACCGGATGCCATGATCTTAGTTTTTTGAATATTGAGTTTTAAGCCAGCTTTTTCACTCTCCTCTTTTACTTTCCTCAAGAGGCTCTTTAGTTCTTCTTTACTTTCTGCCATAAGGGTAGTGTCATCTGTGTGTCTGAGATCATTGATATTTCTCCAAGCAGTCTTGATTCCAGCTTATGCTTCATCCAGTCCAACATTTCTCATGATGTACTCTGCATATAAGTTAAATAAGCAGGATGACAGTATATTGCCTTGACATACTCCTTTCCCAATTTGGAGCCAGTTCCATGTCTAGTTCTAACTGTTGCTTCTTGACCTGCATATAGGTTTCTCAAAAGGAAGGTAAGGTGGTCTAATATTTCCATCTCTTTAAGAATTTTCCATAGTTTGCTGTGATCCAGAGTCAAAGGCTTTATATGCAGAGTACGTTATGCAAAATGCCAGGCTGTATGACTCACAAGCTGGAATCAAGATTGCAGGGAGAAATATCAACAACCTCAGATATGCAGATGATACCATTTTAATGGAGAAGGAGAATGAAAGAAGCAGGATGTGCATATGTCTGATAAGTCGTTTCAGTTGTGTCTGACTCTTTGCAACCCTATGGACTCTGTCTAGCCCTCCAGGCTCCTCTGTCCATGGGATTCTCCCGGTAAAAATACTAGAGTGGTTTTCCATACCCCCTCCAGGGTATTTTCCCAGCCCAAGATGGAATCCCTATCTCCTGTGACTTCTGCATTTCAGGTGGATTCTTTACCACTGAATATCGGGGAAGCCCCGAGAAGCAGGATAGGAGATGGGAAAAAGCAAAGACAAGATTTTAGGTTAAGTCTAGCTTCAGTCTGAACCAGCAAGGAGGTCTGAAGTGTGAATGGCACCACTGAGCGTTTGTTCTATGTAAGAGCTGGGCTTTTGCCCTCACACACAGTCAGTCATTGTTTATGGGATGCCTCAGGGGGACCGTAAACTCCCTATAGGTGAGAAGTTCCAGATGCCCAAGGGCAGTCCTCCAGGGAAGATGCAGGCATGAGCCCTCAGCAGCATGAGCCACACGGTGGCTGGGGCTGAGCAGAGCTGGTAGAGAGGTCCAGATAGGACACTAATGGCAGTCTTCCATGGCTCATTCATTTGTTCATTCATCCATTCATTTAACAAATATGTATTGAGTGCCTATTCTGGACAAGTTCCTGTCCTAAGTGCTAAGGGTGAAGTAGTGAACAAGCCAGATAAGGTCCTCTCTTTCATGAAGCCCACAGCATGTAGGGGAGACAGAAATAAACTAGTAGATAAATGTAGCAATGAGATAACTTCTGAGAGTGATAATTTTCTAAGAGCAAAAATAAACAGTTAACTAGATTGTGGAATGACTGGGACGAGGAGTGGGCACTTGAACAGAGATGGGAATGGTGAGAAGAGTGAGCCGTGCAAAGATGTGAGGGCCTGATGTTTAGGCAGAGGAAATGGCCTTGGTCAAGGTCTAAGATAAACAGCTCATGTGCATGTGTGTGTGTGTGATTAATGTTTTAATTGAAGTATAGTTGATTTACATTGTATTAGTTTCAGATTATAGCAAAGTGATTCAGTTTTATGTATATTTATATCCATTATTTTCAGATTCTTTTCCTTTATAGGTTTCTGTGCTATACAGTAGAACTTTGTTGGTTATCTATTTTATATAAGTAGTGTGTATCTGTTAATCTCAAACTCCTAATTCATCCCTTTCTTCCCTTTCCCCTTTGGTAATCATAAGTTTGTTTTCTATGTCTGCGAGTTTCTTTCTGTTTTGTGCATAAGTTCATTTGTGTCAGTTTTTTTTTTTTTTTTAGATTCCACATATAAGTGACATCATATTTGTCTTCATTTGGCTTACTTATTATGATAATTTCGAGGTCCATCCTCATTGTTGCAAATGGCATTATTTCATTATCTTTTATGGCTGAGTAGCTCACGTGTTTTAAGAACAGGAAGGAGGCCATTGGGCCTGTGGTGGAGTTGAGAAAGTTGTAAGAAAAGGGTAGAGAAGTGGGCATAATGGATAGGGTAGAGGGTGGGGGAAGCTGTTGTAAGGAATGTAGTGACTTTGCATTCGAGTTGTAGAAATGAGTTCCTTTGCCTGCATTAAAATGGTAAAAATGGCAATTTGTCTGACGTTGACATTGATTTGCCTTAACGTTATTTGTTAGAAGAGTTTGCTAAGCAGATTCATGGAATAAATAAGGAAAAAGTTGACATTAAAGGACAATTCATTCTTCCAATTCCAGGAGCATAGCAGGCATTGAATTCAGACATCTCATACAGTAATTATGAGAAAATTTTCTCTCCTTGTTAAAACATTCCCCAAATTTTAAAAGCTATATAGTTGGACTCAACATTCCTTTGTCCTTGGCAGTGTGACAAACCAACATTTTTAGAAAAGAATGTAAGTTGGTCTTGACCTTGGCTATATGCAAGGAAAGTTATCAAGGTCACTTTTTTGTTTGTTTGTTTTTACTGTAATTGCTATTAAAATGAATCAAGAAGTAAGTAGAAACCATCTCTTTTTGCTCAATATTCTGCTCCATGCTGAGACCATGAGTCTTACGTGTAGATCTATTTCCCAATTGCCAGTATGCATTTTTCTTCATTTTTCCAGAGTCCACTGGGGAAGGTACCTCAGTTAGAAAATACCAGTGGATCATGATTATGGAAAATGCTTCCTGTACTTTGTTTCTGGAGAAACATAATAGTTATAGAACACTCACCACCAAAGCTGTTGAGTGGGACCCAATAACATTGTGTAAAAGAAGCCCGGGAAAACAATGCTTTCTGTCTGATCTACTAGGTCATTGTTGAAGACCAAGGTCAAGGAACAGCTCTCCAAACTGAAATAAACAACATTTCAAATTAAGAGGAATTAAGTATAAGTAGTGTTTTTATTCTTTCTAAAAATGGATTTTTCAAATGGTTTTGATTTAACAAAGATGTGAAATCTTTTTGTCATGCTCTTCCCTTCACCAGCCCCTGCTCTCACCCGGTTCATGTGTGAAACCCATGTTTAATTCAGGGGGAACTTAACCCATATGTTTCTGATTCATTTGCACAATGTTCTTTAGTAACAGCTAGCTGATGTCCAAAGAGTCTTCTGGGAATTTTTATAAGTCTTTAAATTTTTTTCTTCAAGCCAGAAAATCATATTTTCCAGCTCAAAGTGCCCCTCCAAATCAGAAATCCTCTGAGCCTATTGGAAACAGTACTTTGAGGAGGCCTTAAAATCAGGCAAAACACCACTCCCGTTGTGAGCCTTGCAACCAGATCTACTTGAACAGCCCCTGAGAGATTGGAGAAGCAAGGGAGAAGGGACAGAAAAGGGACCTGAATAGCACAGGGACTCTTGGACCTGCTGTGTTTTTCCATTTCTAGGAGCAACCACTGAAGTCCCACAATATATAAAGTCAGACTCAATTTATGGTGCGCAACTGGAGCCAGATAATTTTCAGTTGGCTTTGTGTAACATCTTTGAGCAAGGGTGGAGAATTCTAGAACTGCTTTCAGATTCATAAATATAACAAGACTTCATTTGTGAGCACACTTAGCATTTGCTCAGCAATTCAGCAGCTAGGCTTCATTTTCTGGAAAGCCCGACAAAGTCTAAAGATGAGAATGGTTCTCTATAGAATTAAATTGGTTCTGCCAGGAATAGAAAGATGGTGGGCCTGTTAGGGGCAAGTGAACAACTAACTGTTGGAGAGTAGTCTAAGAAATTGTTGCTAGAATCTAAGAATCATTTCATTTACTGTGCTAAAACCCATTTTTTTTAACCACTCTTTAAGGGTATCTGATATCTCTGGGGGAAAAGGTGATCCATAAATTAGCTTTATTTAACCCAATACTTGGCAATGAATGCATACTCATCGGAAAATAGTTGTTTTACTGCCAAGGGCTTGGATTCATCCTGACTCATGTGTCAATTTTCTACTGGGCTATAAATGTGCGTCTACACCATCATAACCCCAATTTTGACTATTTTGCCAAAGTGAGTTGCTGTTCAATCCTTCTAAGAAGTTTTCCAATCACTCAGCACCCCCCGTCCCCCCACCGCCTGCCGTTGGCCCATACAGCAGTAAGCTAATTTAGACAGCCAGGATGGTGATAAAGCTCTCCATCTCAACAAATGCCATGGCCATCTTTGTAATTCCCTCAGAAAGAGGAAATAAAGCAGAAATAATTTTTTATTCCTTTCATGCCTTCCAAATGCAATCTATCAAGTTGTATAGCTTCTTACTTCTCAACTGTGGTCTTCAGATCAGCAACGTTAGTATTACCTGAAATCTGTTAAAAATTTAGAGCCACAGCCTTCCCACTCCACCCTCAGGCTTGCAGAATGGGAGCTGGCTCATTCAGCAAGTTCCTGGTGATTCAAGGGCATGTTCAAATTTGAGAAGCACTGCTAGACCATACCTCTTAAACGGCTCTTCATTCACCGTCTACCTCTTGCCTGAATGACTGTGATTGTTTCCCAGCTTCTCCCGCACATCCTCCAGCATATTTTCAATTCAACCACCAGAGTGATCTTCAAAAGAAAGTTATTCCTGTCAAAGTGTTTTCCCAAACACTTCTTAACAAATGTAAAGTAAAATACGAACTCCTTGCCATCACGAAGAGTCCTATGTGAAGTGGCCTCTGCATATCCTCCCCTCTCAGCTGTCCTTTCTGGTCACTGTCTCCTCCAGCCACAGCCTCTCTTTCCCACACAGCCAGCAGCAGCTTCCCCTCCACCTGAAGGTTCTTTAGCAGAGCTGCTCACCATTCAGGACTCATCACAGATGTCACCTTGTGATGAACTCTGGCTACCAAAATTAAATCTACCTCCTAGGCACTTTTTACCACATTGCCCTGTTTTATTTTTTATTGCTTTCTGAACCACCAGCAATGATCTTGCTTATTTATGCATTTATTTCTTGCTTTATGTGTTTATTGACAGTTTTCCAAAATGGAGACTTTCCCCATCTTACCTCAGCTGTATCCTCAACACCTAGAATGGTACCTGGGACATTGCTGAATTCATTCACTGCTGAATGAATTATGGCATACATTTTAATCTATACAATATGGACAAAAGTCTGTGTCTTGTCAATGTTTCTTCCGCTTTTCCTCCCTCCTTTTTTTTTTTTTTTGACAAATATTTAATTTGAGCAGTTAACCTATGCCAGGTACAAGGCTAATAGGAGGAACAGGAAACAGACCCAGTTTCTGCCCATATGAAGCAGAGAGGCAAGTGCAAGGTGGATATTAACCAATTAACCAAAATAAGAATGATACCATCCCATGGAGCATATAAAAGTTAGCTCAGGGGGACTACTGGGAACTGAGGGTTGAAGGATGAGTATACTAACCAGGAAAGGATGGTGAGAGGAATAGGAAAAGGGGAGTATTTTGTGTAGAAACAATAACATAGCCAAAGGCAGAAGAGAATGTTGAAGGAATAGAAAGAACCCCCTTTAAGAGGGGGTCCAGAGAATGAATGCGGGACTGTGTGTGGTGAGGCTGGCAAGGGCAGGCAATGGCCAGACCAGTGGGCCCTATAGGTACAGTGACTATAAGTCCTGGTTTGCCTGGAAAGTTCTGGCTTTTATCTGCCCCCTGGCACAGTTATGCATAGACTTGTTAGTCACTCTTATAAGCCACAGCGTAGCCTTTCATCTTCAGAAGCACTTCTCAAGGCCCAGTAGTTAACAATAGGAACCCTAGACCCAGATATTCTGGATTCTAGTAAGTGGTTTGTTGTTATTTGCACTGTGCACCCTTAAGCAAATTGCTAGACATCTCTGAACCTTGGCTTCCTCATCAGTCAAATGGAGATTCAATAATTGTAGTATTCAAATCATATGGTTTTAATAAGAGTTAAATGAGTTCATATACATCAGTGTTGTAGGATAGCATATGGTACACATAGTAGATAGGTAACCACTAAGTGTTAGCTATATTATTCTTATTATTTTTAATATGCAGATAATAATGGGAACCTGTGAAAGGCACTAGAAAGAGGTGACATGGTCAGAGTTGCGTTTTTCAAAAGTTATTTACAATTTTATGAGTAGTAATATTTAGGGGAAGGATTAAAAGAGAAAACACATATAGAGTTTTTCTAAAATGAGGTATAATATGTTTAATAAACAAAGTAAGCGATTGTCATGATCATTTTGTACTGAGAATATAAGAGTCCAGAAATAACATAGTTCTTAACTATTTCCTGCAAATTTCCATTTGATAGTGTTTGGGGACAAAGCAGCTATTTGGAATTTGATAATATTGTCCTTGAATCAGTGAGAGAAACAGCAAAGGTCGGAGTTGGAAGGACCAACCAGTTTTCTCTTATAAGTCAAATTCTATATTCCTACAAATCTACACAATTAGTGTCTCTGGCTTACACAAAGGACTTCCGTATAGATGTCCTATTTGGTTTTCAATGACTTCCAGTGGGGGTAGGGTGGGGGTGGTGGTGATGGAATCAGCAACAGCAAGATGGAAGGTTTCAGTAAATTCCTCCCAGTGGGCCTTGACTTGAACTTTCCAGGCCTGGAATATCTCCCTCACAGCTCCCTGACACTCCTGTTACCCTAAGGGTGAGAGGAAGCTACGTGAGTGAAAAGGGGCCCCATTTCCCTGGGGTTAGCATGGGACACACCTCACAGTCACTTGTCACTTTGAAATTCCCCTCTCCCAGGAGTGCATAGGAGGATTCTAGAAACCTGGCAGATAATTAACGTTTCCCGGTGTGAACCGAAGGGATTTGTCACACACTGGCTTGAGCATCATGACTTTCTCACTAAACCAGGGGGAAAGTAGATACACATTTCCAGGACAATTCCATTGACTGATGGCTGAGGAATGGGAACATGGTAGTAAATTGTTAACCATTTGATTAACCAGGACTCATATTACTCAGACTGGATTTCCCAGTGTAAAGATTTAGAGTATACTGAGGTGATTTTAGCAAACTAAGTTCTCTGACCTTTCCCAAGGCCTTTATAAGCTGTTGGGAAGCCCAGATAATGGAGTAGAGCCAATGAGAGGAAATTTAGCGTTTCAAATTCTCTGGTAACTTGGTTTTGAATGAAAGATTCTATTGTATCGAATTAGACATTGACGGTGAAAAGCCTCTAGAACTCTAGCAGATAGGAAAAAGAAGGTAACCACCTTTATATGTAAGGCAGTATTTCACTGCTAATTCACCAATAAGCAGATTCTGCTTATTTGTAGTTGACAGAGCACAAGTCCTTTTATATTTTAGGTTTCCAAGGATTAAAAAAGAAACTTGAAGCCATGTTGATTGTCATGAAATTACTTTAAGGAAATAGATCTTAAGGTTGGTTTAGACAGAAGAAGAAATGAGAGCAAAAACTGGGACAGACATTCCAAGTGGGAGGAACAGAGGAGAGAGATGAAGAGATGTACCATTTTTCCTGTATGACAGGTGGAGGTATCAGTAACAAGGAGGAGGATATTATTAACATTCAATCTGTCCTCTCCTGTGTCTCATTTAATTCTTAACATTATTAGGGAATTTATCTTATTCTCATTTTACAGATGAAAAAATGGAAGATTAGGGAATTTAAGTATCAGGCCAACTGTAAAGCAACTTGAGTGCCAAGCTAAGCAGTTTATGACTATGTCCTGTATGATTGACGATTTTGTTCAGTTTAGTGGAATATTCTATTCTGAGCTTTTGAAAGAGTGTTATCAAGTTTTAAGTGCCTTCCTTATAGGCATTTTTGGGCAGAACTCAAATTAATATGAGTATTTTGTTAGGAAGGTACCATCTAATTTGTAAGTAGATAAGATAATATTTTAAAGAATGTGATGTACAAGGGAAGAAGAGAAAATCTACTTCAAAAATCTCTTTTGTTGCTCCATATAAATATGTGAAGTTCTGCAAGTGAAGATGCTTTTCTTGGAGTCCAGGAATTTTTGAAATTTTCTGGAATCTTTCTTCTTATCTTTCCTCACTCTGTCTTTTTCTTTCTTTCTCAAGTACTTACTGAGCTCCTGCTTAGTATATGGTATTTTGCTCCCAGTTGAGAATAATGAAAAAGCATGTTTTCCCTAGTGGGGAGACAATGAGGACAGCGAGTCACTGCTGCCTAACGCATTGGGGCTGACCACAGAGAAAAAATGCCCAGAAGGAGACTAGGACTATCAGAAAAACTTGGGTGGAGGGATGAGTAATCTAGAAGAAATCTGAAGGGTAGATAAAATAGGGGACTGGCATTCCAGGCAATGGGGATAAGATTTTCAAAGGTCTGGTGGCATGAAATGAAACCACTGTGCGAGGATGTTCACTATTTTTAGGACATGGATCAGGGTAGGAGGGGGATTGATAGATAAAGGATGCATGTGGTCAGTTAAAGGCCATATTTTTTTCTTCAAAGGAGTTTAGACTTTATCTGGCAGCTGATGAGTAACATTAGTGAAAGTGAAAGTGAAGTCACTCAGTCGTGTCCGACTCTTTGTGACCCCGTGGACTGTAGCCTACCAAGCTCCTCTGTCCATGGGATTCTCCAGGCAAGAATACTGGAGTGGGTTGCCATTTCTTTCTCCAGGGGATCTTCCTGACCCAGGGATCAAATCTGGGTTAGTGATCAGTATTCTTTCCGCTAAAAGTAATTGCAAGGTAGTTGACAAGCACCAGGGAATCCTAGGGTTGTATCTGACCTCAGGCACAGCTATGTCCAGTTGTTTTTCAACTTTGTTTCTTGTGGGTCAGCTTCATTCTTAGTCAAAGATGGTGCCTAAAAGTCCAGGCTTGCACCTAGCAGTGCCTGCAAAAAGAGGGTAATATTTTCATTATATTTCCACTAAAACTCCCAGAGAAAAATCTCAGTGCTCTGTTTGGGTCATGTTGCTTTGACTCAGTCACTAGAGACAAGAGAGTTCTGAAACCTGGGAGTGGGATCTACCTAACCTCCCCAGGTCATGTTGCTTTGACTCAATCAATCACTAGAGACAAGAGTACTCTGAAACCTGGAAGTGGAATCTACCTACCCTCCCCAGGCATTTCCATTGAACAGATGCTGGACAGACTGCAAATATTTCCACTAGAAGAGACTGTAAAAATCTGATGATATATATGACATGGTTAGTGGTATTGAAAACCTCGTTTTATCTTTAAAATATGTATCCTTTGGCCCTAACATAAAGAAAAAGTTTAATATTTTTTTGTCAACAAGAAAAAATAACAAACATTGAGCGCCACTCCTTGTCTCGGAAGATGTTCCGTGCTTATACGATGGCCACATGTATTGTAGCAGGTCCTATAGTCGGCCCAGCCAGATGCCCTTCCCTGGGCTGGTTGGCTACTTCAGGTGCGGCCCCCTGTCCAACAGGCTTGACCAGCTGCATCGTGCCATCATTCTCTAGAGCTGAGGCTAGACTTTTGAAAACACATCTTTGTCTGACTCCCCCCACCCCATGAACCATCTTGCTCTCCTTGCTTCCTCACAGGTTTCTTCTGAGTCCTCCCTCCATGTATCACTTGCATAAGAACCCTCATCTGAGGCTCTGCTTCTCTTAGAAGAGAGACCTTTTCTAGGGCCTGAGAGTAGGCTTTTGTCTAACACTTGAGACTGTCCAAGGAGATACGCACGCTGACAAAGCAGGAAGGGGTGCCCGAGTGGAGAACAGCAGAATAAGGGAGCCCAGGAGAACTGCTCTGTGCCGTGGCTCGCAGTCTTGGGTTTTATGGTGGTGGGATTCACATATGGATTGTCTCTGCCCAGTCACTGTGACTCAGGGTCCTTCCTGGTGGCGTGTGCATTGCGCAGTTAAGGTAGATTCTAGCGAGAAGGATTCTGAGAGGACGTAAGTACTGGCATCTCCTGTCTGCTTTTGACCTTTCCCAAATTCTTCCAGTTGGTGGTGGCTTGTTAGTTCCGTGTTCCTTACCAGGAAATCCTGTTGTAAAATAGCTCATGCAGATGGTTATCATGGTGCCTGGCTAGGGTGGGCTGTTTCAGTCAGCGTTTCCCCTAACACTTCCAGGGAACTGATGACCAAAGGCACCCACAGGAATATTTCTGTGCAGCTCAAGGGCACTGAGCCATTCTCGCCTAAGACCTTTGAAGAGAGTCTGTGAGCACTAAAAATTGCTTTCTAGGAATGGAAGCTGATGGAAAGTGTGGGCAGTAAAAGAAGAGAAACTCTATGTTACTTCACTGCTCTGGGGCCAGGTCTGTTGAGTCAGGGCCTGAGGGCCTGAGGGCCTGAGGGCCTGTCTCAAATTCTGTTGCTTATTCTTTGCTGAGTAAACATCTATCTCTATGTGCATTTTTGAGTTTGCTTGGGAAACTCAAGGTTTTTGGTTTACTTTTTTCAACTCTTTGTAACCCCACCCTTCTAGAGCCTGGGGGTGCCAAGTAGAAGCACCCACAGCTCTGCTCTAACACCAACATTCTCCTTAAATGTAAAAAAAAAGAATTCTGACACTCTTAATATGCCAACACTTGGTTATATTGTAGGTCATCCTGAGGCTAGCCATGTAAGTCTCAGAGATTTTTAGATTTTACTCCTCTTTGCTTCTGTTTCCATTACAGAGATTAATTGAATGGAATCATTTGGCTCTGCAAGGGTTTGGGATTTAAGTAATGGTTGTCCTTGGATCCTGCAAAAATTATTTATTTTAAAGAGCAGCTGCACAGGTTATTGTAGAAAGTACTGAATGATGAGCAGCTAGAACTGCTGATTTTCTACAAGTTCATGAGTTAGAAATATTCAAGTTTCTTTTCCGTCACCCCAACTATTTGGAATCTTTTGATTTGGTCTGAGAATTCTCTTTCAACCTCTGGAAGAGGCATCACTTGGAGAAAGTTCACTGAGAACAGGGTGTTGGTTTTACATCTGACCTTTGTTTGGGAGTTTCAACAAAGTTTCATGGTCCGGTGCCCAGTTTCCCTATCAAAATAATTACTGAAAAGAATATTTATTTTGTCTTAATTTCCATTGCAGGGCAGGTGTCAAGAGCTGAAAGTTATTGGCTAAGTTTGTAAACTGCTATTTCAACCACAGTCAGGCTTCTAAGTCCACAGAAACTGAAAAGGCCTGCATCTTAACCTGGTACCATGTTGACTGCTGAGAAGGGCGTGGGTCGTGGGAGAAATTCCTGGGGTTTTACAAAACAATGAGATCTACATATCCTCAAGTCTGGTAAAAAGACTTCACTTTATTTCAGGGCTCCACCTAACTTTGTCCATCTGCCATATGTGGTTCCACCCTCAAGCAATTTTCCTAGTGCCCTGTTCCCTGTGGTACCACATTTTTTTCTCTTTTGACAATTATTTTTTCTTATTGAAACTTTATTTTTCTCCACCCAGCCCGAGGATGAGTTTCCTACGTACCTAGAATTTTATGCTAATTCCCATACGAGGCAGCTATATTTCCACACCACGTGAGCATTTTATCTCTTGGATGCTGTCTTTTTATTACCTACATTTTTCCTTTTCTCCAGTATTTATCTGGCCATGTAAGCTTTCAGGAAGCAAAAAAGAGAACTGAACTAAATGTGTAACTATTTCCTTTTTGAAGCCCTCTAGATACTTTTACAGAAAAAAAAAAAAAAGATTCTTAAACCTCAGTTCTGCATTGTTTTCCTAGATTTAGCATGAATGAATCAGTTACCCTTCTTAACTGAACTGGAGAAAATGCAACAATATCAGAGATTGTTGGGTAACTTATATGAGTTTATGACAGTGGCCCAAGAATGATTTTGAAAGTTTTTGCAAGACAAATTACAGAGAGAAAAACTTTGCAATGAAAACTGCAGCTTAGCAAAATGCAATTATCCTCCAAATGTTGTCATAAATCTAAAAATAAAAACAGTGTACTAGTAGACAATGAAATGGTAGTATCCAAGAAAAAATTAATGAAACTTTCTTAGAAATGACATAAAAGGAGAGCAGTTGGGCATGGTTGAAGTAGAGATAAAAGTGACCACAGAATTGGAAACATATATACAGAGAGATTAGTGTATTTAATAGATCTGATCATATTTAATAGAGCATGTATAATTCAGAACTTGGAACTTTTCTCAGTCACCCACACACGGCTCTGTACACAATGCTTTCACTTTGGTGCATTGCCCTAAGGATTTCACCATAACTTCAGGAAAGTGATGCTCCAGTTCTTGTTTTTCCATGACAGTGTCAGCCAAAGAAGCATTTCCAAGTCTCTTGTTCTGTGCTCATCCACAAAATGAGTTATTTTCGGATCTTAGAGGTACTTGATTTCTTAGATTTTTATTTTGACCTTGAGGTTCTGTTTGTCATTGAAATGGGCCTCTGCTCTGCTGGTTGAAAAGCTAGTGCATTCATCCTTAGACGATGAAATCATCATTGACCCCTCTCATGGACATCTTCGTGAGATCATGCCGAGTGCTAAGTCCAACTTAAATGAATTTTGACATATCATCTAGGAATATGATTATGGGATTACATGACCACATATACTCCCAAGGTAGTGAGTGGTGTTAGTGGGAGAAAGCCAAGCAAACATGTTGGAAACATAGACAGACAGAGGCTGAGCGAGAGAGAGAGAGAGAGAGAAATGCGGTTCAGATATCCAAGGAAGATGGAGGAGACCTTGTAAAGTAGAAAGAACTGCAAAAATTCATCTCCAGGGAGCTAAAACTTGGGGTAACTCATTTAGTAAAAGCTTTTTCTTTCTGCCTTATTTCTGCTTTTATATTAATCCCTACACTGCTCTTCCCCCAAGATAGAAATGTTTCCATTTGGCTTGAAACACATGTCTGTAGTACATCCTAAGCTATTTCCTTTGTAAGGAATATTTTTGAAAAACTTTTTTGTAACAATTTCCAAGTAGAGAACAATGAATATTTCACTGTAATTACCATCAGAGATTCACAGTGGACTGTCTTTCTCTCTTCTTTAATCATATAATGCCCTCTCTTTGTGCTTCATATATGTTTTAGAAAGATCTTTAAATTCAAGGGTCTGACAATAAGCAGTCTTTAATTGGCATCCCAAGATGCTCCATACAAAATGTAAATACTGCCTCTTGAATTTTTTCAAAGCCTATCTTTTTAAGAAGGAAGAACTTTCATGTCACCGTCAACTTTGCAAGTACAACTAATAGTGACTTAGAATATTCTTTTTGCTCTTTCACTAGTGGACAAACTGATTAGTTTATGCCTATTATAATTCTTGATGAATATTTAAAGAACAAAGCAGTAACGTGAATAATATAAAGTTGATGGGTAATTAAGTTTAGGGAAGATATCTGCTCCTACTGCTGGCAGTCTGATTGTGTCTGAAGATCTGAAGGTTGTAAAAAGCATTTTTATATCAAATTAGATTTTCACGTTCTTATGGATAAAGTGTCTGCATAAGAAACCTGATGCAGCCCAGGTTTGGTACTTGCCCTTTGTCCTCTTAGGATCTAAAAAGGAAATGACATTTAAGTAGAAAGAATATTTGATGATGTCATGTGTGTGTATGCATGGGTTTGTTGGATAAATTAGAGTCAGATAGTATCTAAAATCTTATTGTCACTAAAAGTTTATGGACCAAATGAGTTTTGAGGTGCTTAAATCATCTGAGGAATTTGTTTTCTATTAGAATCTATGAAAAATATTTTTCTAAGAGTACATAGAATTATATAAAATTTTAAAATTTTCATTACTTCAATTGTAATTAAAAAAAAAAAAGGCAGTGACAACAGCAGCAATAGAGGACATTGACCATAAATTTCATTTTATAAATTGGGATATGTTTTAAAGTGAAAGCAGGTTCTTTTTTTAAAATTAATTAATTAATTTTAATTGGAGGCTAATTGCCTTACTATGTTGTAGTGGTTTTGCCATACATTGACATGGATCAGCCATGGGTGTACATGTGTTCCCCATCCTGAACCCCCCTCCCACCTCTCTCCCCATTCCATCTCTCAGGGTCAACCCAGTGCACCAGCCCTGAGCACCCTGTCTCATGCATCGAACCTGGACTGGCGATCTATTTCACATATAGTAATATACATGTTTCTATGCTATTCTCTCAAATCATCCCACCCTTGCCTTCTCCCACAGAGTCCAAAAGTTTGTTCTTTATGTCTGTGTCTCTTTTGCTGTCTCGCATATAGGTTCAGCATTACCATCTTTCTAAATTCCATAAAAATGTGTTAATATACTGTATTGGTGTTTTTCTTTCTGGCTTACTTCACTCTGTATGATAGGCTCCAGTTTCATCCACCTCATTAGAACTGATTCAAATGTGTTCTTTTTAATGGCTGAGTAACATTCCATTGTGTATATGTACCACAGCTTTCTTATCCATTTGTCTGCCAATGGACATCTAGGTTGCTTCCATGTCCTGGAGATTGTAAACAATGCTGTGATGAACATTGGGGTACATGTGTCTCTTTCAGTTCTGATTGCCTCAGTATGTACGCCCAGCAGTGGGATTGCTGGGTCGTATGGCAGTTCTATTTCCAGTTTTTCAAGGAATCTCCATACTGTTCTCCATAGTGGCTGTACTAGTTTGCATTCCCACCAACAGTGTAAGAGGGTTCCCTTTTCTCCACACCCTCTCCAGCTTTTATTGTTTCTAGAGTTTTTGATGACAGCCATTCTGACTGGTGTGAAATGGTACCTCATTGTGGTTTTGATTTGCATTTCTCTGATAATGAGTGATGTTCAGCATCTTCTCATGTGTTTGTTAGCCATCTGAATGCCTCCTTTGGAGAAATGTCTGTATAGTTCTTTGGCCCATTTTTTTGATTGGGTTGTTTAGTTTTCTGGTATTGAGCTGCATGAGCTGCTTGTATATTTTGGAGATTAATTCTTTGTCATCAGTTGCTTCATTTGCTATTATTTACTCCCATTCTGAAGACTGTCTTTTCACCTTTTAATAGTTTCCTTTGTTGTGCAAAAGCTTTTAAGTTTAGTTAGGTCCCATTTGTTTATTTTTGCTTTTATTTCCAATATTCTGGGATGAGGGTCATAGAGGATCCTGCTGTGATTTATGTCAGAAAGTGTTTTGCCTATGTTTTCCTCTAAGAGTTTTATAGTTTCTGGTCTTACATTTAGATCTTTAATCCATTTTGAGTTTATTTTTGTGTATGGTATTAGAAAGTGTTCTAGTTTCATTCTTTTACAGGTGGTTGATCAGTTTTCCCAGCACCACTTGTTAAAGAGATTGTCTTTCCTCCATTGTATATTCTTGCCTCCTTTGTCAAAGATAAGGTGTCCATAGGTGCATGGATTTATCTCTGGGCTTTCTATTTTGTTTCATTGATCTATATTTCTGTCTTTGTGCCCATACCATACTATCTTGATGACTGTAGCTTTGTAGTAGAGCCTGAAGTCAGGCAAGTTGATTCCTCCAGTTCCATTCTTATTTCTCAAGATTGCTTTGGCTATTCGAGGTTTTTTGAATTTCCATACAAATTGTGAAATTATTTGTTCTAGCTCTGAAAAATACCATTGGTAGCTTGATAGGGATTGCATTGAATCTATAGATGGCTTTGGGTAGTGTACTCATTTTCACTATATTGATTCTTCCAATCCATGAACATGGTATATTTCTCCATCTATTTGTGTCATTTTTTACTTCTGTCATCAGTTTTTATAGTTTTCTCTATATATAGGTCTTTTGTTGCTTTAGATAGATTTATTCCTAAGAATTTTATTCTTTTCATTGCAATGGGAAATGGAATTGTTTCTTTAATTTCTCTTTCTGTTTTCTCATTGTTAATGTATAGGAATGTGAGGGATTTCTGTGTGTTAATTTTATATCCTGCAACTTTACTATATTCATTGATTAACTCTAGTAATTTTCTGGTGGTGTCTTTAAGGTTTTCTATGTAGAAGATCATGTCATCTGCAAACAGTGAGTTTTACATCTTCTTTTCCAATCTGGATTCCTTTTATTTCTTTTTATTCTCTGATTGCTGTGGTTAAAACTTCCAAAACTGTTGAATAGTAGTGGTGAGACTGGGCACCCTTGTCTTGTTCCTGACTTTATGGGAAACAGAAAGCAGGTTCTTAATTAAGGGCAGGACAGCCAGTTGAAAAAAGAGCATATAATAACACTCAGAGAATAGTAGTGATAGAAAAAGTAGTAATAATGTATAATTCAGTAACTTGAGTGGTCCTGTCTAATCAAGATAATAGTTAAGCACACACACACACACAAAACACATCCCCCCAACATACCCAGACAGTTCAGCATCCCCCTCAAAATTTAGAAATAGTCAAGTCCTTTTTTGATACTGTGAATAACATAAGAACATACCATAAAACAATAAATTCATATCTCCCTATTAGTTCAGTTCAGTCACTCAGTCACGTCCAACTCTTTGCAACCCCATGGACTGCGTGCGGCATGACAAACCTCCCTGTCCATCACCAACTCCTGGAGTTTACTCAAACTCATGTCCATTGAGTCGGTGATGCCATCCAACAATCTCATCCTCTGTCATTCCCTTCTCCTCCTGCCTTCAATCTTTCCCAGCATCAGGTTCTTTTCAAATGAGTCAGCTCTTTGCATCAGGTGGCCAAAGTATTGGAGTTTCAGCTTCAACATTAGTCCTTCCAATGAACACCCAGGACTGATCTCCTTTAGAATGGACTGGTTGGATCTTCCTGCAGTCCAAGGGACTCTCAAGAGCCTTCTCCAACACCACAGTTCAAAGCATCTCCTTGCATACCACAGCCTTGCCTTTCTCCTCAGGGCCTCTCATTTAATCTCTTGAACATATCTTGGCCTGCATCCTTTTTGTTTTTCCTTTGCTCTGGTCTGACAAAGCTGGGCTCTTCTGGGAGGACCAAAGAAAGCAATTAAGCAGGCAAAGTGTAGTTTTCTTTAGCAGGCAGGGAATGGGCAAAGCTGTTCATAATTGCCTATTAATAGTCTTGATCCTGTGCCAATAACTTATATTAATAGAGAAATCTCTATATGCCTGGTGCTATGAAACAATTATAAACCTCATCTAAATCTCACCCTTGATGCAGTTGCTTTTGACATTCCCATTTTGCAGAGGAGAAAACTGAGGTTTTCCAAGAGCAGGTAAATTGCTCGAGTAGCAGAGCCAGCACCCAAACTTTGAAATTTGACTAAAGAGTTGATATTCCTAGCCAGCAAGTCCAAGGCAGGATTCAACTTATTATCATTGGGATTGCTTAAAGGTGGGAAAAACCCTCACAAGTTTTAGTAAAAATTTGCTATAGTAAAACATGTTGATATAAAGACATGGTAGTCTTAGCAAGTATTTCTTTCTCACTCTGAAAATCATTCTAGTGTGAATGAGGTATCTCAAGCTCTAATAAATGAACAAAATATGAAAATAAATGCATATAAGCACAGGTTATTTGGAATACTTGTGCAAAAGTGAGCAGATCACACAGTGAGAGTGGGCTATTTTTCATCCAGTTGGAAATGGCCATCATTGACTGAGTTTAGTTGATATTGCCAGGAAGACATCAACCACTTTTAATGCTCAGACTATTTTTTTATAACTGTCTAAAGGATATCAGATGAGCCGTCTGTTGTAAATCAATAATAATTTGCTTTAGATTAATGAGGAAATAAAACTGTTTCTAATAAATCTCTAAATGCTTAACATATTTTGAAAACCATTCATTTTATGAGAATTAGATTTTTCCTCTGTCCTTAAGAAAGAGCTAGGGGGCTTGGGGTTGAGGCAAAGGAAAAAAAGGTGGCCAAACATTTTGGAAACAGAGAAATGTGAAAACAGTGAATGAGAGTGTATGCATTCCAGGGCTTTGTTTAGTAATCTCAGCTGTTTGGAGGCATACTCTGTGGCTCAAAGCATGGCCACTTAAGATGCCACAGTGCCCTTTGTGCAGATTCTTCAGAAAAGCCCATTGGCTGCTTAATGGCTGGTTGGAGTCTTCAGTATCCACTCAGTAACTGGAATATATTGAAAACTGTTGGATTCTAGTCCAAAGCATGGGCTGTGCATCCTGGCAACCCTCTGCAGTGATTGGGTAACTGGAGCGTGTCTTGGAATGTAGATGGATGGGTCTCGCCTTCTGTCTAGTCTTTTTTTGGTATTTAGAAGGCATCATGGGAAAAGAAGAATGTAGGCTCAGCTCATCTATTAATTTGATACTTTTTGTGGATCTATTTTTCCTGAGGACTTTCTTATGAAATTGGAAGGGAAAAAGAAATCTGCTGGGGAGGTGAGGAGCAGAGAAATTTTTTTTTCCCTTAATTGTATCTGAGTGATCTAATGTGATGCCAAAATTTTAAGAGTAATTCAGTGGTTGGTAAACTGCTAAATGTACGACTGATTAAACAAAGGAAAGCAAATGATTACTTGTAAAATTCATGCCCCTAGTCCCAGGATTCTTTTTTGGAAGAAATGGAAAGAGTAGAGAATATTATGGCAGAGTAATAGTGTGTTCTGAACAAGGTTTCCTATCTTTAGCAGAGCTTTTGCTCAGCAAGCTGCAGTGAATGTAAGAATTTCAGATTCTGAGTACTCAGTTGCATGAGCAACATTTTAAATTCTTTTTTTAATTGAAGAATAAATAGAAAATGGATTTCTTCTTTTATTGGTCACTTTTTGAAATGGAATGCTTTTTTAAGGCTTAATCGTAACGATGTGATTCTCTATAAAATCAGCTAAGAGTCTGTGGCACAGATCCGCCACTATCTGTGCTCTTACATAGTCCTTGGGACACAGCTGGACCACATTTCCTTTACAGCGTGATGTGGTCACGTGCCTGGGCTCTGTCCTGTGGCATATGAGGAAGATGGCAGGTGCTGCTTCCAGGCCTGGCTCATAAAACCCTCTCAAGGACCTTTTTCTTTAAATTTTTCCTTCCCATGTTCTGGCTGAGTATTGAGAATCCTAGGACTTAGAGAAGTGGAACCACAATCTAGAAGGAGTTTGAGTTCATGAATAAGCCATTAAAACCTTGCCTGTGAGAGGCATGACATTGAAAACACTGTGTGAAGCCTTTGCAGCAGCTAGTCTTTCTACTTTGCTGATACAGGGTTGGTTCATGTCATGACTAGGGCCTTGTATGATCATGATGGCCTATTGTCTATGTTATGTTATCTAAATTGTTCCCAAGAGTAGATGCATGATTTGGGGTAGATAACTAGATTTCCTCTCTGGTCTTATTTTTTCAGCAGCCAAGTGAAGAGTTTGGACAAAAGCTTTAAGATAAGTTAGAGATTTGGGGATTGACAGGAACTCTGACAAATGTAAGCCAAAGGAGCTTGTCATAAGGATACAGGTAGCTCATGATATCAATGATGATGTTAGAGAATTAGGCTCAGAAAGAGCAAGAATCAGAGAAGATCTAGGGAGCTAGCCTGCAAGAGGTAGTTAAAAATCTCTGCATGGGCCCTCTCGGGGATTTACCATGGGTCTTTTCCATCCTCATGTATTGGCTAGGTTTTACTGTGTAACAAACCACGCCAAAGTTTTATGACTTAAAACAACATGTGTGTAATTCATGATTTTGTAGGTTGACGGTTTGGGCTGGATTCTGCTGAACTTCTCTGTAGAGATGGATCAGGCCCAGCTGATCTTAGCCTGGGTCACTTATACAGTCACATCTTCCTTTCACTCTGTTGTTGGTTAAGGGCTGGTCCCTCCAATACAGCTTATTTATGCTTAATATGGGCTCTTATCCTCCATCAGGATGGCAAGAGTGAGTTAGTTCACAATTGAGTGAGAATGCAAGGGTGGAGTAGATGTATTCAAGGTCTCTGAAGGCACATGCTCAGAATTTTCAGTGTCATTTCTGCCACACTCTGTTTGCGAAAGCAAGTCTCAAGGCCAGTCCAGATTCAATGCATGGAGAAAACAATTCCAGCTCTTGATGACAGCAGCTGCAAAATTCATACAGCATAATAGTATGGATACAAGGGAGGTCATGGGAAACAGTTATGACCATTTTTACAATTCACCAAACCTTGCTTAGATCATGTGTCTGCTCCTTGGGTAGGGGAGGGCTGGTCAATTTCATACTCCTCTTAGGAGGGAAGAGTGTGTGATAAGTTAGTTCCCATAAGAAAGTTAGGTTGAAGGGGAGATGAGCTGAGCTTCACCAACCTGGTTTTGAACTCACTACCATAATAAGCTAAATATGTGACCTCAGTAAAGCAGAGAATCTCTTGGAAACTACTTTCTCTTTGACAAAGTAGGTTTAGTAATTCTTACTTACAAGTTCTTACAAGTGAGAATTAGAGATGATAAAAGTAAGGCATGGGTAGCAGGTTTACATGTAGTAGGCACCCATGTACTTAAGGAGATATGCCTTGGCATGCTCATTGCAGCATCTTTTATATATATATATAAACATATAAACATATAAAATATATATATGTTCCAGAGAAGGCAATGGCACCCCACTCCAGTACTCTTGCCTGGAAAATCCCATGGATGGAGGAGCCTGCTAGGCTGCAGTCCATGGGGTTGCTAAGAGTCGGACATGACTGAGCGACTTCACTTTCACTTTTCACTTTCCTGCATTGGAGAAGGAAATGGCAACCCACTCCAGTGTTCTTGCCTGGAGAATCCCAGGGATGGGGGAGCCTGGTGGGCTGCCGTCTATGGGGTCGCACAGAGTCGGACACGACTGAAGCGACTTAGCAGCAGCAGGCACCCAGTAACTTCTCTAGTTTTCACCTCATATGACACAATGAAATGAAAGTAGATACACATATTTTAGAATTTTTTCCCTAAGCTCTTCAGAAAGTAACATAAGATAATTTTTCATACTGCTGCTTTTACACACCATTTAGAAGCATTTGTCATTGAAATGAATGTCTTTGCGATTCTCAGAAATTAAGGCTGCTTCAGGGCTGTCTTCAGCTAGTAAATAGAGAGCGGCTGTGTTGTATTCTTTGGCTTCACCCTTTCTTATTGGTTGAGTGGAGGTGTTGTCTTAGTCTGCGCTGACAGCTAAAACAAAAATACCATGGCCTGAGTGGCTTGAATTGCAAACATTTATTTCTCACAATTCTGGAAGATGGACTTGCCGACTAAGGTGCTTGCAGATTCAGTGTCTGCTGAGGACCAGCTTCACTGTTCATAGACTGCTGTCTTCTCACTGTGTTGTCACATGCTAGAAGGAGGGAGGGAGCTTGTGGAGCCTCTTTGTCACTAATTCCTTTCATGAGGGCTCCATCCTCATGACCTGATCACCTATCAAAAGCTCCACCTCCTGATACCATCATGTTAGGGATTAGGTTTCAGTGTTAGAATTTGAGGGGACACAAATATTCAGTCTATAGAAGGGTGTCACCCTGATTGGCTGCTGCCCATGTTCTACCATTGTTAAACATCATGAATATCCATTTGGTGACATCCAAAAACATCCCACAGCCTTAATTGGGTTCTCTTCTGGAAAATATTGTGGCTAATACAGAACCTGAGGTGACATTTGTCTCCTAAGGTATTTGACAAACAAGTGTTGAATGAATATTTGAGTGAATAGATATGCAAATTAGTGATTTGGTGAAATCTTTTTTCCTGGTAACAGCTTTGATAATAAGGAATATCTTAATTCAGTGCAGATTATTACTTAGCTGTGAAGGCTGTTAGAAGAGGGAACTTAGGGAGAAAACTGTAGCTGGAAGCTACAACAAATTGCATGCTTGCTTTTTCTTGAAACTGTTTCTCTCTTCACTCTAAACTAGCTCTTGAAATAGACACCAGGATTTGTTCTCTGGAATAGAAAGATAACTTTCATTAATTTGTCCCAAAGCTAGCTGATCTGAGCTTTTAGAATTGTGTGAAACAATTGTATCTCCTAATTTTGGTGAACAAGTGGCTTTGCCCACTCCAGAATTCCAAAGTGCAAGTGGAATATAGGTAGGGATTAAAACTATGTGCCTGCCCTCATGGCTACCCTATACCCTCAGGCTTCACGAGTGTTAACAGCGCATGTGTTACCCCTCACTGACTCATTTTTCCAAACTAGGAGACTCTAGAGGGTTTTAGGCTATTTTTGTGTTTTCGTCTCTCTCTTGGCATTTTGGGGGAAACCGACCTAGAAAAGAGGGCAGTGAAGGGTCCTTTCTGAGGCCAGAGTATTGAGATTTCATGACACAGTGAATTCCTGTCTGCTAAGCAGATCCCATTTGGAGGACCTGAAAGATGGATGGATACATGACTTATCTTCATGGAGATTCTTCTCTGAGGAATTTATAACTGTGAAGGAGCACAAAAATGTGACTGTATGTTCCAACTGTAGTGGTTTGCTGGGACATTCCTGGTTGATACTTGTTGTTCTGTCATCCATTGAGGTTAGCATATGTCCCTGAGTATTTTTTAAGCAAAAGATTATTGTCAATGTTTGAATTAAAATAATCTGAAATAGACTCAGAAGACCTCCACATTATACTTTGACTTCTCCCATGCTTTCCTAACCCTGTGTGAGATGCATGTGGAGTCAACAGGGTTCTCACTTCAATAGGCAGCCCAATCTAAAAGGCACAGAGGACATGTTTTTTTTCCCCTAACTTTTCCCAGATGCGTCAAAATCAGTATCTCCCTTAGTAGGACAGCATGCGCTATGCATTCAGGCAGGAATGACTACAGTGGACTCACTTGCCCTGGATTTGGTGGAGGGAGAAGAACTCAAGGCTCTGATGCTGTTGGACGCTCGGTATCCCAGCCAGCTGTTCCCTGGCCCAGGGGGCAGCTTGCGTGATAGGACACTAGTGAAGGTGGTTCTATTAATGGTTTGTTTGTTTCTTTTCTCACCCAGTTCACATAGTTGAAGTCAAGATTTTGCAGGTTCATTCCAGTGAAAGTAAACTACCTTTTGTAAATGAATTTGCTCATTTTGTTTGTGTCTTTTTCCAAACCAATTGGAAATCTTTAAATCAAATGATTCAATGAATGGAGTGTCGAGAAAATTACAATGGTTGAAGCTTTCAAACCTGAAGTTATTGACAACAAAGCTTGCAGAAAAGAAAACATTCACATTTATTCCTACTCATTATACATTAAAGAAGGCAAACTCAAATGGTATACAAGATTTCCATTTGAAACTATAACTTACGCTATGGAAAAACTCTTGTGGGAAGAAGCTATTGGTAGACTTCCTATTTTTGACTGGTAAATCAAATTGTATTCTATATACTGGAATAAAATGAAATCGAGAAGGTCTATGATTCCATAGCATCTAAGTTTGCCAAAACATTCAAAAAGATCACACATAAAATTATGTTTCTTTGAATAGTTTTGTTTGTCAAAAACATTTGCCTAAGAAAAGTACTCTGAAGACAGATAAAAAGTCAATAAATTATTTCTGGGGTTGAAATATTTATAAATTTCAATAAGAAGTAGCATTGACAATGGTCTTTAGTAGTAACCTTTTCCCATCCTCTCTGCCCTCAGTTTGTGTGTTGGGCGGTATTCTCCAATGTGACTGCATTTGGAGACAGGGCCTATATTAAGGTTAAATGAGATTGTAAAGTTAGGACCCTGATCCAATAATATTAAAGTCCTAAGAGGAGGTGACACCAGAGAGCTGTCTCTCTCTGTCTCCCTCTACTCTAGTCCTGCAAGTCAGCTAAACAACTCTCATCAGAAATGGCAAAATCAGCTGGTACCTTGATCTTGTATTTCCCAGAGATAAATAAATTTCTGTTGTCTGTGTTGTTTTGGTATTGTAGCCTAAGTAAACTAAGACAGCTTTTATTTAACAGAATTTACTCTGAGCTTGGCAGACAGCACAGTGAATGTGAAGAGGTTGTCTCCTTAAACAATTACAAAGTTTCACATATTTTAATCATGCAATTTGGAAAATAGATCTCAGATATTTTATGAAAACAAGGAAAATTATGAGAGAATGTTGAAAAACATTATAGTATAAAGAGACCTAATGCATATAAATAAGTACCTAGGAAGTTTGTTTTCTTGTTGTTTTTTAACATTCAGATTATTAGAAATGTTAAAAATTTAATATATATGGATTTATCCTATGTTCATTTTTTAAATGCCATTAAAAAAATAGTTTTGGCCAGAACAACTTTATAGTTCTACTAGTAAATTAAGATCATTATGTTGGTTAATTTAAAAATATTTTAAATTATTATTTTATTTTACTTTACCACCTTTTATCACTCTAACAATTTTCCCAGATTGGGCCACAAATCATATGATCATCCTTTGAGAGAATAAAATATTCAGCCTGAATAAGGCATTGTCGTGGCAGTTTGTAGCTGTTGTCCCTTAATTAGCTTATTTTATTCTATTTTTTTAGTCTTTTCAAATTTATTTTTAATTAGAAGATAATTGCTTTACAATATTGCGTTTGCTTCTGGACAAACATTGTGTTGGCTTCTGACATACAACAATATGAATCAGCCACAAGTATACACATTCCACTCCCCCTCCACCGAACCTACCCCCATCCACCCTCACCCCATCCTACCCCTCTAGGTCATCACAGAGCACCAGGTTAAATATCTCCTAGCAGCTTGATCTGAGATATAAGTAGATATTTATAAGTTTCTTAGACATGTAATTTAATTGAAAACTCCTGAAAGGTTTTATTGGATATCATTAGAGTATCTCATTTGGGGAAATTAAAATATTTTATTTTAATGACTTTATAACATTTTATCATTTTGACTAGAAGATTGTGTGGAAAATTTTAATAAGTCAACTTGGCTACACAAGGGTATCTCAATTTTAGACAAACATCAGTCTAGATGTTACTGTGAAGGTAATTTTTAGAAGTGTTTAACATTTAAATCAGAAGATTTAAAGTAAAGCAGATTGCCAACTACAGTGTAGGTGGGCCTTGTTCAGTTCTTTGAAGGCCTTAATAGGAAAGACAGGTACCCTGAGGAACAAAGAATTCAGCCTCCAGATCAATTTCAGAATCAAGACAGAAACATCAACTCTTCCCTCACTCTCCCATCTTCTGGTCTGTGCTACAGGGTTTGAACTTGCCAGCCCTTACAGTAGCATGCACCAATTACTTAAAATAAAGCTCTTTTTTCTTTCTATATACATGTTCTATTGGTTCTGTTTCTCTGAAGATCCTTGACTAATACAAAGACCAAGACAAAATCTTTCGAACTCAATAAAACTTCTGTGAGTGCACGCGCAGGCTCAGTCATGTCTGACTCTTTGCAAGCCGATGGACTTTAGCCCACCAGCTTCCTCTGTCCATCGAATTTTCCAGGCAAGAATATTGGAGTGGGTTGCCATTTCCTTCTCCAGGGTATCTTCCCTACTCAGGGATCAAACCCACATTTCTAGTGTCTCCCGCATTGGGAAATGGATTCTTCACTAGCTGAGCCACCAAGCATATTTCTTAAAAAAATGCCAAATGTACCATAAGGCTTACTGAACATATTATTGAAGTATATACTTGTAAATGAAAATCATTCTTTTAGTCCATGTTCAAAATCCTTCTTTTAGTCCATGTTCAATCATTTTCAGCTTTAAATAATGAAGTTGTTGTTTTTGTTGTTGTTTAGTCACTAAGTCATACCTGACTTTTGTGACCCATGGACTATAGCCCACCAGGCTCCTCTATCCTGGTATTTCTGTCTTGATTTTCCTGGTAAGACTACTGGAGTGAGTTGCCATTTCCTTCTGAAAGAGATCTTCCCTACCCAGTGCAGCTTAGTCAAGTAAAGGGTAATCATGCTGCTGCTGCTGCTAAGTCGCTTCAGTCGTGTTTGACTCTGTGCGACCTCATAGACGGAAGCTCACCAGGCTCCCCCATCGCTGGGATTCTCCAGGCAATAGTACTGGAGTGGGTTTCCATTGCCTTCTCCAAGAGTAATCATAGCTTAGTTTAAATTAGATTGATAGATGATGATAAAGTGAGTTCCTCATACCTACCTGAGGCAAATCTCTGGACACCCAGAAGACAGTTCTTGGTATCTCTTGAAGTGAGTGAGTGAGAAAATGTTGCTCAGTGGTATCCAAGTCTTTGCAAAGTAGATGGCAACAGTAACTGAATTCTAGCCAGGGGAATACAGGCAGAAGTGACATATTCCATATCAGGACAGGCTTCTAAAATATCTTGCATCATACCGCAATATCCTTTCTTTCTTATTCTTCTGGATGAATGGGAATAATTTGATGGAGGACTTGAAGTCTCTAAAGGATGGTAAAGCCAGCTGACAGGAGGACCCAGCCCATGAATGATTGGAGGCAGACTGTCCCTGTGGACTTGCGTTGAACTATGACAGGAGCAGTGAGGAACCATATTTGTGTTAAGCCATTATAATGGCTTCAGAATTCAGTTCAGTCACTCAGTCGTGTCCGATTCTTTGCGACCTATTGATTGCAGCATGCCAGGCCTCCCTGTCCATCACCATCTCCCGGAGTTCACTGAAACTCACAACCATCGAGTCAGTGATGCCATCCAGCCATCTCATCGTCTGTCGTCCCCTTCTCCTCCTGCCCCCAATCCCTCCCAGCATCAGAGTCTTTTCCAGTGAGTCAACTCTTCTCATGAGGTGGCCAAAGTACTGGAGTTCCAGCTTTAGCATCAGTCCTTCCAAAGAACACCCAGGACTGATCTTCTTTAGGATGGACTGGCTGAATCTCCTTGCAGTCCATGTGACTCTAGGAGTTATCTCCAACACCACAGTTCAAATGCATCAATACTCTGGCACTCAGCTTTCTTCACAGTCCAACTCTCATATCCATAAATGACCACTGGAAAAAACATAGCCTTGACTAGACGGACCTTTGTTGGCAAAGTCTGTCTCTGCTTTTGAATATGCTGTCTAGGTAGGTCATAACTTTCCTTCCAAAGAGTAAGCATCTTTTAATGTCATGGCTGCAATCACCATGTGCAGTGATTTTGGAGCCCCCCAAAATAGTCTGACACTGTTTCCACTGTTTCCCCATCTATTTCCCATGAAGTGATGGGACCCGATGCCATGATCTTAGTTTTCTAAATGTTGAGCTTTAAGCCAACTTGTTCAGTCTTCTCTTTTACTTTCATCAAGAGGCTTTTTAGTTCCTCTTCACTTTCTACCATAAGGAGTGTCATCTGCCTATCTGAGGTTATTGATATTTCTCCTGGCAATCTTGATTCCTGCTTGTGTTTCTTCCAGTCCAGCGTTTCTCATGATGTACTCTGCATAGAAGTTACATAAGCAGGGTGACAATATATAGTCTTGATGTACTCCTTTTCCTACTTGGAACCAGTCTGTTCCATGTCCAGTTCTAACTGTTGCTTCAGTTCAGTTCGGTTTAGTCGCTCAGTCGTGTCCAACTCTTTGCGACCCCGTGAATCAGAGCACGCCAGGCCTCCCTGTTCATCACCAACTCTGGGAGTTCACTCAGACTCAAGTCCATCGAGTCCATGATACCTTCCAGCCATCTCATCCTTGGTCGTCCCCTTCTCCTGCCCCCAATCCCTCCCAGCATAAGAGTCTTTTCCAATGAGTCAACTCTTCTCATGAGTTGGCCAAAGTACTGGAGTTCCAGCTTTAGCATCAGTCCTTCCAAAGAAATCCCAGGGTTGATCTCCTTCAGAATGGACTGGTTGGATCTCCTTGCAGTCCAAAGGACTCTCAAGAGTCTTCTCCAACACCACAGCTCAAAAGCATCCATTCTTCAGCACTCAGCCTTCTTCACAGTCCAATTCTCACATCTATACATGACCACAGGAAAAACCATAGCCTTGACTAGACAGACCTTAGTCGGCAAAGTAATGTCTCTGCTTTTGAATATGCTATCTAGGTTGGTCATAACTTTTCTTCCAAGGAGTAAGCGTCTTTTAATTTCATGGCTGCAGTCACCATCTACAGTGATTTTGGAGCCCAAAAAAATAAAGTCTGACACTGTTTCCACTGTTTCCCCATCTATTTCCCATGAAGTGATGGGACCGGATGCCATGATCTTCGTTTTCTGAATGTTGAGCTTTAGGCCAACTTTTTTGCTCTCCTCTTGCACTTTCATCAAGAGGCTTTTTAGTTCCTCTTCACTTTCTGCCATAAGGGTGATGTCATCTGCATATCTGATGTTATTAATATTTCTCCCAGCAATCTTGATTCCAGCTTGTGCTTACTGACCTGCATATAGGTTTCTCAAGAGGCAGGTCAGGTGGTCTGGTATTCTCATCTCTTTCAGAATTTTTCACAGTTTATTGTGATCCACACAGTCAAAGGCTTTGACATAGTCAAGAAAGCAGAAACAGATATTTTTCTGGAACTCTCTTGCTTTTTCCATGATCCAGCAGAAGTTGGCAATTTGATCTCTGGTTCCTCTGCCTTTTCTAAAACCAGCTTGAACATCTGGAAGTTCACGGTTAACTTATTGCTGAAGCCTGGCTTGGAGAATTTTGAGCATTACTTTACTAGCATGTGAGATGAGTGCAATTGTGTGGTAGTTTGAGCATTCTTTGGCATGGCCTTTCTTTGGGATTGGAATGAAAACTGACCTTTTCCAGTCCTGTGGCCACTGCTGAGTTTTCCAAATTTGCTGGCATATTGAGTGCAGCACTTTCACAGCATCGTCTTTCAGGATTTGAAACAGCTCCACTGGAATTCCATCACCTCCACTAGCTTTGTTCATAGTGATGCTTTCTAAGGCCCATTTGACTTCACATTCCAGGATGTCTGGCTCTAGGTGAGTGATAACACCATCGTGATTATCTGTGTGGTGAAGATCTTTTTTGTACAGTTCTTCTGTGTATTCTTGCCACCTCTTCTTAATATCTTCTGCTTCTGTTAGGTCCATACCATTTCTGTCCTTTGTGCATGATATTTTCCCTTGGTATCTCCAGTTTTCTTGAAGAGATCTCTAGTCGTTCTCATTCTGTTGTTTTCCTCTATTTCTTTGCATTGATCACTGAGGAAGGCTTTCTTATCTCTTCTTGCTATTCTTTGGAACTCTGCATTCAGATGCTTATATCTTTCCTTTTCTCCTTTGCTTTTCGCCTCTCTTCTTCTCACAGCTATTTGTAAGGCGTCCCCAGACAGCCATTTTGCTTTTTCCATTTCTTTTCCATGGGAATGGTCTTGATCCCTGTCTCCTGTACAATGTCACGAACCTCTGTCCGTAGTTCATCAGGCACTCTATCTATCAGATCTAGGCCCTTAAATCTATATCTCACTTCCACTGTATAATCATACGAGATTTGATTTAGGTCATACCTGAATGGTCTAATGGTTTTCCCTACTTTCTTCAATTTCAGTCTGAATTTGTCAATAAGGAGTTCATGATCTGAGCCACAGTCAGCTCTCAGTCTTGTTTTTGCTGACTGTATAGAACTTCTCCATCTTTGGCTGCAAAGAATATTATCAATCTGATTTTGGTGTTGACCATTTGGTAATGTCCATGTGTAGAGTCTTCTCTTGTGTTGTTGGAAGAGGGTGTTTGCTATGACCAGCGTGTTCTGTTGGCAAAACTCTATTAGCTTTTGCCCTGCTTCATTCCGTATTCCAAGGCCAAATTTGCCTGTTACTCCAGGTGTTTCTTGACTGCCTACTTTTGCATTCCAGTCCCCTATAAAGAAAAGGGCATCTTTTTAGGGTGTTAGTTCTAAAAGGTCTCGTAGATCTTCATAGAACTGTTCAACTTCAGCTTCCTCAGCATTGGGGCATAGATTTGGATTACTGTGATATTGAATGGTTTGCCTGGGAAATGAACAGAGATCATTCTGTTGTTTTTGAGATTGTATCCAAGTACTGCATTTCGGACTCATAGGGATTCCTGCCCGCAGTAGTAGATATAATGGTCATCTGAATTAAATTCACCCATTCCAGTTCATTTTAGTTCGCTGATTCCTAGAATGTCAACTTTCACTCTTGCCACCTCCTGTTTGGCCACTTCCAGTTTGACTTGATTCGTGGACCTAGCATTCCAGGTTCCCATGCGATATTGGTCTTTACACCATCACTAAGGTTCCATCCAACTTCCTCCCACTAAAACTGACCTCAGGATCGGTTCCTCTAGCTGTTTGGCTCCCATCCTGCTTGGCTTCTACATCACATGGAAGCACCTTGGTTTGAAAGATATCCTAGGACTGAAGAATATCCTCACCAATAAATCAATTGACTGAAAATAATCTATATCTTTAAAGTATATGTAAGAGTAGATATAAATTTTTCCTTTGGGGTAATCCTGTATTATGTTCTTATAATAAAAGTATATTAAACAGGCAAGTAATATTAATAATATCTACCATGTACTGAGGGCTTTCCAGGTGGCACTAGTGATAAGGAATCTGCATGCCAGTACAGGAGATGTAAGAGATGTGGGTTCGATCTCTGGGTTGGGAAGATCCTCTGAAGGACGATACAACAGACCACTTCAGTATTCTTGCCTAGAGAATCTCATGGACAAAGGAGCCTGGTAGTCTACAGTCCATAGGGTCCAACAGAGTCTGATGTGACTAAAACAACTTAGCACCAAATACTGAAGCTTCTCAGGTGGCTCAGTGGTAAAGAATCTGCCTGCCAATGCTGGAGACTCAGGTTTGATCCCTGGGTTGGGAAGATTCCCCTGGAGAAGGAAATAGCAACCCACTCCGGTATTCTTGCCTGGGAAATCCCAAGGACAGGGGAGTCTGGTGGGCTACAGTCCGTGGGGTTGCAAAAGAGTTGGACACAACTTAGTGACTAAACAGCAACCAACCATCTACTGATATATAAAGCATATGTTGATAGGGAAAACTGCTAACTACATATATAAGTAAAATCTTTGAAGCAATCACTTAAGAGGGATAACTTATTATCCCCATTTTGCAGATGGAGACACTGAGGCCTAAAGAACTTAGATAACTTGCTGAAGGTCACGTATGTGGAAATGGTGAAGTGGGGATTTGCAGGTAGGTGTGTTCAACTCTAAAACCTGGGCTCTTAATCATTAGATTAACTATAGTGGAGACATTCACTATTAGTTCTTTGACCTCTTAACTCTCACTGTGATTCATGCTTCATCATGATGATATGATTAACATTTCTGCACACTCACCTCTTGTCAGACTCTGCAGTCTGTGCTTTATGTCTGATAGTTTATGACGTCTTCATAGCCATCAAACGAGACAGACATCCATGGTGTATCTTGTAACCACAGTAACACTCAATAAATAGAGATCAATCTCTTTTACAGAAAACCGAAGTTGAGAGACTAAATGAACAGCCACAGCACCTCATGAAACCTTATTTCAAATAAAGTGCCTTGGGCACACGAAGCCTACTCTGCTTCAGTTTGTTCAGATTGCAACCCTTCTCTTTAAAAAAAAAAAAAAAAGAAAAGAAAAAAGAAGGAAAGAAAGAAAATTGGGAAGAGGGAAATAAATTGTGTGGAACCCTGTGACCTGTAAGTCAAAGCAATCCCCAAATTAAAAAGGCATGAGAACATTTACTTTTCCTAAGTGGGATGTTTCCATTACTTTAAGAAAGAGGGGTTTTATCCCTACCCTGCCCCCAGCCCTACCACCTCCCACCACCACTACACACATACATACCACTTTGCACTGCTTTTGTAAATCAACAACAGAGAGAAAAATTCCATTGAAATCAAGGTGGCAGGGTTTGGCTTCATGGGACTGATCACAGTGAGTCTTCAATTGACTCTGAGCCAGAAGGGAAAAAGCAGCAGACATGAGGATCAAGAGACTGTAGCTATATAGTCTGGCTTCGCTACCAAAAATGATGGAAAAAAAAAAAAAAGAAGAAGCAGAAAAACAAAACCCGAGACAGAAGGTAGGAGGAGACAAGGGGCAGTTCCAGCTTTCAGCGAGCCGGCTGGGTTCTACTTCCTTTTGATTGTCCAGGAAAGCTAAGAAAAGTAAAAACAGGGCTGGGAGTGCGTGAAAGCAGCCCCGTGGAAATGGCATGTGAAACAATCGGCCTGTGGGTCAATTGTGAAGGGCGTTAATGTGCGAGACCCCGATAAAGAGCTTTGCACAAATGGTCACAAAGCATTTCATATTTAAATACGGATCCCAGTTTGTTCTGCACAACAGTATAAATATAACTAAGGTAGGGTGGAGAATGAGATTTGGAAATCAGCCGATTTTAAGGAAGCCAACACAAACACTCCAACGAATGCAGAGTTTTGCACAGGCTTTGTGCTTATTACTAGTGTTGGCATAAACTCATAAAAACAGAAAAGGCCATGAGACATAGTGGTTGAGATATTGTGTGCCCGGGTGGTAATCAAGTACATTGTTTATCTGAAAACAGCCTTATTGTTATGTATGTGGCCTTTCTTGGAAGGTGATGGTCATGTTTGATTTTGTTTCAGGGTAGTCATGACAACTTAGAAAAGTATATAACATCTCAAGAGGTTTTCTATCTCTTTTCAGTGACTATATCCTTATGAGATAGGTCTGGGGGTAAAAGTTCCCTTGCAGGCTCTTTCAGTTGGGGTTTTAATAGAAGGGAATATATTTTAGCTTATTTAGCAAATTTGTACTGCATGAAAGGATATTTTGTAATAGGCTAAGCAGGCCATATAAAATTAAGTAAAGCTGGATCTGGTGCCTAAAAATATTTGGCAGAAATCCCTGGTAAGCCACATTTGAACATTTTTAATATATATTATGAGGCAGAAAAGAGTAATTATCTTCTATTGAAGTTCCCAAGTGAGAGAAATGCATTTGTAGAACCCTTTCAAAGAAAACTGTCTGTATTGCAAAATTGTTATACTTGAGATGATGTCCACTCTCCTCCAGTTTATGGCTTGTGGCTTGTGGAAAAGAAGCAGGCACAACCCAGACATTACTCCACTATATTGTGAGACTGCTACCTTGAGCAAGGTGTTTTGCCAAGGACCTCGAAACACTTGACTAAGAAGTTTCCAGAACAAAGACTCTTTAGCCCTAAGGACAGGATACCATGGAGGGTTTGGGAACAAAAACTACCGTGAGTGACTATCTCTCTGCTTTATTTCTACTCTCGGTCCTTGATTTGGAATCAGTTGGTCTCTCCTTCCTCTATTTCTTTCTCCAGAGAGGGTTGCCTTTCATTGGAAGCACTCATACATGTCCAGAGCATTGCATTTCTGAGATCATCCTCTGTTTTAGTTGAGATTGCTCAAACACAGACCATCAAAAAAGAATTTTGGTCTAAGTAGATTATTTGGGAGTGGATCCCAGAAAGCACACAGAGGGAGCCCGGAAAGTGAGAGAGGAAAGGGAAGAAAGCCAATAAAGGATGTGAAGAACAGAACACCTCTGTAGGGCCCCATCCTGCTGGGGACCCTCTGGATTGCTGTGGAAAACACAACTGAAAATTGTCCCTTGAAGGATGTAGCATCTGGGGCATGTATCCACCAATTCTGGCTCCTCTTGTGTTGAGGGTTGATCCTGAGTCGTTACCTTCCTTCTGAGAATTTCTAGCTTAGGTTGATAAAGTCAGAGAATGGCCTTGGAGAGAGAGACGAGGAGAACTGAGCCCTTCTGTATGGGAACTCTTTGCAGGCTCTCTTGGGGGTGAGCCAGGAGAATTTAGTGGAAACCTGAGAGCATCACTCTAGCCACCAACTCTGCCAATTAGGCAGGCTTCTTGCAAGGAGAACACTCTTTGCTTTGTTGAGTGCCCCATTGTGCTTTTTCCCCCCTTAGTGTATGTAAATCTTCCTAGTCTTTTGCTGTAAATGGGCATCTATGGCTTTTAATATCCTTCAGTTCAGTTCAGTCAATCAGTCGTGTCCGATTCTTTGCAACCCAATGGACTGCAGCACTCCAGGCCTCCCTGTCCATCACCAACTCCTGGAGTTTACTCAAGCTCATGTCCATTGAGTTGGTGATGCCATCCAACTATCTCATTCTCTGATGTCCCCTTCTCCTCCTGCCTTCAATCTTTCCCAGCATCAGGCTCTTTTCCAATGAGCCAGTTCTTCACATCAGGTGGCCAAAGTATTGGAGTTTCAGCTTCAGCATCAGTCCTTCCAATGAATATTCAGGACTAATTTCCTTTAGGAGGGACTGGTTGGGTCTCTTTGCAATCCAAGGGGCTCTCAAGTGTCTTCTCTAACACCACAGTTCAAAAGCATCAATTGTTCGGCGCTCAGTTTCTTCACCGTCCAACTCTCATATCCATACATGACTACTGGAAAAACCATAGCCTTGACTAGAAGGACCTTTGTTGGCAAAGTAATGTCTCTGCTTTTTAATATGCTATCTAGGTTGGTCTAGCTTTTCTTCCAAGGAGCAAGTGCCTTTTACTTTCATGGCTGCAGTCACCATCTACAGTCATTTTGGAGCCCAGAAAAATAAACTCTGCCACTGTTGCCACTGTTTCCACTTTTTCCCCATCTATTTGCCATGAAGTGATGGGACCAGATGCCATGATCTTCGTTTTCTGAATGTTGAGCTTTAAGCCAACTTTTTCACTCTTTAGTTCTTCTTCGCTTTCTGCCATAAGGGTGGTGTCATCTGCATATCTGAGGTTATTGATATTTCTCCCGGCAATCTTGATTCCAGTTTGTGCTTCATCCAGCCCAGCATTTCTTATGATGTACTTTGCATATAAGTTAAATAAGCAGGGTGACAATATACAGCCTTGACGTACTCCTTTCCCTATTTGGAACCAGTGTGTTGTTCCATGTCCAGCTCTAACTGTTGCTTCCTGACCTGCATACAGATTTCTCAAGAGGCAGGACAGGTGGTCTGGTAGTCCCATCTTTTAAAGAATTTTCCAGTTTGTTGTGGTCCACACAGTCAAAGACTTTGGCATAGTCAGTAAAGCAGAAATAGATTTTTTCTGGAACTCTCTTGCTTTTTTGATGATCCAACACATGTTGGCAATCTGATCTCTGATTCCTCTGCCTTTTCTAAATCTAGCTTGA